>NW_012119598.1:1460630-1475327 GCF_000951035.1 Colobus angolensis palliatus
AATGTTCAATGGCCCAGGTCTTGTTAGCAAAAACCCGGCCCTCGGCCCCCACCTCAGCAACTGAAGAGGACTCCACCTCCATTTCAGATGGGGCCGGGTGGGCGACCTCCCTCCCGACCTTCCAACCCCTCCGCTCCCTATGGACATCCCACTGCCCCTCCCTCAGCCACTCCCCTTACCCCTCCCTATGCACTTCCCACTGCCCCTCTCGACACTCCTCCCTCAGCAGCCACTCCTCTCACCTCTCCCATTGCAGCCCATACCTGTTCAAAGACTACTATACCAAACCTTACAAATCAGCCTTCCACTAACCAACCTAACCCTGCCTCCCCTACTAATCTACTGGGTCGCGGGCGCCGAAGGACTAGTTAGAGTCCATGTCCCTTTTTCCTTGGCAGATCTTTCCAAGATTGAAAAACGGCTCGGCGATTTCTCTGCTAACCCCACCCTATATTCCAAGGAGTTTCGATACCTATGTCAGGCATATGATCTAACCTGGCATGACTTACAGGTCATTTTGTCTTCCTCCCTCAACCAAGAGGAAAGAGAGCGTATTCTTGCAGCCACCAGGCAACATGCAGATCAATCGCATTTAACCGACGCCACTGTCCCGTTAGGAGAGATGGCTGTCCCGTCCATAGAACCAGATTGGGACTACCAACCACAGCAGCCTGGCCGCCGTAGGGAGGACATTATGATTCAATGTCTCTTGGCCGGTATGCAGGCAGCCTCTAACAAAGTAGTACATTTTGATAAATTAAGGGAAATTATCCAACACCCAGATGAGAACCCGGCTTCCTTCCTAAATCGCCTTACAGAGGCACTGGCCCAATTTACTCGGCTAGACCCCACTTCCCCAGCCGGGGCAGCTGTCCTAGCCTCCTATTTTATTTCCCAGTCAGCCTCAGATATTCGAAAAAAGCTAAAAAACGGTTGAAGATGGGCCTCAAACCCCCATACAGAACTTAGTAAAATTGGCCTTTAAAGTTTTTAACTCCAGAGAAGAAGCAGCTGAGGCCGCAGAGCTAGACAAGGAGAAAAGAAGGGCTGCGCTTCAGGTGCAAGCTTTAGTGGCTGCCCTCCAACCAGCATTGCCCACTCTGCCGGCAGGGAAGACACAGGGCAAGTCTCCTAAGGGCTCCTGCTATAAATGCGGAGACACAGGACACTAGGCAAACCAGTGTCCCCAGGCCAAGCTGGCCACTCCATCTCATCCATGCTTTAAGTGTGGCACAACCGGGCATTAGGCAAAACAGTGTCCAAATTCTCGCCCACCTACCATGCCGTGCCCAACCTGCCATCAGGAAGAGACACTGGAAGTCTGATTGCCCCGCCAGCAGGGCAGGCATTGCGCCTCAATGTGGTGCCTCTCCTCAAAGGCCAGAAGGCTCCTTCCAGCTCCTACACCTGGATGACAACTGACGGTGCCCACACTTGGAGACCCCGGTCACCCTTGCCGAGCCCAGGGTAACGCTACAGGTAGCAGGTAAGCCAATTTCTTTTCTCCTCGTTATGGAGGCTACCTACGCAGTTTTGCCATCCTATAGTGGACCTAGCCAACTCTCCACTATTTCAGTAGTAGAAGTAGACAGTAAGCCATCTAACCCTCGCCAGACCTCAATGTTACACTGTTGCCTAGACTCAATGTTAAACTGTTGCCTGGACTATGCATGTTTTGCCCACTCTTTCCTCATCATGCCCTCATGACCCATCCACCTCTTAGGACAAGACATCTTAACCAAACTCTCCATAGAGGCACGTCAGTCGTGGGTAACCCTACTTCCCCTTGCCCTTACCAGACTATGGGCAACACCTAGAAAGAAGCCCTACAGGCCTTAGCCCATTTGAACTAGTTTACGGGCGCCCTCTTGCATTACGAGAACTTCCTATTCTTCCCACACCGTTGGCACCCTACTTGCCCTATCTCTCTCTCTTAAGACAATTACTTAGAGAACACGCCAAAAGGTCGCTTCCCCAACCTACACAAGGAAATCCAGACACCCCCTCAGCCCTTTTTCCAGGTGACCAGGTTCTACTCAAGGATCTACATGCAAAGGGCCTTATTCCTAAGTGGAAGAGCCCATATACAGTAATTCTTACCACTTCTACAGCAGCCAAGCTTTTAGGTCACAGTTCCTGGATCCATTTTACCCAGTTGAAAAGAGCCTAGCCCCCTCAGACTAAGTGACAGTCCACCCAAATGTTGCCCACCCGTCTAAAAATAATCAAGATAGAAAAAAGCTAGATGAGCCACACCCTCCTCAAATTTTCCTGTTTCCTCACTATTCTTCATCTTAACTGACATTTCCCTCACAAACCCCATAGATACCCTCCTCCCCGACCCATCCCCCAACCAGTAGGTCTCCCGACTTTTTACTCTCATAGAAGACCTAGCTTGGCAGGGTGCCCTTTGTGATTTCAGCAATGTTGAACTTACTCTCTACACTTTTGCCACCATTATTATGGTTCACTCTAATCCCCATAGTTACTCCTGCTAATCCTAACTTTTTATGGAAACTTTCTACAACTGAAACCTGGTCTACAGACAACCAGGTACACTCACTCATGCAGGGCACTGCAGAATGTCCCCTCCAGGGCTGTCAATCTGCCCTCTCCCTAAACTTTTCCCTAAGTTCCATCACTGGAGGCCTCCCGGCCATATGTTTCTTATATGACCAAACAGAATATAATTATAAGAACTACTGGCAAGAAACCAACCTCGGGTGTTCATACAATTACTGCAAAATCCATCCTTTGTATGACTTCTTTGCACAATCCCAACATAAAAATATGTTTCAAAGCCCTTCGCCAGGAACATATAGTCTTCTTATTAATGATCCCTGGGACCCTCGGTGGGCCCAGGGAGTAAAAGGTGGACTATATGCATCAACTTCTTCCTCATATCCCACTGCAACCATCCAGGTAAAGAGAATATACGTTCAGCAAGTACAACTCCCTAACGGTGTACAGACCCTACAAAATTTAACCTCAGCCGTAAAATCTCATGAACAAAAAATATAGAGGCTGTTAAGCCCCCCAACCCCCCCCCCCAACAATGAGGACCCATTCTCATGGCTAACACTTATTCGCCAGGGACTTAACCCAGGCTGCCGGAGTAAGAAACCTCTCCCAATGCTTCCTTTGCGCTGCACTCGGAAAAGCTCCCTTAGTGGCAGTCCCTCTACCAGCCGCTTTCAATATCACCACCGACTCTACCAGCTCCTCTCAAGCAACATCCTTGCCTCAAGTCAAACTATACCGTAATCCACAGAGTCAAACCCTTCCTTTTTGCTGCTCTACTCCCAACTCTTCATGGTGTAATCACACCCAAGCTCCCAAGGGAATCCAGACGGCCCCCATTGGCAGCTACTTCTGGTGTAACCAAACTTTATCTAAAACTCTTAACCATAACTCCATCACCCAATCCCTTTGCGTCCCGGTGTCTTTAGTGCCTAGCTTAATCCTATATAGCGAAGGGGAATTGTCTGAACTAGCTTCCCAGCTTACCACTCCCAGCAATAAAATCCAAAAGTGAGCCGTTTTTCTTCCCTTAGTCATCGGGGTTTCCCTAGCATTGTCCCTAATAGCCTCAGGACTTGGGACAGGGGCACTCGTCCACTCAATTCAGTCCACACGGGCTCTCTCCACTCAGGTCCAGGAAGCCATAGAGGCTTCAGCTGAAAGCCTGGCCTCTTTACAGCGTCAGATTATCTCAGTGGCCCAGGTAGCAGCACAAAATAGGCGAGCATTAGATCTTCTTACTGCCGAAAAAGGAGGAACATGCCTCTTCCTAGGAGAAGAGTGTTGCTATTATATAAACGAGTCAGGCCTGGTTTACACCAACGTGCAAACATTAAACAAAATCAAAAAGGAGCCTCAACAATTTAACGCCCCTTTAACCCCCGGACCACCAGTATGGCTGCTGCCTGTAGTATAGCAGATGCTTCCATTCCTAATTCCCACACTAATCCTCTGCCTTATGTTATGTCTTGCTCCCATTCTAATAAAATTTCTCCGAGCCAGGGTCCAAGAGATCACCCGAGTCACCTTCAACCAAATGCTTCTGCATCCTTACAACCAACTGCCAACCTCAGACCCTAACTACGCCCCTTAACAGCAGGAATCAGCCAGACAGACCATGGCGCCCCAAATTCTTATAATCAATAAGAGGTTGGACTGTTTAGGTGAGGGAGAAGGGACAAAATGGAGGAAGATGAACAAGATGGAGCAGTACCTGTTGTTTCCGGGTTCTTCATCACCAACTTACCCGCGTGTGGGAAAATACAGCCCGCCCTGGGAAGATGCAGATCAACCGAGCATGTGCCAGGTGACTTCAATCCGAAGAGATTGAAACTTACCCAGCCACGCCTATGGAGATGCCCCTATCACGCCCTTATCCCGCCCACTGTCCTCCCCCTTCCAGTACCAATGCATAAAAGTCCGCTGCCGGCAGGAGCCGGTGTGACTTCTTCGGCCCCCGCATTCGGGGACCGGGGAACCCCAGCACCGGCGTGACTTCCGTGGCCCCATACCTGAGGACCGGAGAGCTTCGCCCGAGAGTGTTTACATATTTGCAATAAAAGGGCTGCCGCTTTCTTATGTACTTTGGCCTCATGTTTAACTACTTAGCTCTCCTAAATTAAGTTACATTAAATTAAATTAAGACAAAATATCCCCTGCCTTCGTGGAACTTACTGAGGAGTGGTTTTGCAGACAAGTCAATGCTATGACCATAAATGCTGTGAAATGGTGTGAGACACGCTGAGATAAATGAAGAGAGGGTGCCAAGAAATCACAAATCTGGATCTGAATTTGAGAAAGGCTTTCTAGGGGACAATGTCAAAGCTCAAACTTGAACCTAAGTAGAATGATGAGAAAATAGTAGAGAAGACAGAGCAAATTGTGAGCGGGTAGGACCAGTGCCAAGAAAAAGCCAGTGAGTCAAATGATGTGAGATTAGAGCAGTAGAGTATAGAATGAGTGGGGAAAATGTGGAGGCCAGAGAGATGTGCAAGGCCTCACAAACACCATTAGGGCTTTGCTGTATATAACAGCAGATACACTGAATTGAAAGAGAGGGCTGAAACAGAGGACCAAATGAAAGAATGCTGTAGGACTCCCAGTATTCTACAGGCAGAACAAGCTGATAAAACTTCTCAGCCACAAACACAGACTATCTTTTCTGAAAAAGGAAGGATGGCCCAGAAGGTAGAACCTTGGGCCCAGAGGGTGGAGCCTCTGGCCACAGAGAATTATTCACTGGCCTTGAAAACTAATGGAGTATGCCTTGCTGGATTTCAAAATTGTTTAGGACCAGTGATATTTTTTCCTTCCATTTTGTCCTGCTTTGAATGCAAATAGCTGCAACTGTCATCCTGTTCCATTATTGTTCATTGTATTTGCAGAGCAGATATTTGTTTTATAATTTCACAGGTCCATGGATGGAGAGGAATTTTGCACAAGGATTGATGATACCCAGAGTCTTACCTATACATGAGTTAGATGACTTAAATATTTAATAAAGTATCCTATAAACATGATATTCTTTATTTCTTTTTCTGTCACCCAGGCTGGAGTGCAGTGGTGTGATCATAGCTCACTGCAGTCTCAAATTCCTAGGCTCAAGTTTATTCTCCTGTCTCAGCCTCCCAAGTAGCCTGGGATTATAGGCATGTGCCACCATACCTGGCTAATTTTTTAAATTTTTTGTAGAGAAAATTTTTAAAAATTTTTTGTTATGTTGTCCAGGATGGGATATTCTGTAAAATATATAAAAATAATTGCAAAACTAAAATGTAAAATAAACACTGCTAGGTAAGTCCAATCTTTGTAAGGCAGGCCAACAGGAAGGGCAGGCTAGAATTCTGAGGTATGAGCTGAAGCTCTTGTTTGCAGAAAAGCCTCAGTTCTACTTGTTAGGCCTTTCAACTGACTGAATTAGTCCTGTTAACATTATCTGGGGGCTGGGTGCAGTGGCTCATGCCTGTAATCCCAGCACTTTGGGAGGCCGAGGCAGGCAGATCACCTGCGGTCAGGAGCTCCAGACCAACCTAACCAATATGGTGAAAACCCATCTCTACTAAAAATACAAAAATCACTTGGGCATGATGGTGTACACACCTGTAATCCCAGCTACTCAGGAGGCTGAGGCATGAGAATCACTTGAACCCAGGAGGCAGAAGTTGCATGAGCTGAGATTCTGAGATCACACCACTGCACTCCAGCCTGGGCAACAAAGAGAGACTGTCAGAAAGAAAGAAAGAAAGAGAGAGAGAGAGAGAGGAGAGAGAGGGGAGAGAGAGAGAGAGGAGAGAGAGAGAGGAGAGAGGGGGGAGAGAGAGAGAGAGAGAAAGAGAGAGAAAAGAAAAGAAAAGAAAAGGAAAGGAAAGAAAAGAAAAGAAAAGAAAGAAAGATTATCTGGGATTATCTGCCTTACTTAAAGTCAACTGATTATGGGCTTTAATTAAATCTACAAAATACCTTCGTAACAACACCTAGATTAGTGTTTGATTGAATAACTGGAGACTATAGCATAGTCAAATTGTCACACAAACTGACCATCACAGATCCATTCCAGATTTAGCAGGGAGGCCAGTGAGGCTGGACAAGTGTAAGCAACTGTGACAGCAGTAGGAGGTGGAGTCAGAGAAACAATGGAGGGCCTGCAATGTAGGGTGTTGTAGGCCATTGAGGAGAATGAAAAAGGTTTGAAAGCATTAATTCAGAGAATTCAGCCCTGTTAGGGCTGAAAAAAGTAGGAATCTAGAGTCTACCAATCTATATGATAATGCTATTTTCTTTAGAAATGCAGTAGTCCAGGTTTAAGCAAGATGAAGTCAGACACTCAAATTGACCCATAATCCCAGTGCTTTGGGACGTCAATCCGGGTTTTTTAGGGAGGATATAACAACAACAACAACAACAAAGGCAATGTGAGCAAAGAAGTTAATTAGCAAGTGTATTAGTCTGTTCTCATGCTGCTAATAAAGACATACCTGAGACTTGGTAATTTATAAAGAAAAAGGGGTTTCATGGATTCAGTTCCACATGGCTGGGGAGGCCTCCCAATCATGGTGGAAGGTGAAAGGTACGTCTTATATAGCAGCAGGCAAGAGAGAGAATGACACCCAAGTGAAAGGGGAAACCCCTTATAAATCTATCAGATCTTATGAGACTTGTTCACTACCTCAAGAACACTATGCAGAAACCACCCCCATGATTCAATTATCTCCCCCTGGCATCTTCCCACAACACGTAGGAATTATGGGAGCTAATAATCAAGATGAGATTTGGGTGGGGACATAGCCCAATGATATCAGCAAGGGAAATGTGGAAACAATGAATGAAAAAGTCTAAGTTGGGTAGAAAATAAGGTGAAGACTGGATAGGGAAGAGCTGAGCCTCAAGGGATTAAGGGTCAGTAACAATAGACCACAGGGTCAAGAAACACATGGGACAGGCATGAGTGCATGAGGGAGCTGCAACACTAAAAGGCCCTGGTTGATGGAGGGCATGTCTACACTTATTCTTTTGGTGACGGACAGTTATAGGTTATGATAAAGTACAGGATATGTTTGTGAAAAGGATTGCTGGGGACCAGCAGAGATAACATCACAGAGATGAGCGGGACTTAGAGTGGAAGATAGAAGCCAGAGCCCCATACCAGTGACTTCCCTAAATGGAGGATATTTTTCAGGCAGACAGTGGGTGGCAGTAACAGGAGGGAGAGATCCATGGTAAAAACTGGAGGAAAACAGAGATTTTCTGCCCACCTTTGGGCATGCATGGAGTGAGAAAATAAAAAGGACTCATTTGAGATGGCTCCTGGGGGGAAGCAGTGTCCAGAGAAGCCAGCCCGGTTTCGGCTCAGGCATGGTGACAGAGGAGAATCTGTTTACTATGGGACCGGTGGAAGGCTTGGAAAGAGAGCAGTGAGGTGAGTCGGAGAAAAGCAAGCAGAGAGCTAGAAGCAGAGAGAAAGTGGTAACCAAGGGGAACAGGGAAGGGGAGGCATGACAGATCTGTTGGTGGTGAGTTTTCTAAAGGGCCATGTCACAGCAGCCTCCTGGTGAGTGAGCACAGGAACACTCAGGCCTGGAGTCTTGCAGAGCATGGATGGATTCCACTGGCAGGAGAGGACTAGTCTGCAGGATAAGTAGATTCTAACCTCACTAGAAGAGAACAGCAATCATCAAAGCTGAAGACAGGGGTCTCAGTGGGCAGCACCATACAGTTCTGCAGTGGTAGAATGTAAGGATATGTGGAACACATCATGCATGTAATCCCAGTATTTTTGGAGGCTGAAGCTGGAGGATCACTTGAGCCCAGGAGTTCAAGGCTAGCCTGAGCAACATAGTGAGACCCCACCTCCACAAATTTTTTTTTTTTTTTTTTTTTTGAGATGGAATCTCACTCTGTCACTCAGGCTGGAGTGCAGTGGCACCATCTCAGCTCACTGCAAGCTCCGCCTCCCAGATTCACATCATTCTCCTGCCTCAGCCTCCCAAGTAGCTGGGACTACAGGTGCCCACCACCACACCCGGCTAATTTTCTTGTATTTTTTTTAGTAGAGACAGGATTTCACCATGTTAGCCAGGATGGTCTCAATCTCCTGACCTCGTGATCTGCACGCCTCAGCCTCCCAAAGTGCTCGGATAACAGGCATGAGCCACCGCTCCCAGCCAAAAAAATTTTAAAGAAGTAGTCAGGCATGATGCTACATGCCTGTAGTCCCAGCTACTTGGGAGGATGGGGCAGGAGGATCACTTGATCCTGGGAAGTAGAGGGTGCAGTGAGCTATGATTGTACCACTGCATTCTAGCCTGGGTGACAGAGCAAGATGCTGTCTCAAAATAAAATAAGATGTAGAGTCCCATATATAAAGCTGACTACTTAGAAGTGATATTGTGGGTCCCTCAAGGATGAAGGTCAATGAAAAGAAAAAGTCCCAGTAGATAAACGATAGGACAAAGCCTTATTTATAAATACACATGTATATTTTTATACTTCTGTTTGGATGCTATCAATATTAGCATGTAAATGAAAGTTGAAGCTATGAATATCAAGGAGAAAAAGTGCCATGCAGGGATGTCATGTGGAATAACAATAACAAATATTTATTGAGCATTTCCTCCATGACAGTCATTGATCTGGCACTTGACATGTATTAACTCAGTTAAATCAAACAATTCTATGAGTAGGTGTTGATATTTTGCCATTCTATAGATGATGTGCAAAATTTATAAATGATGGTGCTAGGATTCAAATCCAAAGCCCACATTCTTAATCCCAGTCTTATACTACCAAAAAAGGTAAGAAAATTGAGGATATAACCCTGGAAAACATCAATAACTAAGAATACACTGCAGGCCAGATGTGATGGCTCACACCTGTAATCCCAACACTTTGAGAGGCCAAGATGGGCAGATCCCTCAAGCCCAGGAGTTTGAGATGAGCCTGGGCAACATGGCGAAATTTTGTCTCTACAAAAAAAAAAAAAAAAAATAAGTTTAGCCAGGCATGGTAGCACACACCCATAATCCCAGCTACTCGGGAGGCTGAAGTGGGAGGATCACCTGAGCCTGGGGAGGTTGAGGCTGCAGTGAAACATGATTCCACCTCTGCATTCCAGCCTAGGCAACAGACTGAGACTCTGTCTCAAAATATATATATATATATATATATATATACACTGCAGATGAAATGTAGAAAGTTACATGATTGGGCTACATATCGAATGGATCCTAAATATTGTATTGAAAGTTCCTTTTATGATAAGTTCCTGACAGCATCTTGTTTTCTTGCTTTTGAGTCTGTTGTTTTTTTCCTTGAAAATAGAATGCAGCAAAAAAAAAAAAAAAAAAAGAGTGTTCAATTTGGTTGGGTTTCAGTTAATGAAAGTTTTGTTGTATCTGCTTAATGGGCTAATAAAAGCAACTTTAGCACTGGGAAAACTTCCTCTGGTCTTTCTGCATTCCCACAAGAAACTTTTATTTAAAAAATAATAATCACCATAATAATAATTTTTCTTATTTTCCAAAGTGGACTCCTTGGACTCTACTGACTAGAGCAGTTATTGAGGAAGGATCAGAGGTGAATTTTAGTTCTCCTGGGTTACGAACAATGACATGGGACTTAAGAAAAACCTTCATCCAATTTTTTTCCAAATTAAATCAAGAGCATTGATAATTAGTTTCTATCAAAGACATCTAGAGGGAAATGAAAGAACTGAAAAAGCCATAAGCTGCCTTTACTTCTTCATTAATATTTGCTCCCAAATGCAGGTCAAATAAACCACACTCCCAGTTTTAAATGAGTTGCTTTAAAGTTGATGAATTATTTTTCTCTTTGGATTTATACCACCCGTTGTGGCTAATTATTCCCACTACATTGTCTTCTTTTATTTGAGGTTTTGGTCAAACAAAGAAAACAAAGCTTGGCTCCTTAGAAATTGAACTCCGTTTTGTTTTAAAATTTTCTCTTACTGCATACGCAATCCCACGTGGAATATTGAGATAACTGTTTTCACAATCAGAACTCCTGGCTCTAACAATCGGTGAGGTCAACTGATTTTATGGCTTTCAGAATCTCCTAAACAGAAAAATGAGTTAGGAGGTTAAAGCCTGTAGGAGCTACAAAGGCCTATGACCATCACTATGCTCATTTTTCTCAGTCGAGGCTTCTTTTTACTCTACTGTGCCCCAGTTTGCTCATCTGTAAGATAAGGATAAGAACACTGTAGCATGGCTGGGCACGGTGGCTCATGCCTGTAATCCCGACACTTTGGGAGGCTGAGGTAGGCAAATCACCTGAGGTCAGGAGTTTGAGACCAGCCTGGTTAATATGGTGAAACCCTGCCTCTACTAAAAATACAAAAAAACTAGCTGGGCACGGTGGTGCACACCTGTGGTCCCAGCTACTGAGGCAGAAGAATCTCTTGAACTCAGGAGGCAGAAGTTGCAGTGAGCCAAGATTGTGCCACTGCACTCCAGACTGGGTGACGAAGTGAGACTCCATCTCAAAACAAAACAAAAGAACACTCAGCAGAGACAGCTAGCTGACCACCAAAATTCATGCTTCTCCTCCTCTAGTGCAGAGTTATTGCTGAGAAGTAACTGTTCGGCCAAGAACATCTCCTCACCCCCATTGTATCCAAGTGGAACCATACAACTAGTTGTCACCAGTAGAAAGTGGATGGAGTTTTGTAGCCCTAACCCTTGAGAGAGCGGGTGTTCACTCCCACCAGCCCAATTGTCCCATAGAAATGATGCTTATGGTTTCTTTTGAACAAACAGAAATTGACCCTTCCAGTCTTAACATTTGAAAAAGTTATATTGATCTTATCTGAGTTCCTTTCATACGAAACCCACCACCAGGCCTCCCAGATAGTAGCAAAGAGACAAAACTTACCAGATCACTGCATCTGGACAATGAGATGATAGACCGTCCTTCATGACTGCCTAAGCAACCACCTGCTTCCTGTTGACTGACTCCTTTTCCCTACCCTTCCCTAATTCTTGTTTTCCTGCATGTACTACATTTCTTCCCTGCTATATAAACCCCTGATTTTAGTTGGCCAAGGAGATGGTTTGAGACTGATCTGCCATCTACTCCTCTGCAGCACCCAATTAAAGCCTTCTTCCCTAGCAATGCTTGTTGTCTCAGTGGTTGGCTTTCTGTGCAGTGAGCAACAGGACCTAGACTGAACTCTGCCATTTTGGTAACGTAACAGAGACTAGATTTACTATCACACATGAACACCAAAACACTGGATCATATATATGAAGTGATGATTCTCAAGAAAACAAAGAGTGGGTGATGCCTGCCTGATGGAAAATAAATAAGATGAGCAGTACGTTAGCCCAAACTTATTACCTGGAGAAGGTTTCTGATCTTCAGCATGGGGAGGGGGAACCCAGGAAGATCCCTGTCCTCCCCCTGAATTCAGGAAATGGAGCTGAAAGTCTGGGAAAGCCAAAGCAGTTAGAGTTCACAGGGCAGAGTACCAGAGAAGTGAGAGCTGCACAGAGAGTGAACTCTGGAGATCTGCAGAGGGTCCCCATTGAGTATTCAGCTGAATATTGTGTGAGTAAACTACCTGAGCTCAGGACATGAACCACTCAAAAGGATTAGAGAGAACAATACCCAGAGCACACACAAGGCCAGAAATAATGACCTTCTGATATGGTTTGGATCTGTGTCCCCACCCAAATCTTGTGTCGAATTGTAATTCCCAGTGTTGGAGGTGGGGCCTGGTGGGGGTGATTAAATCATGAGGGTGGAGTTCTCATGAATGATTTATAAAGCACCATCCTCTTGGCACTGTTCTCATAATAATGAGTTACCACATGATCTGGTCATGTGGTAAAAAGTGTGTAGCACCTTTCCCCTCACTCCCTTCCTTGCTCCTGCACCTTCTGCTATGTTTGTAAATTTCCTGAGGCCTCCCCAGAAATCAAGCAGTTGCCAGCGTCATGCTTCCTGTATAGCCTGCAAAAACCATGAGCCAATTAAACCTCCTTCCTTTATAAATTACCCAGTCTCAGCTGGGCGTAGTGGCTCACACCTGTAATCCCACACTTTGGAAGGCTGAGGCAGGAAGACTGCTTGAGCTCAGAAGTTCAAGACCAGCCTGGGCAACATGGTGAAACCCCATCTCTACAAAAAATACAAAATAAGCCAGGCATGCACCTGTAGTCCCAGCTACTAGGGAGATTGAGGAGGGAGGATCCTTTGAGTACAGGAGGCAGAGGCACCTGGCATAACACAAAGTAATATACAATTCAAAAATGTCTGGCATCCAATAAAAAGTTATGAGGCATGCAAAGTAGAAATATACAACCAATAATGAGGAGAAAAAACTATTAAAACTGACTCATAACTGACATAGATGTTAGCATCAGTAGAGGAGGACATTAATAGTTTTTGTAATGGTATTCTATGTATTCAAGATGCTACAGAAAATGTAGAACAAGCTAAATAGAGTCATAGAAGACATTTTTTAAAGAACCAAAGTGAGAAATCTATTAGAACAAATACAAGAAAGCTACTAGACCTAATAAATGACTTTGGCAAGGTTTCAGAATGAAAAATACACAAAAATCAATTGTACTTCCATATAGTAGCAATGAACAATTAGAAATTGAAATGTAAAAGCAATACCATTCACAATAGCAACAAAAATACTTAGGGATAAATCTGACAAAAAATGTGCAAGACTTAATACATCGACAATACCTCTCAAAATGCATTCTATGACCAAATCACAGTCAGCAGAGAGCATTTCCCCTAGACACACTCTCTGTCTCTTTCAACTCTTTCATTCCCCCCTGCTATGGTTTGAGTGTTTGTCTTCCAGAATCCATGTGTTGGAAGCTTGATTCCCAATGCAGCAGTCTAGGGAAGTGGGGCCTGGTGGAAGGTCTTGGGATCAGAGCCTTCATGAATGGATGAATGTCATTATCTCAGGAAAGGTTAATTACCTTCAGAATGGGTTGTTATAGAGCAAGCCTGCCCTTGTGCTCTTACTCCGTCTCATGTGCTTGCTTCTGCCTTCTGCCATGGGAGGACTCTCACCAGATGCCAGCACCATGCTCTCGGACTTCCCAGCCTCCAGAATCACAGGCTAAATAAACATCTTTTCTTTATAAATTACCCAGCTTATGGTATTTTGTTACAACAGACAATTGACTAAGACACTCCCTAATCTAATTAGGCCTTTGCGCTCCCCTAACCCCCACCTCCTATCCCCAGTCTGAAGCCTGTCCCAAGGTCCCACCACCTTTTAGATTAGATTTAGATTTAGATCTGCCTCTGGCATTGATGTCAGGAAGAAGTCCTCTCTGCATCTGATGCAGAGTATCTGGAACATAATCACCCTTTTATATAGTGAAGATTAGCCTCCTGTTATCTTTATCTATTATGTTGGATGACGTATGTCTTCCTTGTAGCCTTGGGGTACAGTATCAAGGGCTTCTTTCCATTCCTTAGATTTCCAGTACTTCAAGAAGGTGGTAGATGAGAAGAAGAGGGGAAACATATCTTGCCCTAGTGTAACCACCTAAACTTCATGAGTAGTTGGATAACTCTCCTTAATAAATATTAATAAAAAATATTTTAAGAATCAATTGAAATAAGAACATACTTTCGTCCAGGGAAATAAATCCCTCAGTCATTGGATGCTAAGCCCAGACAGCATTCAAACCTCAGCCTTGGCCTTGGTTATCTGAAGCAGCACTTTCTCTGTTATTCCTTTGAATAAGAAGGTCCCCTCACTACCTACAGGCATTTGAGGTATACCCTTATCTGGCAAACCTCACCTCCCATTACTTCCAAAGGGAACCCTAATGAGACTGATTTTGTCTCAGATCCCTCAAACATACTAGGCTAGCTTCCATCTGTCAAGGTTTTTCTCAAGTTGATCCCCCTGTCTGAAATTTTCATTTTTCTCTCTCTGCTCAAATTCTCTAGACTGTTTTTGTTTTTGTTTTGAGAGATAAGCCCTGCTCTGTTACTCATGCTAGAGTGCAGTGGCACGATCATAACTCACTGAAGCCTCAAACTGCTGGTCTCAAGCGCTCCTCCCACCTCAGCCTCCAGGACTTCAAGAAGGAAGTGGGTGAGAAGAAGGAGGAAACACAGTGTTGGGATTATGGACATGAGCCACTGCACCCAGCACAAATTCCTTAGACTCTTTTT
>NW_012119598.1:1475802-1491210 GCF_000951035.1 Colobus angolensis palliatus
CATAGTTTTGCTCTTGTTGCCCAAGCTGGAGTACAGTGGTGTGATCTCAGCTCACTGCAGCCTCCGCCTCCCGGGTTCTAGCGATTCTCCTGCCTCAGCCTCCTGAGTAGCTGGGATTACAGGCACACGCCAGCACTCTAGGCTAAGTTTTTGTATTTTTAGTAGAAATGGGGTTTCACCATGTTAGCCAGCCTGGTCTCGAACTCCTGACCTCGGGTGATCCGCCCACCTAGGCTTCCCAAAATGCTGGGATGACAGGTGTGAGCCACCGCGCCCAGCCAGAAGGACTAATTTTTATATCCCCAGTGCTTATCACAATTCCTGTCATATTGTAGTCCTTAGTATTTGCCAGTCAAATAAATTATTATTTAACTTTTAAATGCAAAGTGTCTTGGAGGAAAACGTTGTGCAGTGTGAACTTGAGTTCTAAACAGTTCTGTTGCAGCCTCAAATTGTAAAACTTCCCAAGTCAAGTTAGGCATGGTGGCCTATGCGTGTAGTCCCAGCTACCTCGGAGGCTGATGGGGGAGGATTGCTTAAGCCCAGTTTGAGGGTGCAGTGAGCTGTGATTGCATCACTGCACTCCAGTCTGGGCAATAGAGTGAGACCCTATCTCTAAAAAAACTGATAAATCAGGCCAGTCACAGTGGCTCATGCCTGAAATCCCAGCACTTTGGGAGGCTGAGGCAGGCTGTTCAAGATCACTTGAGGTCAAGAGTTCAAAACCAGCCTGGGCAACATGGCAAAACCCTGTCTCTACTAAAAATACAAAAATTAGCCATGTGTGGTGGTGGATGCCTGTAGTCCCAGCTACTCGGGGGCCTGAGGCAGGAGAATCACTTGAACCCAGGAGACAGAGGTTGCAGTGAGCCAAGGTTGCACCATTGCATTCCAGGGTGACAGAGTGAGACCCTGTCTCGAAAACATACACACACAGAGAAAAAAAAAGAAACAAAAAATTGATAAATTAGTAAAAAGCTTTAAAACTCCTAAACCTCAGTTTCCTCCTGGACAACACAGGCACACTAACCTCACCGTGTATACCACACACAAACATACATACTTGTCGCCTTTACTATGGAATGCCCTTACAAGGCCATGTGACAAGTGCAAAGCAACTCTATATTTTTGCAGAAGAGTTGGTGGACTTGCACTGATACGGCGAGGAGAGAGATGGCCATGGAGGAAAGAGACAGGTTGAAAAGGAGAATCGAGTCTGGGGGAAAGGTTTTCAATAATGCGGCACGGCCTC
Organism: Colobus angolensis palliatus; assembly: GCF_000951035.1. Classification (NCBI taxonomy): domain Eukaryota; kingdom Metazoa; phylum Chordata; class Mammalia; order Primates; family Cercopithecidae; genus Colobus; species Colobus angolensis. The sequence goes on from NW_012119598.1 coordinate 1,477,055, forward strand.
GTGGAAAAGAACTGGATCAGTTCTGGTGCTCCAGGAAGCAGACGCCAGGATAAAATTAGCAGTTTCTGAAATTTATCTGAGAAATACCATGAAGGGTAAAAGAGACAGGAAGCGGGAGGCGGCAGGGAGGGGCTTCTGACGTCCATGAAAAGAGTGAAGAGGGGGAGGAGGTTTGGATAGGAAGGGCCTCAGGCTGCAATGCTGGGGGAAAGACAGCATCAGAGACAGCTTCCTGGGGGAGGTGGCATCGAATGCAAGACCTGATGGACAACTTAGAGGCTGGCCGCCAGCAGGGGCAGGGTGTGGCAGCAGGAAGCAGACAGCAGAGCAGTGATCGTGAAGGAAGGAACTGTGTCCCATGGCCAGGAGACAAAAGAGATTGTGGCCACAAATTGAAAAAAAGATTAGTATGGATGAAGTGCAAAGAACTTGGGGTGCAAGCGCCTGCCATGTTCCAGGTACAATCAACATACTGTGTCAGGTAAAAGATGCATGCAAATGCTCGTTTGGGGAGAGAGGTAGGCAGGACGACGTTATGCTGGACCCTGTGAGCCATGCTCAGGAATCTTGACCTCTGGACTAGGGGCAAAGGGAGCCCCTTTTCAGGCTGTGAGGAGAGCAACAAAGATGACCCAAACATCCCTGGGCTTGGTAGCCTCTCCGATGCAGTGGCAGGGTGGACAGGGTGGCTAGAGGCTGGGTGTCCTTCCCTAGAGCACAGCTGAGTGAAGCGGGGCACATCAGCTCCAGCGTCGGTACAAACCTCAGGTACACACCAGGCCTCACCTCTGCTTAGCCTCTACTAAGGCTGCCACTCTCTTAAATGTTGGTGACCTCCAGGAGCTCTGGCACCACCGTCCTCCCTAGAACAGAAGCTGCCATCTCCATGATGGTATTGAAAGTGGAGGAGTAAGGACAGAAAAGTTGCTTTCCCCTGCGACACTCCATCTTCAGTGTGGATAATCTTTTAAGCCTCCAGCTCAGCTAAGACCAGGTAGTGACTGTCATCAAAGCCACGCTAATGCCCTGAGGATAACAGAAGCTCCCACACAGGCGGAGTTAGAACAGGCGCTCTAGGTAACTGCGCTCCAAATCCACAGGCTAACCTGTCCTCAGTGATCGCCACATGCCCAGCAGCCAGCCAGGTTCACAGTCTGTTGAACTGGGCCGGCCATCTCCTCTCCCACCTGTGGAGCTAGAGGGACCTCTGGCATCCCTCCTTCCCATGAAGACTCATGTCCTCAGTACCCCATCTCCTTTGCCCCCCAGTACCATTCACATCTTCGTTTTTTACCCTTGGTTCTGTCCCCTTGCTGGTGATTGATCATAGGAATTTTCGCCCTCAGGGAATACTCTGCCACCCAGGTGTCTCACTCTATTTTTAGTTTCTTTTTATTTTATTTTTTTAAATTTTTGGCTGGAGTGCAGTGGTGTGATCTTGGCTCACTGCAACCTCCCCCTCCCAGGTTCAAGCAATTCTCCTGCCTCAGCCTCCCGAGTAGCCAGTATTACAGGCACCAGCCACCATGCCCGGCTAATTTTTGTAGTTTTAGTAGAGATGGGGTTTCACCATGTTGGCCAGGCTGCTCTTGAACTCCTGACCTTCAGTGATCCACTAGCCTCAGCCTCCCAAAGTGCTGGGATTACAGGTGTGAGCCACTGTGCCTGGCCAGGTGTTTCACTCTAATCTCCCCCTGCCGGTGGGAGCCAGGTGATCCACTCCCAGTACACTGCTGATGGGCTGGATCCCTGCACCTGGAATAACATTCCTGTGGGGCTTTGAAGGTTGAGTGTTGAGTGCCCAGTCTGGGTCATCTCGGGTTCCTCCCATCACCAGCGTGATCTGGGCTTGCCCCAGTCGTGGACTGAGGAATGGCTTTATCAAGAGCCACAATCAATTCTGGCAAGAGGACTATCTAAATCCATATAGAAGGAAAAAATTTTCCCTAATGAAAAAAATAATCTCTGGAGATACAACTTTGCCTACAAAGAAGAAAGAACAGCTTATCTTCTTAGAGCCTCTAGTTTGTTTGAAAACTATCCTTTCCAAGAAGAAAAGGATTGTTAGATTACATATGCAAAACCAAGTTTCCACTGAGCTGGTCTTCCCACAGTCAAGAAATATTTGTCCTGAAGTTCTTTCAAGACTCCATCTTTTAAATTCATTTTTTCATCAAAGTTTCCAAGATCCCAAGACTAATTCTTTGCCAGGGCTCGAGTTCTCAGTATCTATACTTGTCTTTTCCCAACTTACACTGCAGCAGCTCGTGCAAAAAGGAAATATTTCTAAACCAGCAGTCTAAGATGGGAAACTGCCCACCCACAGCAATCCCGAGGGATCACAGCCTGTATCGTATTATATGATACACATGCGCACACTCTCACACACACACATAGATAATATGCTATACACATATTATACATAATCTACAATATAGCACACTGTGAATGGTTATCCCTGACTTATAAACAGCTAAAATATTAACACCCCATGCCTATGAATGGCTGCCTGGCCTATATCCCGGTTCTCCTAAGATATCACCCCAAAGTCCTTGCTCTTAATAGTAAGATGAGGGTCCCCCTATGCAACACTTACAACAGCAGATAAAATAGGAATTTAACAGTTACAGGCGAACCTATACCATTTGAATGAAGGCATCCTTGAATCTATACACATATTAATACTAGAGCTACGTAGTAATTATCTGCATTCCACATTGTAAATCATTTCTGGGGAATATCCATTTTGTGTTCTTTTATTTTATTATTATTCTTATTTTTTGAGACAGTCTCATTCTGTCGCCCAGGATGGAGTGCAGTGGCGCGATTTTGGCTCACTGCAACCTCTGCTTCCCAGGTTCAAGCGATTCTCACACCTCAACCTCCCTCATAGCTGGCATTACAGGTTCCACTTTGTGTTCTAAGTGACTAACTTTGAACACGACCCTTACTTCCTTTAAAGTGCTTGTAATATACTATATTCCGTAATATTCCAAAAAATGTTTTCTTTATATACTTTCCTGTGGCATAAATAGCAGGCAGATTGCTAGCTCCATTTTACAGATGAAAAACGTGGGGCTTAGAGAGCAAATGAAACAAAACAAATTCTCCAGAGGCCCAGAATAGAGTTTTCTTCTGCTAAGCAACGGGGTCTCGCTAGCACAAACCAATCTTCCAGATAAAGAAATAAGAACCAGAAGAGAGAAAAGGGGAGCAAACCTTGCCCAGAAGACAGCATGTCATCTCCATCGCCCAGCCCTGCAGACCCTGGAGTTGTAACATTTATTCATAAATGTAGAACCTGTTTTGGCCAGACGGTATGGTCAGTGACTGTGTTACAAAGAGGAAGAAAACTAACACAAAACTCATGAGGATGTTTTGACCGTGCTATGCTTCTATCAATCGGCCAAGAACTTCCTTGCTGGAAATGAAGTATTCAAACTCCTAAATTTTCCCTTCTGTCTCCCAACCCTGCCACCTCTGGGGAGAGGCCACCGTGTGCTTGGGACAATTCACTTCCTATCCCCCCTCACTGGGCAACATTGAGTTGGAACTCCCTAACTTCTACCCCAGTCCATTCCATTAGAACTCCCTAACTTCTACCCCGCTCCATTCCATTCTTTCTTAATAATGCACTCCAGCCGTTCTGTTTCAGGCTAGTATTTACGTGGCTGTGTGGGTTAGATCCAGGCCCAGCTATTACCAGTGAACGCGGTGACATTAATATGAGTAAATGCAGGAAAAGGGATGAAATAAAACATATCCTATTGAAGGAAATGAGCGCTCCTTAAGAAAGGAAAACACACATAGGAAAAGACACGGGCATATCAGAATACAAATAGGGCCCATGGGAACAGTGGATTCCACAGGCATGATGTTATTGAAGTATTTGATACTAGAGTAAGCACCTGCAGATATGAATTACATCCTTGTTCAGACCACTAACATTAGAGTACTGACATCTCAGGAAGCGCCTATGTTATATTTCAAATTCCCCTGCCTGCTGCATAAATATCCAATAAATCAATCAGTGATAAAGGACGCTAACTAAAAGGCTTATAAAGCTGAACAAGCTGCTTCTCCCTCCTCAGAGAGACTGCCACCCTTAATTTACTGGGGGTTTCCCTAGTCACTCACACTTCCAGCCTTGGGACACAGAGAAGGTGAGATGGGGGATTAACACCTTCAGTGCTGGGTTTGGGGAAGAGCAACAGGTTGGTCATCTGGGGATGTTTCCCCAAAGTGGGCAGCAGCTTTGAGGGGGCAGATAGAATTTCCTGGTGTCTTTCAGGAATTACGAAAACCCACCCTCCTCACCACCATCTTAACGGGGTTGCCATATTTATGAAATGAAAGAAAAACATTTCTTCCTCCTTGAGGAGAGACAGAATCATGGGCCATGTTCATTTTATTTGGTCATAATAATGTGTGTTTTATATATATTCAAGGCAGGTTTTCTAATAATTGTTTCATAAGTGGAAAATCAGAGGCATAATAGAAATCTTCATGACTTTCCCAAGTAAATAAGAAACAACATGAAATCTCTAGTCAAACAGAATGGGTGATTAAAAAATTGATCTCTGACTGCACTCCAGCCTGGGCAACAGAACGAGACTCTGTCTCAAAAAAAAAACAAAAAACAAAAAAACATTGATCCGTGACACATTTTAAAAAAAAACGAGAAAGAAAATGTACCAACTTAATAAAGATTATCTGTGGGTAGCAAAATTGGGGGAGTTTTGACTTCTTTCCTGCATTTCCCAAATATTCTACAACACTAGTGTGTTGGGGGCTTAATTTTGTGTGTTAACTTCAGTAGGACCCAGAGTGCCCAGATGTTTGGTTAAACATTATTCTGGGAGTGTCTGTGAAGGTGTTTTTGGATGTGATTAACATGTGAATGGGGTAGGCGGAGGAAAGCAGGTTGCCCTCATTCAATCCACTTAAAGGCCTGAATACAAGAAAAACCCTGGGTAAGAAGGAGTCTCTGTACCTCAACATCTTCAAGCTGGGACATCAATCTTCTCCTCCCTTCAAACTCACTTTGGAACGTGCACCATCGGCTCTTATGTGTCTCCACTTGCCAACTACAGATGTTGGAAATTCTCAGTGTCCCTAATCATGTAAGCTAATTCCTTATAATAAATCTCTTCATATGTTCATATCTCCTGTTGTTTCTGTTTCTCTGGAATTCATGGCATGCAGTTGTGCTCCATGTTCATTTTATTTGGTTATAATAACAGTATATTTTATATACTCAAGGCAGTTTTCTAATAACTGTTTTTTCAGTGGAAAATCAGAGGCATATGGAAATATTTGTGACTTTCCCACAACTAGTTTCGCATTTACACATTTCCTACCAACTTTATTTCTATAATTAGAAAATCATTTTTAGGCTGGGCACAGTAGCTCCAACAGTAACCCTAGCACTTTGGAAAGCTAAGGTGAAGGATTGCTTGAGCCTGGGAGTTTGAGACCAGCCTCGGCAACATAGCAAGACTCAGTCTCTACAAAAAACAAACAAAAAAAATAGCCAGATATGGTGGCACATGCCTGTGTCCAAGGTACTTGGGAGGTTGAGGTGGGAGCATTTTTTGAGCCTGGGAGGTTGAGGCTGCTGTGAGCCATGATCACACCACTGCACTCCAGCCTGGGTGACAGAGTGAAACCCTGTCTCAAGAAAAGAAAAAGAAAATAATTTTTAAAAATTAGCTACACAAATTTAAGAAGAACCATGTACTATGCAAAGAAAATCTGACAGAATTAATCCCACCGCAAACATTCATATTTCATTTCAGGTTTAACTTTGATATTTATTGTTACTGCATAAATCTTAAAGCACCTGGAGAGTATTAACATAAATATTATTTACAAAACATCACTCAAAGCCTTTACTGGTTTTGAGAGCATATTTTTTGTGTTTAAAAGTTTTGCATTGGATATGAAATCAGTTTTAATTATATACCAACATTATTTTTCTTTAGTTATTTTTAAATCAATAATAACAAAAGTCCTAGCTGTGTTCTTAAAACAGGTGGGTTTCAACAAAAATTTATGCACACTGCATGGTAGGAAGCTGCATGGAAAATAAAAATGACAATAATGAACGTCTGTTTTAGGCCTACCAAGTATTGTATTAATTATTATCTTATCAATTATTTAATGATCATCTTATTTAGAGAACTCCATGTCTCAGGTACCTCAGCTCCATTTTACAGTGGAGGAAGCAGCAGAGGGCAGAGGTTCCATGACTAGCCAAAGGTTACCTGGGCTAGCAGGTAGGAGCACTGGGGCTTCGATCCAGGTCTCTACTTCTAAATCTTAAGCTGTCTTCTACGGTGTGTGACCAGTCCCCCTGCCTGAAGAGCTTGCTGTCAAGATGAAATGAATATGCAGGAAACACAGAAGAGTATATGATGAAGCATTAGATCAGAGTGGTATTTTTATCGACTTTCATCAATTATAGCAAGTCTCATCTGACTTGCTCCATTTTGAAAACTCAAGTTCAAAGTTGGGAAATAACTCACCCACGTAGTTAGTGGCAGCTCCAGAAAGAGAATCCTGGACTGATGGCTTATGTTCCAAATGAGGCAGAAACACAGACAGAGCTGCAGCCCAAGGAGCTGTGTTGTGAGGAGGGCCAAGCAAAGGCCGTCCCTGGCTCTGCCCAGATGTTCAGGAACAACAGAATGTAATGATTCAGGGGGGAAAAGTTTTTGTTTGATTGTTGACTTTTATTAAGTCTTTATGAAATCAGTGAATCTCTTCAGAGTCCTCAACATCACTGGGGGTTTGTTTTTTTTTTTCTACATAGAATGCCAAGAACCGGATGTTCTTTAATAACTAACCTCTTACTCTGGATCATGCAGAATGGGACTGAGGGAGGGGGAGGGAAGGAGGATGATGGGAAGAGTGGGGAATGATCAGGAAGGGAGAGAAAAAGCAACAAAGAAGGAAAAGAAAAAGAGAAAAATATCAGTTTTTTTGCCCGATTCAAATTTGTGTCTATTATAATTAGCCACTGTTCATGAGAATCTCCTAAGGGTCAGGGTCTATCCTAGGTACTTAACTTACATTATTTAAGTCTCACAAAAAAACCTTGAAAGGTAGGCGCTGTTGTTATTTCAGACAATGAATTTTAAATTAACTTGCTCAGGTCACACAGTTAAGTGGTGCAGCTGGGACCCCAATCAATCTGACCCCAGATCCCAAGTGCTGAACCTCTATAGAGAACTGTTTCCCCATTTCCAGGCTCCATAGGCAGAGGCCCCAAATATTCCCAGGTGCTCTCTCAACTTGGCCAAACAATCCTAATTGGCGGCTTCCAAGTTACTTGGAGTTCTTGTTTTTTTTGTTGTTGTTTTGTTTTGTTTTGTTTTGTTTTTAAGACGGAGTGTCTTGTTCTGTAGCCCAGGCTGGAGTGCAGTGGCACCATCTTGGCTCACTGCAACCTCCGCTTCTTGGGTTCCAGTGATTCTCCTGCCTCAGCCTCCCGAGTAGCTATGACTACAGGTGCATGCCACCACGCCCAGCTAATTTTTCTATTTTTTTAGTAGAGATGGGGTTTCACCATGTTGGCCAGGCTGGCCTTGAATTCCTGTCCACAAATGATCCACCTGCCTCGGCCTCCCAGAGTGCTGGATTACAGGCGTGAGCCACTGCGCCTGGCTGTAGTTCTTTAACTATTAAGGTGCATTGTCTGTAAATTAAGATTATTTTCCCACTGAATTTTAATGCAACTGATAACCAAGGCCACTGATTCAAGCACAGGATTTTATTTAAGTAGAATTAATACTGGTTATAAAAGGGATCTGCTAGAATTCTTCAGTACTAAAAATCTCTAGGACTTTTTATATAAAGATATCTAGGAAAGGATAGATATAAAAATATCTAGGAAAGGATCTTTCACTCCAATGCATTATGTTGTGTTTGTTGTTCTCTTTGCTTAGGCAGAAGACAATGGAGCCAAGCTACATTTAGCTAGTACATGAGAAAACATTTAGCTCTCAGTTGCTCCTAGAATCTCGGGGCAGAGCCAGAGGCTTGAAAACAGATGACATGCCCAGGTTCTAAAGAGAAGTTTAACCATCCAAGCTATTAACAATATCCTCAGCATTTCCTGGGAAAATAAACCTTTGTTTTAAAAATAAACCTGACTAAAGGTACCTGAAGACAAAAGGCTTGGTTCTCAGCCAGCAGCAAAATGTGAAAAAGAATTACAATTATTTTGAAATGAAGTTCTGAAGAGCGCTTCAGAATTAGAAAGAACCATGAAAACCAAACTCCTGCAGCGCAGGCCACAGAAGTACGTGACAGTTTAGTGGCAACGAGCACACACTGGCTTAGGGGCCCCAGCAGAGCTCCTTCTTGTTTTCTTTAAAAGTTTTCTCTCTTGCTTTTTTTTTTTTTAATTGAGATAGAGTCTTGCTCTGTTGCCAAGGCTGGAGTGTAGTGGCGCGATCTTGGCTCACTACAACCTCTGTCGCCCAGGTTCAAGCGATTCTCCTGCCTCAGCCTCCTGAGTATCTGGCATTACAGGCACCGGCCACCAATCCTGGCTAATTTTTCTATTTTTAGCAGAGACGGGGTTTCCCCATGTTGGCCAGGGAGCTGGTCTCGAACTCCTGACCTCAGGTAATCCACCCACCTCGGCCTCTCAAAGTGCTAGGATTACGGCATGAGCCACCGCGCCCGGCCAGTTTTCTCATTTTTATAGCAGCATGTGGTCGTCAGTTTATTAGACAAGAAAGAGCACCATTTTTACTCGAGTGAATTGGGTTCAAATCCCAGTTCACGACTTCACTGAAGTCCTTGGGGCAATTTACTAACTTTCTTGAGTCTTAGTTGCTATGTTCTGCAAAGTGGAGTTACTAATCTGCTGCTTCACTGGGCTGCTGAGAGAAGTCAACAGAATATTTTTCAGAGCATCTAGCACTATGCCAGGGACATAATAAGCATTCAGGAAACTTTACTTTGATCGTAATGTGAATCTAAGTTAGAGAAACACTGTGGAACTGCTTCAAGTACTTTCACTGTAATAACTGCAATAATTACAATACCTTAAAAAAGTAATCAGCTTAAGTAGGTTATCTCTTATTTTTAGGCAATATACACTGAAGCTTTTTTGTTTTGTTTTGTTTTGAGATTCACTGTGTTGCCCAGGCTGGAGTACAATGATGGGATCTCAGCTCACTGCAACCTCTGCCTCTGGGTTCAAGTGATTCTTCTGCCTCAGCCACCCAAATAGCTGGGATTACAGGCATGTGCAACCATGCGTGGCTAATTTTTGTAGTTTTAGTAGAGATAGGGTTTCACCATTTTGCCCAGGCTGGTCTTGAACTCCTGACCTCAAGTGATCTGCTTGCCTTAGTCTCCCAAAATGCTGGGATTACAGGCTTGAACCATCATGTCCAGCCTGAAGTATTTAGGGGTAAAGAGGGATCATGTCTACAACTTCACTTAAATTGCTCAGAAAAAAACCATATATCTAGCCAGATATATAGAGAGAAAGAGAGAAAGCAAATAAAGTAAAATGCTAATATTTGGGGAATCTTTTTATACTATTTCTGTAACTTTTCTTGAAGGATAAAATTATGTCAAAATAAGTGGTAAAAAATTAATGTAACCTTATTGCATTCCCATCACATACCAAATACCAAATAAGGAACTTTACATACATTATCACCACATAATTCAACACCCGCAATAATTGTAAGAAAAAAATATTTTGACTATCCTCATTTTACAGATGTGACAATTGAGATTCAGGGAAGTTAAATAAATTAGCAAACACCACAGTAACTGAGGCACTGAGATTTACACTTAGGTCTAACCTCAGATCCCACACTCTCAACCCACAGAAGTCCCATTGGTTACTACGTCAAAAGGATTAAGCAGGAAGTCCCAGCCAGAGGAAACGGGCAAGAGAAAGACATAAAACACATACAAATAGGAAAAGAAAAGGTCACACTATCTTTCTTCACTGATGATATGATTCTATACCTAGAAAAACCTAAAGTCTCTTGGAACTGATAAACGACTTCTGTAAAGTTTCAGGATACAAAAGTCAGTGGCATTTCTACACACCAATAATGGTCAAACTCAGAGGCAAATCAAGAATGCAGTCCCATTTCCAACAGTCACACACGCACAAAAATAGAGTATCTATGAATACATCTAACTAAGTAGGTGAAAGATCTCTACAAGAAGAACTACAAAACACTGCTGAAAGAAATCACAGATGACACAAACAAATGTAAAAATTCCATGCTCATGGATTAAAATAATCAATATCATTAAAGTGGCATACTACCCAAAGCAATCTACAGATTCAACACTATTCCTATCAAACTACCGTTGTTACCTTTCACATAACTAGAAAAGGCTATTCTAAAATTCACATGGAACCAAAAAAGAGCCCAAATAGTCAAAGCAATCCTAAGCAAAAAGAATAAAGTGGGAGGCATCACATTACCCAACTTCAATCTATAGTATAAGGCTACAGTAACCCAAACAGCATGGTACTGGTACAAAAACAGATACATAGACCAATGGAACAGAGTAGAGAACCCAGAAATAAAGCTGCATGCCTATGGCCATCTGATCTTCGACAAAATTGACAAAAATAAGCAATGGAGAAAGGACTTCCTACTCAATAAATGATGCTGGGATAGCTGGCCAGCCATATGCAGAAGAATGAAACTGGAACCCTACTTTTCACTGTATACAAAAATTAACTCAAGATGGATTAAAGATTTAAATGTAAGATCTCAGACTATAAGAATCCTATAAGAAAACTTACAAAACACCATTCTAGACATCAGCCTTGGCAACGAATTTATGACAAAGCTCCCTAAAGCAATTGTAACAAAAACAAAAATGGACAAGTCGGACCTAATTAAACTAAAGAGCTTCTGTACAGCAAAATAAACTATCAACAGAGTAAATAAACAACCTACAGAAAAGGAAAAAATATTCAGAAACCATGCAACCAACAAAGGTCTCATATCCAGAATCTATAAAGAACTTTTATTATATTTTAAATTCTGGGGTACACGTGCAGAACCAGCAGTTTTGTTACATAGGTATACATGTGCCATAGTGGTTTGCTGCAGCCATCAACCCAACATCTACATTAGGTATGTCTCCTAATGCTATCCCTCCTCTAGCCCCTCACCCCCTGACAGGCCTCAGTGTGTGATGTTCCCCTCCCAGTGTCCATGTGTTCTCATTGTTCAACTCCCACTTATGAGTGAGAACATGTGGTGTTTGGTTTTCTGTTCTTGTGTTAATTTGCTGAGAATAACGGTTTCCAGCTTCATCCATGTCCATGCAAAGGACATGAACTCATCCTTCTTAATGGCTGCATAGTATTCCATGGTATATACATGCCACATTGTCTTTATCCAGTCTATCATTGATGGGCATTTGGGTTGGTTCCAAGTCTTTGCTATTGTTAACAGTGCCGCAATAAACATACATGTGCATGTGTTTTTACAGTAGAATGATTTCTAATCCCTTGGGTGTATAGCCAATAATGGGATTGCTGGGTCAAATGGTATTTCTAGTTCTAGATCCTTGAGGGGTCGCCACACTGTCTTCCACAATGGTTGACCTAATTTACACTCCCACCAACAGTGTAAAAGTGTTCCTATTTCTCTACATCCTCTCCAGCATCTGTTCTTTCCTGACTTTTTAATGATCGCCATTTGCCATTCTAACTGGTATCTCATTGTGGTTTTGATTTGCATTTCTCTAATGACCAGTGATGATGAGCTTTTTTTCATATGTTTGTTGGTCGCATAAATGTCTTCTCTTGAGAAGTGCCTGTTCATATCCTTTGCCCACTTTTTGATGTGGTTGTTTTATTCTTGTAAATTTGTTTAAGTTCCTTGTAGATTCTGGATATTAGCCCTTTGTCAGATGGATAGATTGCAAAAATTTTCTCCCATTCTGTAGGTTGCCTGTTCACTCTGATGATAGTTTCTTTTGCTATGCAGAAGCTCTTTAGTTTAATTAGATCCCATTTGTCAATTTTGGCTTTTGTTGCCATTGCTTTTGGTGTTTTAGTCCTGAAGTCTTTGCCCATGCCTATGTCCTGAATGGTATAGTCTAGGTTTTCTTCTAGGGTTTTTATGATTTAGGTCTTATGTTTAAGTCTTTAATGCATCTTGAGTTAATTTTTGTATAAGGTGTAAGGAAGGGGTCAAGTTTCAGTTTTCTGCATATGGCTAGCCAGTTTTCCCAACACCATTTATTAAATAGGGAATCCTTTCCCCATTGCTTATGTCAGATTTGTCAAAGACCAGATGGTTGTAGATAAGTGGCATTATTTCTGAGGTCTCTGTTCTGTTCTATTGGTCTATATATCTGTTTTGGTTACTGTATGTTACCTACTGTTTTGGTTATAGTTAACTATACTACTTGTAGTATAGTTTGAAGTCAGGTAGTGTGATGCCTCCAGCTTTTTTCTTTTTGCTTAGGATTCTGTTGGCTATGAGGGCTGTTTTTTGGTTCCATATGAAATTTAAAGTAGTCTTTTCTAATTCTGTGAAGAAAGTCAATGGTAGCTTGATGGAGATAGCATTGAATCTATAAATTACTTTGGGCAGTATGGCCATTTTCATGATATTGATTCTTCCTATCCATGAGCATGGAATATTTTTCCACTTGTTATGTGTCCTCTCTTATTTCCTTGAGCAGTGGTTTGTAGTTCTCCTTAAAGAGGTCCTTCACATTCCTTGTAAGTTGTATTCCTAGGTATTTTATTCTCTTTGCAGCAATTGTAAATGGGAGTTCATTCATGATTTGGCTCTCTGTTTGTCTGTTATTGGTTATAGGAATGCTTGTGATTTTTGCACATTGATTTTGTATCCTGAGACTTTCCTGAAGTTGCTTATGAGCTTAAGAATATTTTGGGGTGAGGCAACTTGGTTTTCTAAATATACAATCATGTCATCTGCAAACAGGGACAATTTGACTTCCTCTTTTCCTAATTGAATACTGTTTATTTCTTTCTCCTGCCTGATTGCCCTGGCCAGAACTTCCAATACTATGTTGAATAGGAGTGATGAGAGAGGGCATCCTTGTCTTGTGCTGGTTTTCAAAGGGAATGCTTCCAGCTTTTGCCCATTCAGTATGATATTGGCTGTGGGTTTGTCACAAACAGCTCTTATTATTTTGAGATATGTTCCATCAATACCTAGTTTATTGTGAGTTTTTAGCATGAAGGGGTGTTAAATTTTATCGAAGGCCTTTTCTGCATCTGTTGAGATAATCATGCGATTTTTGTCATTGGTTCTGTTTATGTGATGGATTATGTTTATTGATTTGTGTATGTTGAACCAGCCTTGCTTCCCAGGGATGAAGCCAACTTGGTGAATAAGCTTTTTGATGTGCTGCTGGATTTAGTTTGCCAGTATTTTATTGAGGCTTTTTGCATCGATGTTCATCAGGGATGTTGGCCTGAGATTTTGTTGTTGTTGTGTCTCTGCCAGGTTTTGGTATCAGGATGATGCTGGCCTCAAAAATGAGTTAGGGAGGAGTCCCTCTTTTTCTATTGTTGGAATAGTTTTAGAAGGAATGGTACCAGCTCCTCTTTGTACGTCTGGTAGAATTCAGTTGTGAATCTGTCTGGTCCTGGGCTTTTTTTTCTTTTTTGGTTGGTAGGCTATTAATTACTGCCTCAATTTCAGAACTTGTTATTGGTCTATTCAGTGATTTGACTTATTCCTGGTTTAGTCTTGGGATATTGTATGTGTATAGGAATTTGTCCATTTCTTCTAGATTTTCTAGTTTATTTGCGTAGAGGTGTTTATAGTATTCTCTGATGGTAGTTTGTACTTCTGTGGGATCAGTGGTAATATCCCCCTTGTCATTTTTTATTGTGTCTATTTGATTCTTCTCTCTTTTCTTCTTTATTAATCTGGCTAGTGGTCTATTGTGTTAATGTTTTCAAAAAACCAACTCCTGGATTCACTGATTTTTTTGAAGGGTTTTTTTCTATCTCTATCTCCTTCAGTTCTGCTCTTAATTATTTCTTGTTTTCTGCTAGCTTTTGAATTTGTTGAATTTGTTTGCTCTTGCTTCTCTAGTTCTTTTTTTTTTTTTCTTTTGAGTCTCGCTCTGTTGCCCAGGCTGGAGTGCAGTGGCATGGT
>NW_012119598.1:1491359-1531069 GCF_000951035.1 Colobus angolensis palliatus
ATTTTATCTTTCCTGCTTTCTCCTGTGGGCATTTAGTGCTGTAAGTTTCCCTCTAAACACTACTTTAGTTGTGTCCCAGAGATTCTGATACATTGTGTCTTTCTTCTCATTGGTTTCAAAGAACTTATTTATTTCTGCCTTAATTTTGTTATTTACCCATTAGTCATTCAGGAGCAGGTTGTTCAGTTTCCATGTAGTTGTGTGGTTTTGAGTGAGTTTCTTAATCCTGAGTTCTAATTTGATTGTGCTGTGGTCTGAGAGACTGTTTGATTTCCATTCTCTTGCATTTGCTGAGGAGTGTTTTACTTCCAACTATGTGGTCAATTTTAGAATAAGTGTGATGTGATGATGAGAAGAATGTATATTCTGTTGATTTGGGGTGGAGAGTTCTGTAGATGTCTATTAGGTCCGCTTGGTCCAGAGCTGAGTTCAAGTCCTGAATATCCTTGTTAATTTTCTGTCTCATTGACCTAATACTGACAGTGGGGTGTTAAAGTCTCCCACTATTATTGTGTGGGAGTTCACGTCTCTTTGTAGGTCTCTAAGGACTTGCTTCATGAATCTGGGTGCTCCTATATTGGGTGCATATATATTTAGGATAGTTAGCTCTTCTTGTTGCATTGGTCCCTTTACCATTATGTAATGTCCTTCTTTGTCTTATTTTAAATCTTTGTTGGTTTAAAGTCTGTTTTATCAGAGACTAGGATTGCAATCCCTGCTTTTTTTCATTTTTTGGTTTCCATTTGCTTGGTAAATATTCCTCCATCCCTTTATTTTGACCCTATGTGTGTCTTTTCACATGAGATGGGTCTCCTGAATACAGCACACCGATGGGTCTTGACTCTTTATCCAATTTGCCAGTCTGTGTCTTTTAACTGGGGCAGTTAGGTTTACATTTAAGGTTAATATTGTTATGTGTGAATTTGATCCTGTCATTATCATGCTAATTGGTTATTTTGCCCATTAGTTAATGCAGTTTCTTCATAGTGTTGATGGTCTGTACAATTTGGTATGTTTTTGCAGTGGCTGGTACCGGTTTTTCTTTTCCATATTTAGTGCTTCCTTCAGGAGCTCTTGTAAGGCAGGCCTGGTGGTGACAAAATCTCTCAGCATTTGCTTGTCTGTAAAGGATTTTATTTCTCCTTCACTTATGAAGCTTAGTTTGGCTGGATATGAAATACTGGGTTGAAAATTCTTTTCTTTATGAATGTTGAATATTGGCCCCCACTCTCTTTTGGCTTGTAGGGTTTCTGCAGGGAGATCTGCTGTTAGTCTGATGGGCTTCCCTTTGTGGGTAATCCGACCTTTCTCTTTGGCTGCCCTTAACATTTTTTCCTTCATTTCCACCTCGGTGAATCTGACAATTATGTCTCTTGGGGTTGCTCTTCTCGAGGAGTATCTTTGTGGTGTTCTCTGTATTTCCTGAATTTGAATGTTGGCCTGTCTTACTAAGCTGGGGAAGTTTTCCTGTATAACATCCTGAAGAGTGTTTTCCAACTTGGTTCCATTCTCCCCATCACTTTCAGGTGTAATCAAACGTAGGTTTGGTCTTTTCACATAGTCCCATATTTCTTGGAGGCTTTTCTCATTCCTTTTCATTCTTTTTTCTCTAATCTTGTCTTCACACTTTATTTCATTAAGTTGATCTTTAATCTCTGATATCCTTTCTTCCACTTGATTGACTTGGCTATTGATACTTGTGTATGCTTCACGAAGTTCTCATGCAGTGTTTTTCAGCTCCATCAGGTCATTTACATTCCTCTCTAAACTGGCTATTCTCATTAGCAATTCCTGTACTCTTTTTCAAGGTTCTTAGCTTCCTTGCATTGGATTAGAACATGCTTCTTTAGTTTGGAGAAGTTTGTTATTAATCACCTTCTGAAGCCTACTTCTGCCAATTTGTCAAACTCATTCTCTGTCCCAATTTTGTTCCCTTGCTGTAGAGGAGCTGTGATCCTTTGGAGGAGAAGAGGCGGTCTGGTTTTTGGAATTTTCAGCCTTTGTGTGCTGGTTTTTCCTCATCTTCATGGATTATCTACCTTTGGTCTTTTATGTTGGTGACCTTTGGATGGGGTTTTTGAGTGGATGTCCTTTTTGTTGATGTTGATGCTATTCCTTTCTGTTTGTTAGTTTTCCTTCTAACAGTCAGGCCCCTCTGCTGCAGTTCTGCTGGAGTTTGCTTGATATCCACTCCAGACCCTGTTTGCCTGGGTATCACCAGCAAAAGTTGCAGAACAGCAAAGATTGCTGCCTGTTCCTTCCTCTGGAAGCTTGGTCCCAGAGGGCCACTTGCCAGATGCTGCCCGGAGTGCTCCTGCATGAGGTGTCCATCAACGCCTGCTGGAAGGTGTCTCCCAGTCAGGATGAATGGGAGTCATGGACCCTTTTGAGAAGGCAGTCTGTCCCTTAGCAGAGCTTGAGTGCTATGCTGGGAGATTCACTGCTCTCTTCAGAGCTGGCAGGCAGGAACATTTAAGTCTGCTGAAGCTGCGCCCACAGCTGCCCCTTCTCCCAGGTGCTCTGTCCCAGGGAGATAGAAGTTTTATTTATAAGCCCCTGACTGGGGCTGCTGCCGTTCTTTCAGTGATGCCCTGCCCAGAGAGAAGGAATCTACAGAGGCAGTCTGGCTACAGTGGCTTTGCAGCACTCGGGTGGACTCCACCCAGTTTGAACTTCCAGGCAGCTTTGTTTACACTGTGAGGGGAAAACCACCTATACAAGCCTCAGTAATGGCAGACGCCCCTTCCCCTACCAAGCTCAAGCATCCCAGGTTGACTTCAGACTGCTGTGCTGGCAGCAAGAATTTCAAGCCAGTGGATCTTAGCTTGCTGGGCTCCATAGGGGTGGGATCCGCTGAGTAAGACCACTTGGCTCCCTGGCTTCAGCCCTCTTTCCAGGGGAGTGAACGGTTCTAACTTGCTGGCATTCCAGGTGCCACTGGGGTACAAAAAAAAACAAAAACAAAAACTCCTGCAGCTAGCTCAGTGTCTGCCCAAACAGCTGCCCAGTTTTGTGCTTGAAACCCAGGACCCTGGTGGTATAGGCACCCAAGGGAATCTCCTGGTCTGTGGGTTACGAAGACCATGGGAAGAGCATAGTATCTGGGCCTGAGTGCACTGTTCCTCACGGCACAGTCCCTCACTGCTTCCTTTGGCTAGGGGAGGGAGGTCCACGACCCTTTGCACTTCCCAGGTGAGGTAACGCTGCTCCCTGCTTTGGCTCACCCTCCATGGGCTACACCCACTATCTAACCAGTCCCAATGAGACGAACCTCAGTTGGAAATGCAGAAATCACCCGCCTTCTGCACTGATCTCGCTGGCAGCTGCAGACCGGAGCTGTTCCTATTCAGCTATCTTACCAGCCATTAGCTCATTTTGTAATTTTATATAATGGTCAAGTACTGCAAATTCAAACTACAAGTACAAAACAATATATCCTGAAACTTTATAATTTGACGTGTTACTGTCACAGGAACATTTGCAAGTGAAATGGGGTACAAGTGAAATAAAAGTTTTTATTCATTTATTTATTTTATATGTTTATATTTATTTATTTATTTATTTATTTTGAGATGAAGTCTCACTCTGTCGCCCAGGCTGGAGTGCAGTGGTGCGATCTCGGTTCACTGCAAGCTCTGCCTCCCGGGTTCAAGCCATTCTCCTGCCTCAGCCTCCCGAGTAGCTGGGACTACAGGCGCCCGCCACCACATCTGGCTAATTTTTTTTGTATTTTAATAGAGATGGGGTTTCACCATGTTAGCCAGGATGGCTTCGATCTCCGGACCTTGTGATCCGCCTGCCTCAGCCTCCCAAAGTGCTGGGATTACAGGTGTGAGCCACCGTGCCTGGTCATTGATTTGTTTGTATATTGACTGATTGATTGATTGGCAAGGTCTTCTCTGTTGCCCAGGTTGGAGTGTAGTGGTGCAATCAGCTCACTGCAGCCTGGAACTGCCGGGCTCAAGTCATCTTCCCACCTCAGCCCCCAGAATAGCTAGGACTACAGGTGCATGCCACCATGCCCAACTAATTTTTGTATTTTTCATAGAGATAGGGTCTCACTATGTTGTCCAAGCTGGTCTTGAGCTCCTGGGCTCAAGTGATACTCCTGCCTTGGCCTCCCAAAATTTTGGGATTATAGGCATGAACCACCACACTCAGCCAAGATACATTTTTCAAATGATTGATTCTTTGAAAAAGCTATTGGGGAAAGGAGGGTAGCTTTCACCAAATTTGGAAGTTAACTCCTACAGGAGGGGATTCCCATTCTCTCCCCCAAATTTCTATGTAGAACTAGAGCAAGAAGCTAGAGAAATCCCTTAACAAGTCTCATAACTTCAGTGTGCCAACTAAAATTATGCTCTACTTACCATCTGGTAATTAGTTATCACTTAATAAACATTTATTTTGGCACCTGCTGTCCTAAGCCCCCAAAACAGGACCTGTGCCAGTTTCCCCTCCAGACTTCCAGACAAAAATGCCAACGGCTGCCCAGAGTACAGACCTGTCTCTTCCTGGAATTAAGGTGCCCAGGATGGAGGGAGGGCTGTTAAATTTGGATTATCCCTACAAGTGTCCTAAGAACAGGGTAAGACTTCCTGACAGAAGCTGGTCTTTTACCAGACTCTAAAGAGAACTTCCTGGCCATCTTCCTGCCCTTTGCTGACACACACACCTAACCTCTCCTGATAAGCCACAGGTAGACACACTTTGGCTGTGAAATTGATTTAATAGTCCCAGAGACTAAACATAGAAATTGACTCTTCTGGTCTTATTTTATTTTTTGAGACGGAGTCTCACTCTGTCACCCAGGCTGGAGTGCAGTGGCACAATCTCAGCTCACTGCAACCTCCCCTTCTCAGGTTCAAGAGATTGTCCTGCCTCAGCTTCCTGAGCAGCTGGGATTACAGGTGTGTGCCACCACGCCCAGCTAATTTTTGTATTTTTAGTAGAGACGGCGTTTCACCATATTGGCAAGGCTGGTCTTGAACTCCTGACGTCAGGGGATCCTCCCACCTCAGCTTCTCAAAGTGCTGGGATTACAGGCGTGAGCCACCGAGCCTGGCCAACCCTTCTGGTCTTAAAGTTTAAAACATATATTTGTTTTATCCGAGTTCCTTCCTTAGGAAGTCACCTTCAGGCTTCTCAAAAAAGTATCAAAGAAGTGAAACTCATCAGATCACCACATCTACACAATGAGATGCTGGACCCCTCATTCATCCTGATTGCTTCCTTGCCCCTCCCTAGTTCCTGTTTTCTTACATATTGTTTCATTTCTTCCCAGCTATATAAATCCTTAGTTTTAGGCTGGTCAGGGAGATGGATTTGAGACTGAGCTCCCATCTCCTTGGCTGCAGCACCGGATTAAAGCCTTCTTCCTTGGCAACAATCATCTCAGTGATTGGCTTTTAGTGCAAGTGAGTAGAAAGACCTAGATCGAACCCCTGGAGTTTCGGTAACATGGTGAAAAGACCCATGGATGGTATTTGATTTCCATGGCTAGGGACAAGCTAGAACAAGGCTATGGATAGGCTGATGTAAATTTTTAGCCGAAACTAGTGTAATAGAGGATGACACAAAAAATGACCTCGCTGGATCCACAAAACCTCCTCACAATGTGATCAAGACAAATCTAAATTAGGAGTAAGGAGTGCAGTGGGCTCTGCGGTAGTTGACATGTGTGTACTAACGGGATGGATTCCTTTGGAAGAAATGCAAGATGAGGCTATGGCTTAAGGACAGGAGAGTAAGACTGGAAGGGGAAACACACCCTTCTGATGGAGCCAAGATGTGGTCATTGTATCTCCAATCACGTGGTAAGGGCGGCTCTCCATTTCTGAGGACACTGGCATATCTTGCACAAAACTCTTATCTTTCTGGATGAGACTCTATTCTCCTCTTTCACAGCCCCCAAATCGTTGCCTCTCAAGGTACAGCATTTTCATCAAAGGAGAATGAACTTGAGGGGAAGACAGACTCCTAATTCCAGCTCAGCCACCGACCAGCTCTGAGACCTTGGGCAGATCACATGACCTCTTAAATGTCTCAGTTTCCAGCTGGGTGTAGTGGCTCATGCCTTTAGTCCCACTTTGGAAGGCTAAGGCAGGAGAATTGTTTGAGGGCAGGAGTTTGAGATCAGCTTGGGCAACAGAGCAAGACCCCATCTCTACAAAAAATTTTTAAAAAGCTAGCTGGGTATGGTGGCACATGCCTGTGGTACTAGCTACCTGGGAGGCTGAGGCAGGAGGAACATTTGAGTCCAGGAGTTTAAGGCTACAGTGAGCTATGATCCTGCCACTGCCCTCCAGCCTGAACAACAGAGACCCTGTCTCTAAAAAAAAAAACACAGTCTCAGCTCCTTATCAGTAATGTGGGTGTGATAATGAAGTCACATAAAATGAGGCACGTGGAAGAACACCTGCTGCAGTGACAACACTGCAGATGAACAAGATAATGCAATATTTTTCATCTTTTGGTTACCCTGTGATCAAGGGAATAGGTATCTATACAAGGTGTAGGATGCTGGGCTGATGAAAACGAATACAGAATATCTGTTGTTATTTTCATAGAGGTCCCATAAAGCAGGCATTACTAATATTCCCATTTTGCAGATGAAGTAACTGAGACTCACACCTTTGCGGTTTTAAGCACTTTACTTTTTAAAACTGATTTTGAAATAATGATGGATTCACAGGAAGTTGCAAACATAGCAGAAACCCCATGTACCCTTCATCCGATTTCCTCCATCATTGCATCTCCCCTGACTAGAGTCCAACAGCGACTTTGCCATTTCCTCACCTGCACACCTCAGAAAAGGAGCTGGTCTCCTGGAGGCTGACTCAGGGGCCTGGCTGGAACCACTGGAGGGATTTTATTAGGACAGAGGTATAGATTTCAGTGAGCTGGGGAGCTGTGCTAGTATTCCCCTTGGAGATTTATAAGACAGGACAACGCTGAGACTGGCCAACATTGTGAGAATGCTCCTGCCTCCAAGAAGGAAACTGGCCCTACCAATTCAACCATCCTGCCAAAGGAGACAGCTAACTTGCCCCCCGGCCCTCCAATCTGTTAGCCAGGCACTGGACACCAGCAAGCTGCCAGTCACTAGATGGGCATTTGGCGATGAAAGGTTCATCACTTTCATTGCTTAGGCCCTCCTGCTTCTCAGCACTTTCCTCCAAGTGACCACTATCCGCCGCCAGCAGATGCATACAGCCAGTTCTCCTGGGTCTCTTCTCCACTCCAGCTTGTGAACTTGGAAAAGCAAACAGCTCCCACATTTCTTACTGCACTGTTTATTAGATGGGAGTTATTTCATCAGTCATTAACATCTTTCCCTGAGAACCTGTTCCCAAGAAAGAGGAACTCGAGCCTCTTCTCCAGCATGGATGTTGCATGTGGAGCCATGCTATCTGCACCACCTTGGTGATCCCTTCCAAACATTTCACAAGTGTTGCTCCTTTCCTGACGACCATGATGCCACAGCAACCCCCTTCCCTTCTGCCTACTCATTTGGGGGACGGGGACACTCTTTTGCGGCTGCTGCGTCCCAACCTGTCCTGGGGCCTGGTGTCGTGCCCCGGCTCCTGAAACTGAGGAAGGGAGGGTAATAGCAAAAAACAAAGAATACTTGTATTCCTTAAAAAAATAAAGGAGAAATGTTCTCTTTGACCCCCAGTAAAACAAAAACCCTTACAGAAAAAAGCACCCTGCTCAGCTGCAAGAAGGTGAAAGTTTAAATGTGGACAGAGTAGTAATATATAAGCAGTTTTTTAGTTTTCTGATGGGAATACTTAACAACCTAAGTATGTTTCCCCAGGAGGTCATCTATTATATTTTGTCCAATTTCTTCCTCCAAGAACTGAATCAATTCATGATGTAATGCCCAAGGGAGAACAATCTTCTGGAAACAGAGTATCTTTCTGGGGACAAGGTTGAGGAAAACATCTTAATACTGTTACAGCTTTTGGCCCGGTGGAAACAGGCTTTGCTTGTGGATGGTAGAGCGAGAGGGAAAGGCAGGGAAAGTCAAAGGGACACAGGCCTCACAAGTGCCGGGGATATGGCTAGGGCTGTTTCCCTCTCTTGGAGAAAGAGAGGGTAGAGATCCACCCAGACATTTATAGGACAGCTCTAGGGCACTGGGCACAAACCTTAGGGACTGAACTGAAAATGCTCCTTAGACACAGTGCTGACTTCTAGGTTATTCACTTTTTTGGAGACGGGATATTGCTCTCTTGCCCAGGCTGGAGTGCAGTGGTGCAATCATAGCTCACTGCAGCCTCCAACTCCTGGGCTCAGGGATCCTTCTGCCTCAGCCTCCCGAGTATCTGGAACTACAGGAGCATGCCATCACATCTGGCCTATTTTTGTATTTTTAGTGGAGACGAGATTTTGCCATGTTGCCCAGGCTGGTCTCAAACTCCTGGCCTCAAGTGATCCTCTTGCCTCAGCCTCTCAGATTGCTGGGATTAAGACAGGCATGAGCCACTGTGCCTGGCCGACTTCTGCTTTAAACAGGGCTGCTCTGTCTTCTTTGTGCTCCCAACCCCTCCCGCACCCCATAATGGAAAAGAAAATGTAAGTCAACATTCATCATTCAGTTAATTTTAAGAAAATAGATGCAACTTTGGATTATTTCTGAAATTCTGGATGGCTTCAAATCTCTGCTGTGGGCCACTTTCACCGGATTCCCAACTAAAATTTTAAAGACTAGCCAACAGGAATCCAAATGGCCTGACATCCTCAAGCATGGGAAGGGGAGGCAGCTGCAAGACGGAGGCAGCAGCTGAGGCAGGGAAATAAACCACAAGCTGAGGGTCACAGGCCTCCAGCCTTTCCCAGCCTTGTGGTGGTCCGCTGCTCCACGCGCTTCCCTCTGGCTGTCTCATTCATAACAATGGAAGCAATAGCACATCTCCCTCTGTGCTTCCAGAGGCAGGAAGATCTGACAATACCTTAGAAGGATGTTTTATATGTTTTACTACAGTGTGAGCTGCAAAACAAAACAAAACAAAAGTTGGGGGGAGGACAAAGTCTAGATTAAGCATTTTAAGGGGGGCAGGATATTTATTTAAAGAAAAGCCGGTTGTTTCTCTCTAAGGGGAAAGAAAGCCACAGTGCGACTCATTTAAGAGTCTTCAACTTGACTGGAGAAGGTAAATTGTTTATAAACCTGCAAATTTTATTTAGGTTTAAAGGGATCCCTTCAGCTTTCACAGGGTTAAAAAATAATAAGGCACTTGGATAAACCAAAGTGTTAAATTAGTACTTTTACCCAAAGAAAGAACTCTATGGCCTACCACATTTAAGTTTGAAGACTAAGAACTTAAAGCAACACTTACAAGTTGAAAAGGGTTTTCCCCTCCGCAAGACTCTAGTGCCTCCTCCTCACATTTACATTCACCTCTTAACAGCCTGAGCCAAGGATCTTGGCAATACCCACGTACCCACTCGTGACAAACTACAAAACACTCAACACGCACTGCTTGAAACTCTTTATATGCCCAGGATGTGCCATTCGGGCTGGTTTACAGGAATATAATTGGACCTCGCAGTGCTTGGGAAGAGGTTATCTTTCCACTGCTATGCAGTGCTTCTGAGATGCAAGACGTGGGCCGTTTCATCTGCTGTGTTTTTTCGACGGAAAAGTAGCAGCCAGCGGAATTTCCACTTATTTCCACTCACACAGATGTCTAACATTGCTCAGCAAAACTTAAATGAAGGCTAGAATTTTATATTTCAAAGGGATGACCAACGGTGAAGTCTTTGCCACTATTATGCGAGGCAGGCTGCCTGGCTTACAATTTGTTTCCTGTATTTCTTGGTTAAGACACAAACCGAGCCAGCTGGTTATAGGCAACCATAAATTCAAAGTTATTATTGTGACCAATAATAAATATATTTTGTCAGGGTCATGAAGCACAATGGCACATTACAAAATGATTCATCTTGATGGTGCAGAATATGTTCTCCCCACAGATCCAAAGCAGGGAATACTTAACAGCCTAAGTGTGGGGGTGAGGGGGTTGGAGTCAGTAAACAACGCTGAGGGTTGCGTCATAAAGGAGCCATTGATGCTTCCTAGAGTGGAGGCCTTGGGGACAGTAGAAGGCTACTGTCAAGGGGGTTTTGGTGCATATTTGCTGGGTCTGATATTCCTAGAATTCTGAGATTCTTAGTGGTCTCTAAATGTTTAAATACTTAAATTCAAGCATTTATCACTCTTTGGGGACCCCCATAGACTTTATTTACATTTGGAGTTATTATTATCAGAGAGTTCATTTAAAAAATATTCACAAAAAGTAGTCTATTTAAAAGTATTACCACAAATGCAATTCCTTAAGACAAATCTCCAACTCTTAAGAAAGAATGCCACCTGCAAGCTGTAAATATGTGCATTAATTTTTCCCCATAGTATTTGCTTTGGCTGTGACCTATCCTAATACTCAGTCGAACAAGGGCTAAAAATTGTCAAACCGAATTCTTGCTTGAGAGCTGAACTCTAACTACAGCCAGTTTGAGAGAAACACACATTCAGGTTTAGGGAATATGTTTTGTTTGTTTTGGCTATGACATAGGGCAGAACAGTTTCCATCCCTTCGAATGCATTCAAGAGAGTTTGAAATATTGCACAATAAAAGTCATTCATTATATCTGTCTCCTTTCCCTTCCAAAAACAAAAATGGCTGCCCAGTTCCAAATCTACACAGGGGGCAGGAAGAAGGGAGGCAGAGGGTCACTGGAAATCACCCAAGACTAACATCAGGTTTTTCAGGTTTGAGTTAGGGAATACTTCTGAAATCTTCATTCCCAGCATTTACTTAAAACAAGAAAAGACAAGACTGGCTGCTTTATTGATTATTGCTCTGTTGTGAACAATTAGAAAATGGACATACTGTATTGTACAAACATTAGGCAGATAATCTTACATTTTATATTCGAGTGCCTGGCATTCAAACTAAATGTACTTGAACTGAAAAAGTCCTATTTTACTCATCTTCTCTATAACGTTTCAACTGTTTGACCCCCATTTTATACTGAAAAATTATTCCCATGTTTGAATCAGACATAGGGATGAACCTATTTTTGAAAGCACCTGCTACTTAGCAGCTACGTGATGTGAAAAAAGAAGAAGAAATTGACATTTACTTCCTTGTTTACCAACAAGGACCTGGGATATCAGAACACTGGGAATGCAGTTTGCTTTTCAAAAGCAAAAGAAATGCCAGTATCAGATCACTGTATTTGACATTATGAAATACTATCAAAGTGGAAGAATTTTTAAAGCAAACTTTAAGACAGTAAAAAAACCATGAGAATAAATTATTAGATATAGCAAATATATGTTACCTTTAAATTCTGACCTTAAAAATTCACATATACAGTTACAAATTTGGAACTTTAAAAACTTAGATAATTTGACATTTCTTCAATTACATCTAAAACCAAAATGTCAGCTGTCTGCATCCCTGAAGGAAACTTTTTATCACAGAACATAAATCAAGCTAGTCAATTAGTATGCCTAGGATAAATGAGAAAAAAGAAAGTCAGCTCTCCAGGTGGTCACCAGAAATTTTGTGATGAAATCCCAACCTGCCTTTTAGAAAATGCAAACCTGTATTCTTCTTTAATGTAAATGCGCCTTTATTTTCTCTTTTCATGTAAGAGATACAACACTTAAAAAGTATCAAAAAATAAAAGCAGTTTCAGAAAATATTTGCTTCTCAATTTCTTAGAAATTTCTAAAAACCGTTCTAATAAATCTTTAAGGTCACATCAAAATCAGACTAAGTATGGTCTTGGTTGAAGATGTGGAACAAATCTTCAACTGATATGTATCAGTTGAAAGACAGTAATGACTTACCTTCTCATTTAAGCTATGTTACTTGCAGTCTAACACAATTTCATAAACAGAAAAGCATCAAAGAATGTGCAAAAATGAACACACTGCACAATATTAGACAAACTTGAAACTATTAGTACATTAGTAATTAACCCATTCTAGAGCTAAGTCAAGGCTATGTAATAATCTTCAAATAAATTTAAGACACCTCAAAAGGGGGATGTACACTTATTTGCTGTAATTTAATCTCAATTCCACTCACTTGGTCTAGGACTTCAAACCCAGAGTGAAACCCTTTAGACACGCTACAAAGAAACCCAATAGTATGAGCCACAAACGCCTAAGCAATTGAGAACAGAGCAGGTTTCTTTAAAATTTTAGGTACAATTCACAACTTGTAGTCTAGTTTCAAATCCATGCTTTTCCAGATGTATTTATAGGTTAGATTTTAATGAAAGTTAATAAATACTTAAAAGAAAAACATGAGATGAAGCCAGCCTGTATCATCTAGTCTCAGTTTAATGATGAAATTATTGAATAATTATTGAATAATAATCAAAGGAGATTTGGAATAGGATGTGCCTTTTGGGTCCCCACTCCTCTAAAACTCCTATTAGTGAATTTGGTTCAAGCATCACTTATTCTGGAAAGAAACTAAACTTGCGTGATCGAAAGTTGATGCCCCATGGAGGGTTGACAGGTTGGGGTATTTCTTTTTTATCATACCCTGTAATGTATTTTGTAATGTAATTTTGATCCCTTATAGAAAGAAAACTGAGCATCTTGAAAGTAATTATATTTAGAAATTAATGCCTGGCACATAGTTGTTGAATTAATGGCTGGCAAATTATTTTATTAACGAGTCCATAATCTGCCTACCTAGAATGAGCTGGTGCAGGAAATTTTCCTACATTAGGAACTAATTCTCAAATGCTAAGGTTACTAAGGACAGTGACATTTATTCATTATTTATTTATTTGAGACAGGGTCTCACTCTGTCACTCAGGATGGAGTGCAGGGGCATGAACATGGCTTATTGAAGCCTCAACCTCCTGGGCTCAAAAGATCCTCCTGCCTCAGCCTCCAGAGTAGCTGAAACCAACCATGCCCAGTTAATTAATTAATTTATTTTTTTTGTAGAGGTAGGGTCTTATTGTGTTGCCCAGGCTGGTCTCCAACTCCTGGGCTCAAGCCATCCTCCTGCCTTGGCCTCCCAAAGTGCTGGGATTACAAGTGTGAGCTACCATGCCTGGCTAATTTTTATACTAAACCAAACTATAATAAAAACTTCAATTTATGAAAATAAATGAGTCATGCTTATTAATTTTTAGCAAATTGAATTTTGAATCTTATTTTAATTCACCTTATTTTCTTACTGCTCTACAGAGTACAGAGTCCAAAGAGAATTATTTCTTGATGACTGAATCTTTCAGTGACTTAGGGTCAAATTATAAATCATAAACTGTAGTAAACTAGTTTCTAGAGGACTAGGCTGAATGCAGAGGCGCCCAGATCAGTTAGTTTCCTTGCTGTGTCTCTGATAGCCTGTCATTGCTGGCTTGGCTTCTTGCACCCAAATGGTACTACAAGTCTGGGTATATAACTGAAGGCCCCAGACAGATGTGGTTGGCCAACCTTTTGCTTCTTCTGGCCTCCTCTCTACTCTCCAAAAAAAACTTAAACTATGATTTAAAAAAATCCAAAACTTTCTCATATACTTGTGGTGGCATGATATTGATAGAATAGACATACAGATAAACAGAATAATGTCCAAAAATAGATATACATATATAAGGTCAAATAATTTTAACAGAGGTGCCAATGTAATTCAATGAGAAATGGTTAATCTTTTCAACAAATGGTGTTGAATGATTTTCATTGAAAATTAAAAACCCGGCCAGGTATGGTGGCTCACGCCTGTAATCCCAGCACTTTGGGAGGCCGAGGCAGGTGGATCACGAGGTCAGGAGATCGAGGCCATCCTGGCTGACACGGTGAAACCCTATCTCTAATAAAAAAAAACAAAAAATTAGTCAGGCGCAGTGGCGGGCGCCTGTAGTCCCAGCTACTCTGCAGGCTGAGGCAGGAGAATGGCATGAAGCCAGGAGATGGAGTGTGCAGTGAGCCGAGATTGCGCCACCGCACTCAGTCTGGGCGACAGAGCAAGACTCCGTCTCAAAAAAAAAAAAAAAAAAAGTGAAAAAAAAAAACCAAAACCCACCTTCATCTTACACAAGAAAATCAATGTGGATCTAACACTTAAGTGAGAGCTAAAACTATACAACTGGAAGAATACACAGGAGAAAATCTTTCTGCCTTTGAGTTAGGCAAACACTTCTTAGCTAGGACACAAAAAGCATGAACCATTAAAGTAAAAACAAGGTAAACTGGACTTCATCAAAATGAAATCTGTTCTTCAAAAGACATTGCTAAGCAAATAAAAAGACAAGTCACAGAATGGGAAAAAATATTTTAAGAGACATATCCAATAAAGGATGTGTATCTAAATGTACAGATTCTTTTAACTCAATAATAGTAAGACAGTAACAGCAACAACAAAAGTGGGCAAGAAATTTGGACAGACATCTCAACAAGGAAGATAGAAAGATGGCAAATAAGCATTGGAAAGATGTTCAATATCATTAGTCATTAGAGAAATAAATCAAAACCCATGAGAAACTACTGCACACATACTAGAATGGCTAAAATGAAAAAAGGCCAACAATACCAGATGCTGGTGAAGATGTGGAGCAAACAAAACGTGTTGCCAATGGAAATGCAAAATCATGCAGCCACTATGGAAAAGTTTGGCAGTTTCTTAAAAAGGTAAACATATATTAATACTACCACCATACAGCCCAGGAACCCTACCACCAGGTATTCATGCAAGATAAATGAAAACATGTGACTATAAAAAAGGATCCATATGTGAATGGTTATAGCAGCTTTATTCATAATAGCCCCAAACCAGAAATAATCCAAATATCCATCAAGTGGTAAACTGATAAACAAGTTTTGGTTCGTCTATAAAATGGAATAAACAAGTATCAGCAATAAACAAGTATCAACGACTGACAGCATGCAAGCATGGGGGAATCTCAACAGCATTATGCTAAGCTAAAGACACAAAGGAAGGCCGGGCGTGGTGGCTCATGCCTGTAATCCCAGCACTTAGGGAGGCCAAGGCAGGCGGATCACTAGGTCAGGAGATCGAGACCATCCTGGCTAACAAGGTGAAACCCCATCTCTACTAAAAAATACAAAAAATTAGCCTGGCAAGGTGGCGGGCACCTGTAGTCCCAGCTACTTGGGAGGCTGAGGCAGGAGAATGGCGTGAACCTGGGAGGCGGAGGTTGCAGTGAGCGGAGATCGTGCCACTGCACTCCAGCCTGGGAGACAGGGCGAGACTCCGTCTCAAAAAAAAAGACACAAAGGAGTATACATTGTAGGATTTCATTTGTATGGCATTCTGGAGATGACAGAACTGTAATACTAGAAATCAGATAAGCTAATGTGAAGCCCTGGGGTTGGCGGGTAGACAATTGACTATAAATAGGCAGGAGGAATTCTGGGGTGACAGAAATGTCCTATTACTTGATTGTGGCACTGGTTACATGGCTGTATAAATTTGCCAAAATTCTGGATACTTTAAAAAAGCGAACTTCACCATAGGTTAATTATACCTCAATAAACTTGACTTTGAAAAGTAGCTCTTTCAATCTAAAGCATGAACCAGGCATAATTAATCATTCTCTCCTCCATATGCCAGGTCTAAGGCTCACCCTCAATTCTGCAGTTTAAGTGGAAGTAGAGGCAATAGTGACAGAAGATGGAAGCAAAATGGCATTAAGTAGTAGGAACAGAAAATGAGAGGCAGAAAGAAGGCAAGGATACTAAAATGTGTGTAAGGGGAATGTGCCAGTTAAGATCCACAGAAGAGAACGTAATCATTTTAATTTCAAGGAATTTATCTTACAGATATTTTCAACAAGCCCAACATGGCTTTGTATTTGCTATATTTACTGCTATAATTGCAAAAGCTGGAGACAACTGACATTCATCCATTAGTAAGGAGATAGCCACCTTCATTACAGATGTTCAACGTATATGCAGGGGTTAAAAAAGACTGAAACAACAGCACTAGGGCTGTCCATAAAAAGACTAAAGGATACTCATGGCATTTTGTTGAATTAAAAAAACCAAGTGGCAGAATGGCACATACAGTGATCCTGTTAGAAAACAACAAGATGATGCATGCATGTTTACACGGGAAAGGTCTGAAAGGTGCATGCCAGGTGTTAAGTGCTTGCACAGAGGGAGCTGCAGAGAGGAGGGTGTGGCTGGATGACACCTATGTGGAATGGAGGGAAGATAGATTCCACATTTCCACTTTTAAATTCTATACAGTTCTGTGTTTTTCAATAGATACATACTATTTATGTAAGAAAAATGAGTAAAAATAGAGGGCCACACAGGCCACAGCCATTAGGTTATGCACAGAGAAGGAAAAACTTCAGAGGTTATGCTGCCATCTTCTGGAACAAACAAGAATGTACAGGAACAGAAACATGACGGAAGAACGTGAAGGGTTAGTTATCGCAGTGAAAAACTATGGCGGGGGAAAAAAAACATTTTGAAGCCAAGCTTTTGATTTCACCATTAATGAAAACAAATGGGAAAACAACAACAATAACAACAACAACAAAAAACCAAGAATGACCAAATACAGAAATTATTAATGTTTTACAAATCTTGTACAAATGAGACCTGGTAGAAAAAACTGCATCTAACTTGCTTTGATTGCTCGTATCTGTTCTTTTTAGGAAAAATGCCTATTGGTTATTGACAAATGCCAACGAAATGTTTATAATGAAACATTTTGAAACTAAAGATATGTTTACATTTTTAACTGCTGCTAGAAAAAGAGAACATTTCACATTTGAAAAACCATGCCCAAATCACAGATTGGAAATGTTTCCCTCATTCTCATTAGCACTTTTTGAGAAATAAAACAAAGCATGTGAAATTTTAAAAATTACAATACAATTGAGCTCATATATCATCATAGAAAATAGGGAGTGAAATAATAATAGTTGTTAGTCTTCATATTAGACAAGGTAGAAATGCAAAACAATTTTATTAGGTTTCTGAAAGTTTTCTTTTCAAATCATTAAAACGAAAAAGCTTCAGAGAAGCTAATTCGTTCATTTTCTTGGGTGGGGGGAGTGGTGAACTTGTTTTTAGTGGTAGTGATTTGCCAACACCACCAAACTAGAAATGGAAAAAAAGAGTCTATAAATAATTTACATGTAAAGATAAAAGAATTTTAAAAACAATCCACCCTTGAGCAGAAGAAATTGGGGATCACTTTGAGTGTTAATGTAAAATACATTAGTCTTTAGCAGCGGGAGTTCCAGACCTGCCGGTGCCAAGAAGGTAACAAATAGTCTCTATGTAAGAAGGGGGAAATGGGTGCCCAGCGGGAGCTTTCTTCCCTGCTGTGTTATTTATAGAGAGCTCTATTTGTTAACATGTTTCTGCTATCATGGAGAGGGGGAGTTTAATGATTTAAAGGATTTCAAAGACAATTGTTTAATGATATAATGATTTATGTACATTCATAAATTCCAGATATATGGCAATTTAGTTTTTCAAACTGCTATCACCGAAACAGCCATAGGAGATGGTGCAAAAGCTAGAGAAACCAAGTCAAGTGCCAGATATTACAAAAGAAAAAGAACTGCTGGAAAACTCAGTGTTAAAAAATCAGTGACCTACCACCACACTTAGTGTTAGTAAACTAACTTTCTCAGTGAGTTTTTGGTTTTCAAAACTTTTAATGGAAAATCGTGAATTAAGTCCTAAACTGCCTGTGACTAATTAGAATTGAGAGCCCAGTCTTCAACTGAGCTGCTATATTTTCACTAAAAAAAACAAAAAAACAAAAAACAAAAACAATCCTCTCTCACACACACACAACAAAACATACAGGAATCTTGTTTGAAGGGATGAATAGTTTCATATCAGAGTTATTTCTAAATTATATATTCATTTATAGTGATGAATTTATAAGATTGTGGTTATTGAAAGAATTTTCTGAAATTTCTTGTTTAGGATTTAAACTATAAAAATAAAAATCTCATTTGGGACAGATAAAACAAGCCATCAAAGCTTCTCTTAAATTTAACCAAAAGGAAAACAAGTTTTGTAATTTCAACTTTTGTCAGTTAAAATTCACAGTCAAGTTTTTTGGTTTTTTTTTTGCTATTTAAAGAAAAATACATATCTCACCCACTTTAAGTCTTAAAGTTTATATTTCCTTCAATTTTAATAAAGTTCCATTAATTCTATCGATTTGTCTTTTGTGGGGGAAAATCAAAAACAAAAACAAAAAACAAACCTCTTATCCAGATAAAATTAGCCAATTCTAAAAGATGCTTCTAACAACAGAGTCTAAAACTTCAGTGGTAAATATGTACTTAAATATACATATACTAAAAAAAGTCTAAAAATTGAGAGATGTCTTGTTGGGCCTAAAAATAACCCCTTTAGCAAAACAGTAATAAAGCATTTACTCTCTGAGGAAAGAAGAATATATTTAACAGAATGTTTTCTATCTGAATGGTGAAGAAACTTATTTATTTCTACATAAAAGTAGGTTCAACTCAAATGAGTTTATTTATTAGCAACTTTTGAAACACCGAGGTTGAACAGAGGATGGGAACTAGACAGATCATTTCAGCATAGATGGTTACTTTCCATCTTGTCACAGACTCTGCAGGAAATGTCAATTACTGCTTTCTTTCTCCATTATGCTCAATCCTTTCCAAGGCATTCAGAGAGCTCTCTCCCTTCCCATTAAGAGAGGATCTTCTCCGGTAGCCTTTGAACTGGGAAGTGGCTTTAGTATTTGCAAGTGTAGATATACAAAAGCTCTTCCTCCTCTTACCAGGTTCATCAGAAGAACCAGCAGCAGGGCCCTGGCTGTTTTCTTGATCTGAGACGGGAGGTGCCATCTGTGGTTTTTGTCTGGAGGACACAGTTTCTTTTCTGGGAGACATACTTTCAAATCCACTGCTGTCAAATGTACATATTGTTCTTCTTTTGGCTTTTTGGGAAGTGGAAGGAAGTGGAAGTGAAATCCATACAAGCCCTTCGTTTTCCAAATCCTTCTGTAGCCTTGTGCTACGTCGCACTTTGGTTTCACTATTTCTCCTCCGAAAGGTTTGCTCAATGGCATCAGACAAATCTTTAAACAGTTCAGAATTTTCTAAACTAATTTCTACAGAGCTGCCCACATTGGAGGAGGGTGTGTGATTTCCCTTTTTTTCCAAATGTAAACTTTGACCATCAGAATAATACATGGAGCGTCTTCTATCTTTCCTGTCTCTGCAACTCTTAACACTGCTACTTTCCATGGGTTTTCTTCCCAAATCTTCACTTTGGCTTTTAGATTCTTTCATATTTTCAATTAAGACATCTCCTAAGCAATGACAGTCTTTTTGTGAGTTAGGCATTAAACGATTGCATTGCAGTTTTCCTTCTGCAGCTACTAAGAAGTCATCCTTTCTTTCACACTTTATGTTTAGATCTGGTGAAATTTTCAAGATTTGACAGAGGTTTTCTGCATTTTGACCACCAGCAGCAAATTCTTGACCCTGCTGCAGGGTCAGAGCAGGTTTGGGACTCTCTGATGCCACACGTTCTTCAGATACAGAAGGACAAGAAGCAGGACTGTCGGCTCCAGCTTCTGGTTCATTTTCACCTTCTGACTTATTTTTTGCTTTTGGGATATTTTTATTTTCATTAATGTTCATTATATTTGTATTTGGATCTTCATCAGAAGTAGCATAGACAACCAAGGAGGAACTTTTCATATAAGAGCAAAATTCAGACACATCATATTTATCAAAGCCTTGATGCATATGCAAATCTGGGTCATGAGGCAAAAGATACTTTCTTTTCACTGGATTTTTAGGAGCCTTCACTTCTTCCAGTTTGCCATTTGAGTTGAAATAACCTATGGGCATGTAAACAGGTTTCAATCGAATTAAAAAGTAACAATGGGAATGAACTTTACATTTATTACATAATCAGGTGCCCTGTTTTGTTTTTGTGTTTT
Organism: Colobus angolensis palliatus; assembly: GCF_000951035.1. NCBI lineage: Eukaryota > Metazoa > Chordata > Mammalia > Primates > Cercopithecidae > Colobus > Colobus angolensis. The sequence goes on from NW_012119598.1 coordinate 1,511,327, forward strand.
AAGCATTCACAAGACCCACAAATGTTACAGTGTACTTGCCCATCTGTCATCCTCCTCCTCCTCTCTTAGTTCTCCCATGATCCACAGGTTAAGAAAATAGGTATTCAACGCATGAATTAATAAAGCATATAAAACTAAAACCATGAAAGTGAGAACGGCATCTGAAACTGCTTCCTGCATTCTAACACCCTTCCCATGCTACAGGGTCCATTAGCATGAGGCAGCGACATTTCTCATTTCCCTGAAAATGAATGACTGCAAATGGGCAACATTATGCTTCTGAAACTTTCTACCAAGGTATCCTCCGAAACAGGGGAGGGAAAATTTGGAATTCTGGGGGTATCTGAGGACTTACGAGCTAAAACAGCATGCCTGAAGACACTCAGGTCTCATGCCCTTGGTTAAAAATTACTATAAAGTGCACTGTACTCTCAAGCAGAACCATGTTTGTTTCAATATTATAAAAATCGACCCTTAATTCCTCAGCCTTTGACTAAATATCCTCCAGGAAGATACACATGGGCAGCCTTTCATGTGTTTCTGGCACATCAGAGGTGGAAAAACCATCATCAAATTGGTAAGTAACACAGCCCACATGAGTTCAGGCTTTATGAGTTCTAAATCTTAGAACAATTAGATGCAATCTTTGTTACCTCAGATGATGTTTTTCAGTGGCCAGTCAAATGAATAAAGTGTTTTAAACAAAATAAAAACTAAAAGATTTATAAAACATAAGGTGAGCCACAAGTCTAAAAAATCAATGTTTCCATTTAAAAATATATCCATGACTAAGGTACTTAAAATTATGTCACTTAAAGCTAGAGATTAAACAGATCAGTGTCCACTCAATGCCAACCAATGTTAGTTGGGTTCTTTAGACAGCTTTAAAAATTGATATTTATGGCCGGGCACAGTGATTCACACCTGTAATCCCAGCACTTTGGGAGGCCGAGGCAGGCAGATTACCTGAGGTCAGGAGTTTGAGATCAGCTTGGCCAACATTGTGAAACCCTGTCTCTACTAAAAATACAAAATTAGCCAGGCGTGGTGGCACGTGCTTGTAGTCCCAGTTACCTGGGAGACTGAGGCAGGAGAATTGCTGGAACCCAGGAGGTGGAGGTTGCAGTGAGCCAACACTGAGCCACTGTACTCCAGCCTGGGCGACAGAGTGAGACACCATCTCAAAAAACAAACAAACAAACTAACTAACACAAAGATATGTATTTTGCATAAAATCCAACATACTAGAGAAGGTAAAGGAGATACAGGGAGACAGGAAAGGAGAAAGAGATAAAGGAAGGAAGGAGCTGAATTGCTTTAAATCCATGTAACAGGTGATACCACTGGTTACAGATAAAAAATGCTTTAGGTATTTTTAAAAATAAATTCTCTAATAGGATGCAAGATGGAACATTTTACTACAATCACTGTTTTAAAATCTTTTGAAAAACTCCTGTTAGAACCAGAGATGTAATGAAAATAAGACTTAGTTTCCACTCTCAAGGAGACTGAAGTTTTAGGGAACAGGAGAACACAGAAAATAGATCATCATAAAACCAGGTGACGGAAGTATGTCGCAGAGTATTCCTGGAAAAACAGACAGTACAGCAAAATCTTGGAAGATAAGCAACATTAGGTCAGATTAAAAAGAGGTAGAGTGGTGGATGCTCTGTCGCAACACAGCCTGTGAGAAAGCATGGCAGGAGAAGAGTGTGTGCCAGGACATGTGCGACAGAGGGGTGGCTGTTTATTTAAACTCCTGTGTTACCCTAATGTTAAGCAGGACGCAGAAGCCAAGAGTCTATGGTGGCATGTACCTCATTCATCCTCAAGTCTATTATCAATCTTGTATGGTATTCTGCAAATAGGAGGGCTACAAATATCTGATGATTGACAAAGGTAGCCGTTTAAAAAATGATTCTATACAAATCAATACACCAAGTGGACACACATTATTTTTCAGGCAAGACAGCGTGGCTCATGTCTGTAATCTCAGTACTTTGGGAGGCTGAGGCAAGAAGACTGCTTGAGCCCAGGAGTTCGAGACCAGCCTGGGCAACACAGGGACACCCGATCTCTACTAAAAATTAAAAAAAAAAAAAAAATCCTTATTATTTTCATCAAGATCCAGTCCATTTAAAATTTGGGCATTAGAAACCAGAAACAATTCCATTTTTTATCTACTCCATATATCAACTGACTTGATAATAAAATAACTTTCAAGGTAATCAAGCTCAATTTATATGCGCTATTTTTAGAAAACGCTAAGTAGTGACAACTCTTAACAAAACATCGTTGCCCTTAACTCATATAAGGTATACATATTACTGAACCATAACCTCGTTCGCATTTTTTGTTCCTTTTTTTTTAAAGACAGGGTCTTGCTAGGCTGCCCAGGCTGGCCTCAAACTCCTGAGCTCAGGCAATCCTTCCGCCTTAGGCTCCCAAATGGTTGGGATCACAGGCAGGTGCCCCAGCCCTTGTTCACTGCATCCAGCTCTCGTTCACTTTCAACGATGGACTACACCACCAAATGGAATTTATTTTCACAAAATGCTTTAAAAAGCAAAAGGAAATAGGATGCACAGAAATTATTACTGATATTATAAGCAAAATCTTGTGTCTCGGTTTTCCTGGGGAAAGGATTCAGTTTCCATCAGATTCTGAAAAGGGTCTAAGCCACCTGCAAGTTACAAGTGACTCTTTCCTCCACTTGAAATGCTCATGGTAATGTGAGGAAACGTTGCTTTTTAAATTTACTTACTCTTTACATAGTGAATGGGAAAAAAGTGAAAAAAGTAAAATAGCAACGAAGAAGGTGACGAGAAAAGATAAAATATAACTACCAGGAAAAGGTGAGGATACCTGAACCCAGTCTTCGGATGCTTGGAACTGAAGGTGTCATCTCAGAGACTTCAGGCAGCTCGGGAATAGGACTGAGGAGGGGCTTCTTAGAAGCAATGTCTCTTTCCCCATATAAAGATTTCTGAACACTTTTCTTTCCCTTTCTTTTCTTCTTTCTGCAACTTTTTAAAACCTGAGAAAATGCATTAAAATATTGCAATTGAAAAAGATGTAGCACCATGTAAAATTTTGACGCTTTAGTCATTATTATTATTATTATTTTTGAGACAAGGTCTCACTCTGTCATCCAGGCTGGAGTGTAGTGGCACAATCTCGGCTCACTGCAACTTCTGCCCCCCTGCTCAATCAATCCTCCCATCAGCCTCCCAAGTAGCTGGGACCACAGGTGCACACCACCACGACCGGCTTTTTATTTTGTATTTTTGGTAGAGATGGGGTCTCACCATGTTGCCCAGGCTTGCCTCAAATTCCTGAGCTCAAGCGATACTCCTGCCTTGGCCTCCCAAAGTGCTGGGATTATAAGTGTGAGCCATAACACCCAGCCTGACCTTCAACTTCTATAATATCTCTAATTACTGTTTATACAGTGCTTTATTGAAGAGATCACTTTTATATTTCATTTACAATTGTAAGCATCTAAATCGAGGGTAGGAAGTCAGGTAACTTCCACAAAGTCAAATAAACTACAAAGCAGGATTCAGTTTATAAATTGTACGGTAGCTTTCTACATTTCCACAAGGCACTTGCCAAAACAAGGGCTGGATAAATGAAAAAATATATGAGATGCTTTAGAACCAACTACATGGATGTGATGTCATGAGATATTTGTAAGAAGCACATAGTTATGATGACTCAGGATTAACCAAGTGTGAGTTACATACTGTAAGCTATGGGAGACGCTTTGTGTTCCTAGGTCTGGATGAAAAAACAGTAGGTGTGTATGTAAAATATGAAGAAAACACAAAGCTAGCTGCATCTGCAGATTCAAACAACAGATGACTTAATCAAGATTCGGTCAAAACAAAATGGATTTTAACAAGCACAAGCAGAAGATGGAAGACAAAGGTCTGACATTAATTGATGGAAAATGTAGGTTTCCATAAAAATTAGAAGTTGCTTAATATATCCAGAATGGAGTATTACATTCAATTCTCAGTGCCATCAGTAACTAAGAAATAATGTTTTATGTTTTGAAAAAAGTTTCATATGGAAGACTTCGGGGAAATGCTGAAATACTAGAAAGACAGTCTGTTACGGGCAAAAGGAATGAGACATATTCAATGTGATAATGTTGAAGAGAAGCAGAATTTAGGGACAACACAAAACATATTAACAACACAGGCCAGGTGTGGTGGCTCACGCTTGTAATCCTAGCACTTTGGGAGGCCGAGGTGGGCAGATCACGAGGTCAGGAGATCTAGACCATCCTGGCCAACATGGTGAAAACCATCTCTACTAAAAATACAAAAATTAACTGGGCATGGTGGTGCACATCTGTAGTCCCAGCTACTCAGGAGGCGGAGGCAGAAGAATCGCTTGAACCTGGCAGGTAGAGGTTACAGTGACCCGAGATTGCGCCACTGCACTCCAGCCTGGCGACAGAGCAAAACTTCATCTCAAAAAAAAAAAAAAAAAAATACATCCAGAAAGTGGAATTCATTCACACATGTATTGAGATTGCTGTGTGCTAGGTAATAACTTGCCAGCTGTGGGATCTAGAAGCAAAGAGGATGTGTTCTTCAAGGAGCTGCTGGTGTAAAGGAAAGGAGTTACCATGCACACGCACCATCGCACCATGACAGGCTGTGTGAACCGAGAAGATGGGTACCCAGCCTGCAGGAGGTGTTCAAGATCGGCTCCACAGAAAATGTAATGTCTAAGTCAAATCTCAAACAAGCAAAGGCTGTTTTGGCCTATTATGGGGGCGATGCAGAAAGGCTTTTCAAAGAAGGGAATGCCACGTGCCTGAACTCAAAGTGAGACAGCACAGCACAGGTGCAGGGCTGCATGCAGCAAGACATGGCCCCTGGATCCATGCAGGAGTGGCAGGAGCAGAGCCCTTGTCACAGTGACTTGAATGAAAGCAATGAGGGCTCACTGCATGGTGACTTCGGGAGTGTCAATGTTTGATCTTAAATTTAAGAAAGGTCATTTGGGTGACAGCACAGAATATTTAGGTGAAACTAATGGTGAGATTCAAGAGTACAGAAATGGCACAAAACTATGTGCTCCTTGAGAAATCTATAGATATCCTGTGAAAACAAAACATTCCACAGAAAAATAATTTTAGAACTGTACAAGATGAATGTTCCTCCTGGTGATTTACAGTGTACATTTAACATGAAATTCTCTGAGAAGTCCACAGTATAAATAATCTCTATACACATTAGGAAAGTGCTGGGTTAAATATTTTTCCAGTAAATATTTTTTTCATGGAACATCTGTTGACATTCCGTGGAACAGTTGGGGAAATGCTGGCTTGGTCAATGAACCTGAAAGCCAAGAGAAGAGAAAAATCTTAACTTGAGGCTCACAGATAAGTTGGAAAAAAAAAATAAAAAAAAAATTGGCCTCTGGTGGCAGACACTTTTTGGGTTAAAGTCCTGACTCTGTTACTTAACTGCTTTATAACCCTGGGCAAGTCAGCTTTCTGTACCTCATTCTCCTCCTCTGCAAAACAGGAGTCACAACAGCACACCCCACATAAAGCTGAGGTGAGTATTAAATGAGCTGACATGTGATATAGCTGGTTAATGTAGGGCCTGACCCATTGTAAAAGCTATCTTGTTCTTTCAAATTCTTTTCCATTACTTGAGAGTGTATATGAGGAAAAATATCAACACATTTTTCTTTTTTTTTTAAGCCAGGTGTGGTGGCACACCCATGTAGTCCTAGCTCCTCAGGAAGCTAACGCAGGAGGACTGCTTGAACACAGGAGGTTGAGGCTGCAGCTGAGTTATGATCGCACCATTGCAGTCCAGCCTGGGCAACACAGTGACTCTTTTTAAAAAACAGAAAAAAAAAATTTTAATTGACAAAAATTGAATATATGTATGGCATACAACACCATGTTTCAATATATGTATGCATTGTGGAGTGATTAAGTCAAGCTAATGAACATATTGATTACCTCATATACTTTTATTTTTTAATATTAAATTATGCTATTAATATTACTATAGGGCATAGACCCAGTGTGGTCAGTTAACACACTGTGGGCAATGCCACCAGATAATAACACCAGATTAGCTTCTGATATATGGGTTAAAAAAAAAAAAGATCCCTTCTTCTCATGATTTTGGAAATCATGTCCCTGGATCTACAACAGTGCCAAGCACACAGTGGCTACTCCACAAATATGAATGAATGAATGAATGAATGAATGAATGGTCAAAGAAGTACAGTTAAGCTTACATAAAATTTGCTCAATGTGATTGAAAGACTATATTTCTGTTTTTTCATGGTTATGGGCCAACAAAAGTATATTACCACCATCTCCCTCCCCCAAAAAACCACAATTAAAGCACCTCAGGTCTGTCTGTCCTGAAAACATGTCTGGCAGAGCTGATCATAGTCATGAGAAGATTTCATCAGCAAAGGCCAGAAACTGACCAAAATCTGAATTTACCACAGTACAAAAGCCTTGCTGATAGTGTAACAAAGAAGAAGTTATATATGGTTGGAACCCCCCGGGGAAAGCCATTTGATCAAGAAATGGTTACGGTGGATTATGGCTTAGAAAAGCCAAAGAACAACTGAAGGGACTGTCCCTAAAGCAATTCTATTTACTCCAAAATCACTGATTCCTCTTCTCACACAGCGAAGGAGGTCAGGAAGCAGAAGTAAATGTTTATCTTTTGTCTTCTTTGCATAATTAAGACTTCTTTAAATTATTTTCAGAGAATAGCTTTAAAATTGTTTAAAAATAATTCAGGCCAGCCCGGTGGCTCATGCCCTTAATCCCAACACTTTGGGAGGCCGAGGTGGATGGACTGCTTGAGCTCAGGAATTCAAGACCAGCCTGGGCAACATGATGAAATCTCATCTTTACCAAAAATACAAAAATTAGCTGGGTGTGGTGGTGGGCCCTGCACTCCCAGCTACTAGTGAAGCTTGAGGCAGGAGAATCACTTGAGCCTGGGAGGTGGAGGCTGCAGCGAGCTGAGATTGAGCCACTGCACTCCACATGGGTGACAGAGAAACTCTGTCTCAAAAAAAAAAAAAAAAAAAAATTCATGGACATGGCAACAAATCACACCATATAGGAAAGCTTACGGTGATCAAGCACACACTTGCCTGCCCCTGGTGCTTACTTATCTGCTGGGTCCAGTTTTAGCTCTTACAGTTAACTCCCTCTTTCTAATAAAGGGCTCATACTGCTATATTTTTAACTTTGTCTAATGGAAAATTTCAAACACCCAAAAAGTACAGAGAATAGTTTACTGAACCCTATGTACCCATCAGCTAACTTCAACAATTACTAGCATATAGAAATCATGATTCACTTTTATTTCCCTAACCCCAGATTAGTTCAAAGCAAATCCCAGACGTTACACATCATTTCATCGGAAAATCCTACAGTGTCTTGAAGAGTTAAAGGTTCTTTTTCTTTTAGAGACAACTGCAAATACGGTTCAACAATAAAAAGAACTACTGATACACATAACAACCTGGACAAATCTCCAGAGAATTACGCTGAGTGAAAAAGCCAGTCCCAGAATTACACAGTACATGACTCCATTAGGGTAACCTTTTGGAAATGACAAAACTGCAGGAATGGAGAAAGATTAGTGGTTGCCAGGAGATGAGGCGGGGTTATGGGTAGGAAGTGGATGTAGCTACAAAGGGCCATGGGAGCACTCTCTGGATCTTGGCTGTATCAGTATCTTGGCTGTGACACTGAACTATGGTTTTGCAAGATGTCACAATTGGGGGAAACTAGCTAGGTAAAGGACACTTGGGATCTCTCTGCCTTACTTCTTAGAACAGTGTGTATACACAATGATTGCAAAATTTAAAATGTATGCAGAGGACAGAGGCTCATGTCTGTAATCCCAGCACTTTGGAAGGCCTGTGGGGAGCAGATCACCTGAGGTCAGGGTTTGAGACCCGCTAGGCCAACATGATGAAACCCCATCTTTACTAAAAATACAAAAATTAGCTGAGCATGGCGGTGCACACCTGTAGTACCAACTACTTGGGAGGCTGAGGCAGGAGAATCACTTGAACCTGGGAAGAGGAGGTTGCAGTGAGCCAAGATCATGCCACTGCACTCCAGCCTGGGCGACAGAGTGACTCTGTCAAAACAAAACAAAACAAAACAAAATGTAATTCAACAAAACACAAAAACCATGATGGCAATTTTCCCCAGTATCTCCTCAAAGTTCAAATTTCTCCCTTGGCCCATAATTTTTTTATTTTTTTTTCCTAAAACAATTGTTCTAATCAGGATCCCAATAAGATCTCCACACGTACCATCTGATTAATGTCTTTTAGTCTCTTTTATACTATGGCTCCTTCTTTTACTTCCCTCGACATTTATTTGGTGAGTAAATTGAGGCATCTTTCCTATAGAATTAGCCAAGTCCTAGATTTGGCTCACTACGGTCAGTGTGTCTATGTTCCTCCATGTCCTATAAATTGGCAATTAGATCTAGAAGCTTGATTAGATTCAGTTTTGATGGACAAATTTGAATACAATTGTATAACCAACAAATTAAAACTTGCCTATAATATGGTGGAGATGTTTTGACATATGTATACATTGGGACATGATTAAATTAAACTAACATCTCCACCACTTCACATAATTATTTTATGGTAAGAACACTTACAATGTCATCTCTTAGCAATTTTTACATATACATCATTATTTCCTAGTCACAAACCATGCTGTATAATAGATCTCCAGACCTTACTCATCCTGTCTCACTGAAACTTTGTACCCTTGAACCAACATCTCCTCATCCGCCACCACTCAACCCACTAGCCCCGCTGACAACCACCATTCTATTCTTAGCTTCTGTAAGTTTTTTGTTTGTTTGTTTAAAGATTCCACATGTGAGATCTTCTTGTCTCTCTGTGCCTGGGCTATTTTACCTAACATAATGTCTTTCTATGCTGTCAAAATGACAGGATTTCTTTAAGGCTGAACAGCATTTTGTTGTGTGTGTACACACATATTTTTTCTTTATTCATTCATCTGTTGATGGATACTTAGCCTGAATCCGTAACTTGGTTATCGTTCTTTGATAAACTGATTTCATTTCCTTTGGATACATACCCAGAAGTGGGATTTGTTGGATCATATGGTAGTTCTATTTTTAACTTTTTGAGGAACCCCCATACTGTTTCCCATAATGTCTTGTGAAAATGGATTATTTGGAGTTACAGGGTCATAAACAACTGGAATCCAGAGACCAGGGGAAAAAAAGCACTTGAGATTGTAAGACTAAATTTAACTACCACCATCACTCACCAATCAGAGTTTGCCAGCTCCCCAAAACTTTGCATAGGGCCAGTGAGTTTTCTTTCTAAATAATATGTAACATTTCTCTTTCTACTCAAACCCCAACTTTCTTTGTTCTTAGGACATATCAAAGACCACCTCAGTCTGTGTATATGCCCCAAACTGCAATTACATTTTCCCAAATAAAACATTTTGTTTAGAGATTCAGTTCTATATTTTTAGTTGACTTTGTCAATCAAAACAGGCTGTAGCAATTTACATTCTTACCAACAGTGAACAAAGGGTTCCCTCTTCTCCATATCCTCTCCAATGCTTGTAATCTTTCATCTGTTTGATAATAGCTAGTGATTTTCATTTGCATTTCCTGTGGTTTTAATTTGCATTTCCCTGATTAGTGATGTTAGCCATTTGCATGTCTTTTGAGAAATGTCTATTCTGGACCTTTGCCCATTTTTCAATTGATGTGTTCTTGTTATTGAGCTATTTGAGCTTCTTACATATTTTGGCTATAAATCCCTTATCAGATGTATGATATGTAGTTGTAATATCTTCTCCCATTCTATACGGTGTTTCTTTCCTCTGTTGATTGTTACTATGATGTCACATCAACCTTTTATCAAATGTTTTAGCAGCTTTGTTGAGCATTTCTTTTTTTATTAGCTGGAATTCTTCTATAAACAACTTTTCCCTCATCAACTATTTGTTTACCTGATATAGAGCTCAAATTTTATTTTCCTGTTATCAGAAAAATGAGTGGGTATCCTAGCAAGCTTCTAAAGTATCCATTACTTAAAAAAAGTAATAAACTTATACGTTATTTCATGATTGTACTACTTCAACGCTTTGCAATGCTGATGGTCATATTTGGTCAGTGGAAGCCCCTTGAAGATGGTTTTGTGTCCGTTAACACAACACCAGTAGTTTTATTTAGCATCCTTCCTTGTACTCTGGTACAGACCCAGCCAGGCTCACTTTTTAAATTTGTTGTTGTAAATCTGACAGCAGCCATTTCACCAACGGATGCTAATCCCTTTTAACTGGTATGTCTAATGACAATCTATGCACCAGGGATGCTCATGAATTTAAAGCTTTATCAATGGATAGAGCTGGACAATCCCTTTAAATGGAAAATAAAATGAGTTTCTACTCTTATTTCCAGTTCAAATTTAGTCTTACAAAGTTTTAAATTTCTTGGATTTAAAAATTTATCTTTTGTCTCTTAGTGAATGATTCTTAATGACAGGAAAAATTGCTTATTTGCTTTATTCTAAATTGAGTGCTTCTATTGAGTGTTTCATACTGTTTATAATTTCTTTGCAGTTATTTTTGTCCTTAAGATTTATTCCCCTTATAGGGCCAGGTGCGGTGGCTCACGCCTGTAATCCCAGCACTTTGGGAGGCTGAGGCGGGCGGATCACGAGGTCAGGAGATCAAGATCATCCTGGCTAACATGGTAAAACCTAGTCTCTACTAAAAAATACAAAAAATATATATATATATATATTAGTTGGGCATGGCGGCAGGCACCTGTAGTCCCAGCTACTTGGGAGGCAGAGGCAGGAGAATGGCATGAAGCTGGGAGGTGGAGCTTGCACTGAGCCGAGATCACATCACTGCACTCGAGCCTGAGTGACAGAGGGAGACTCTATCTCAAAAAAAAAAAAAACAACCTTATCCCCCTTATATTCAAATTTCTAGGTTTGAAAAAATTCTTAATGAGGTTAAGCCACCAATTTGACGTAGTAAGATTACTTTGTCAAATTTTGCTTTCGCTTTTTAGAGATTGCTCTCTTTCTCCTGGCTTTAATTTTGTTTCATAGTCAGGCAAAACATTTAAATGGTCCCACAATCAAAACTAAAAAACAGTACACACTTAATGAAGTCTAGCTTGCATTCACATTCTCTCCTGTCTCCTCCCTTCTCCCTATAGCCAGTTTTTAATTTTTCTTTGGCTTATTCTTCAACTTAAAAACCAAAACTATGTGTGTGTGTATATACATATACCATTATTATTTTTTAATGGTCTCTACTGTCTTAGACGAAGGGTAATGTATTAGTTTGTAAGGCTACTATAATAAAATGTCACAGACGATGTATTTCAAACAACAGAAATTAATTTTCTCCCAGATCTGGAGGCTGGCAGTGTTAAGATCAGGGTGTTGGCAGGGCTAGTGTCTCTTGGAGCCTCTCTCCTTGGCCTTCAGATGGCCACCCTGTGGCTGTGTCCTTACAAGGTCATTTTCTATGCACACACGTCCCTGGTGTCCCTTTGTGGGTTCGAATTTCCTCTTCTTACAAGAACACCAGTCAGAGTGGATTAGGACCCACGCTGTGGATCTCATTTTACCTTAATAACTATTTTAAAGACCAAATCTCCAAATACAGTCACATTCTGAGATCCTGGGAGTTAGGACTTCAATATATAAATTTGGGAGGGGACACAATTCAGTCCATAACCGGTAGTTGATCACATATATTATTTTATAACATGCTTTTTTCATTTTAACAGTAAACACAGTCATCCTGCAGTATCTGTACGGGAATTGGTTCTAGGACCTCCTGTGGATATCAAAAATCTGCAGATACTCAAGTCCCTGACATAAAATGGCACAGTATTTGCATAGAGCCTATGCAAACTTCCTTTCACAGCATTATACTGTAAAAATACAGCATAAATATGCTTTAAAGCATCTCTAGATGACTTAACACCGAATACAATATAAATACTACATAGTTAATATGCTGTATTTTAAAATTTGTATTTTTTAAATTGTATTGTTATTGGATTTTTCTATTTTCTTTTTTAAAAAATAATATATTAAAAAAATACAGATGGGGTTGTACGATGTTGACCAGGCTGGTCTCGCACTACTGGCCTCAAGCAGTCCTCCAATCTCAGCCTCCCAAAGTGTTGAGATTACAGGTGTGAGCCACCTCGCCTAGCCCTGAATGTTTTTGATTCAACCAACCACGGATGCTGGACCACAGCATATAAAGGGCCATCTGTGTCCCTTTGGCATCACTACACAGAAGTGTATGGAAGTTCTCTTCACAGCTTTCTACAGCTGCCTAATACTCATTTTATGGAAACACTACAGCTTTTTCAGCAAGTCTCATATCGATGAGCATATGGTTTGCTTTTAGTCTTTTGCTTTACAAAGAATGCTGCAATAATTAAACATATATTTTTGTATTTTGATCAGTGGATCTTTGAGATAGACTTCTAGAAATAGGCCTATTGGGTCAAACGATAAATATTTAATTTGGCCAGATACTACCAAATACTCCTCCACAGAGGTCTGCTTTAATAGAAAATGTATGAGTGTGCGTTTTTGCCCCATAGCCTCACCACGTGAGCGTGCTGTCAACTTTCAGATTTTTGGTAATCTAAAAGGTGAGAAACGCATCTCAATGCACGTTAGAGATGCAGTTCTCTTACGATGAGAAGTCTGAACATTTCCTTCCTATGTTGAAGGTCATTTTCATTTCAGTTTTGTAAATGTTTTGTTATCTTTTGAAGACTGTTCCTTTCTAAGTAACTTAGAAGTTCTTTAAATATTAGTGACATTAATCCTTGGTGTCTGATATGAGTTGTAAATACTTTTCCCAAGTTTGTCCTTTGTCTTTTAAATTTTCTTATGGGGATTTTTTTCCTTATGTATACTCTATGATGTATGGTTCAAAAGACATCAAATTCACCAATCCTTTGCCCTCACTGTTTCTGGTTTTTGAGTCACACTTTGGGAACTTTCTCTATTTCTGGTTTATAAAGGAATTTACTCTTGAGGATTCTAACGCTACTTCTGGTTGAGAAGTGGCGTTTAATCTAATTTTAGTTATCTGTCAATGCCTTGCTATGAAAGATGAAAAAAACTGCTCACTTAAAACCAAACCTGCCTCTTTTCTATGTTAATTTTGGTTCTTCTGTTGGTAAACTTTTACATTTCTATTTCTTTTCTTTAAAATTTAAAATATACATCTTGAATGTCTCATCCTAATGATGATAATTAATGGCCACAAAGCTTACTACGGTCAGGCGCTTTTCTAAGAGTTGCGCATGCATGAATTCATTAAGATTCACAAACTTCTAACATCCATTTCCACCACTGTTTTACAAACAAACAAAACAGGAGTCCAGACTTTTACCCAGCATTGCACTAGAGGGAGAAATGAACACAGGATTTAAACCCAGGGGTCTGGTCCAGAGTCTGCACTCTTGCCAGCAACACCATTAGCCCCCTTGTTTCTACCTTTTTAACTCACTTTTCACCTTCTGCTATTAACTACATCTTCCTGTTATTATTGGATTGTTAACACTTACATCGTCCTGCACAACAAAAAGCTTCGTCTTTAGTTGAAAACAAATAGCATCTACATTATGATGACTGTGCAAACATTTTTCATGGCTCTGCCAAGTACAGTGTTCATATTCCTTTCTTCTCCTCTGGGAACCTTGAGGGAGATGATTCCTAGAACCATAAAATCTACTTTTCCTTATTCTGCATTATTGCTTGAAATCATAGTAATGTTTACTTCATATTTACTCTAAAACTTTTACATAGACTTTTATTTGAAATGGTATATAATTACCTTTTTTTTTTTGGTATGTGACGTAACTTTCATTCTTTTAATCACAGGTCTTTTCTGTTTTTTGCCTCCAGCACCTTCTCCCTGCTCAAATTTGGACTGGTTGCTCTTCTGGGCTGGCTGAACAGCTATAACCAGCAATTTCCCTTTGATCACGCTCTTGTATTGTTAGATCCATCGTGTCCTGAATTCTTAAGCTTAGTTCCTCATTTTGCTAGAGTTTCTCCTCCAGTAGCATCCAAAGAAAATTAACTTTATGGCTGGGCATGCTGGCTCAAGCCTGTAATCCCAGCACTTTGGAGTGCTGGGGTGAGAGAAGTGATTGAGCCCAGGAAGAGTGTGAGACCAGCCTGGGCAACAAGGTGAGGCCAACCCGCACACCCCCCACCGCGCTACAAGAAACTAAAACAAAATTAGCCAGCCAGGCATGGTGGCTCAAGCCTGTAATCCTAGCACTCTGGGAGGCTGAGGAGGGCAGATCACGAGGTCAGGGGCTCGAGACCAGCCTGGCCAACATAGTGAAACCTCGTCTCTACTAAAAATACAAAAATTAGCCAGGCATGGCGGCGTGCACCTGTAGTCCCAGCTAATTGGGAGGCTGAGGCAGGAGAATCGCTTGAACCCAGGAGGTGGAGGTTGTGGTGAGCCAAGATCATGCCACCACACTCCAGCCTGGGGCAACAGAGTGAGACTTCATCTCAAAAACAAAATAAAACAAAACAAAACTAGCCAAGCGTGGTGGTGTGCACCTGTAGTCCCAGCTACTCATGAGGCTGAGGTGGGAGGATCACTTGAGCCTGGGAGGTCAAGCATGCAGTGAGCAGTGAGCAGTGACTGCAGCACTGCAGTCCAGCCTGGGTGAGAGTGAAACCTTCTCTCAAAATAAAAAGAAAAGAAAAAAAGAAACACTCAAATGTCTTTTATTTTTTCCTTCACACTTAATTGAGACTTTGGCTTGGTGTAGAATACTCAGTTAAAATTAAGTTTTCTTCTAAGCTTTAAATGAACTCTTGTGAGATTTTGCGGCTTTCAGGCTATTGTTAGCCTTGATACCACTCTGGTTCTTATGTCTCTGTAGGAAAAGTCCACTTTCCTCCTTATCCTTATTGTTCAGTTTCACAGTTACAGGCCTACCCCCTGGCCCTTCTTCATTGTACCAGGCATTCAGTGGGTGCTTTTAACCTGAAGACTCCCTTCTTCAGTTCTAGGAAATCGTCTTCTTTTATTTGGATAATTTCTTCCATTCTATTTTTGGGAAATATTCTTCTTTTATTTGGATAACTTCTCTCATTCTCTTTTATCCTTCTTCTTCCTAACAGTCCTATAGATGTCTCCTAGATTCTCTTGTTTCCAGTCTTTCTTTTGCTCTACCTTCTGGGCGACTTTCCTTAACTTTAATTCTTTTAAAACTACTAAATTTTATGTTTGTGCAATTCCTTTTTCATAGTATCTCCTTACTTTCATGCAGATGATATTTTCTTAAATTGGAGTACATATTTATGTATATAAAATTTCCTTCTATTCCTTGAATAATCTATTTCTCTGAGGTCAGTTTTTAACCTTATTAACATTCGTCTTTTCTCTTTCAGGCTATTTGTTCTATTCAATTGTCTGTTTCTTATTTAAGATTGGGTAAGTTGGTATAGGTTTACTTGCTTTCTAGCTCAGTCTATTTCCTGCATGAAAATCCCACCTAGGAACTCTGTGTGGGGCAGGGTGGGGCAGAATGCTGGAGTGTCAACTGTCAGGATTTGCATCAGGGCAGGAGCTGGCTGTCAAGACTGTGGGACTTTCCAAATGCCAGAATGAGGGCTTTAATCTAGATGACAACATCTGTTCTGAGCATCAGGGTGGGAGGGGGCTGGCATGCCAACTGGTGCAAACTGTCCCAAATATAGGACTTCAATTCATCTCTCTGTTTTTCAGTACCACCTCTCACACTCACCATCCATCGTACCTGCCAATTCTGGGCCAGGGTCTCTTGGGATTCCCATGAACAGGCCGGCTCCCGGCTCCTCTCTAGTTCCCTCCTAGCACATTCTGAGCTGTCAATCTTTCCACCTTTTTTTATCTGTCAACATGCTCCCATCTGCTTGGTCTTCTAGAAATTCATTGAAAGCTGTTGTCGGTTTCTCAGTACCCCTCCTCATCCCTTTCCTCCTCTCACTGCTATTCTAAGTGTATTCCTTTTATTACATAAATGGTATTAATTCAGCAAACTCCTGGGAGGGATTGCAGTGACTTAATGCTCAATCCTTTTTGTACTTTCTGGCTGTAATTTTATATGAATAGGTGCATATTCTTTGTAAGAGTGCTTTAAAATGTACATATATATATACACACACACAAACAAAATCAATTTCTAATATAATAAGTTGTATGTATATTTTTGAATTAATGGCATTTTTTCAGTAAGATAATCTTTCATCATTTTATCAAGAATGTGTGACCTAAAAAAGTGAACTAAAGCAGGAAAACACTCAGTTCCTTCTGGATTTAATGACTTAAGGATATCTGTGTCATTCAACCAAGAAAAGCAGCCATTTTTATTTCATGGAGGGGGAAGGAAGTTTACGGAATGTTTTGGGTGGGTGTGTAGATTGATAAGTTTAGTTTTAGAAATGTTGATTTTGACATAGCATGGTTAAAGGCAGATGTCTAGTATGTAATTGAACACAGATTTATAGATCAGGAAGTTTTAGTCTTCATATATGGTCATTAACTATGTTTATGAAATTACCCAGAAAACAAACAATTTACAAGGGCAAAGAAGAGAATTCTGGAAAATACAAACATTTAACAATGGGGGACAGAAAACAAACCTTAGAGACTGTACAGGAGTGTTCCATCATGTCAAATGCTAAGATGTCCAATAGGAACAGGCCTAAAAAGTATGCACTGGCTTTAGTATTAAAAATAAAGTGAAGCAGCAAAGTGGTGAAGAAGGCCAAATGTCAGTGAATGTGTAGTAGCACTACCCCCGACTCCTGTGTGAGTGTCTCTAGAGGCTATGTCAGATGGGAGAAAGGATAACTCAGTCAGACTGGAAATTTTGCTGGATGGATGAGGTGGAAGGAAAAGGATCCGGAATTGAGATTCCTGACAAGAGCTGGAAACACTTCACTCAGTTCAGGATGAAGAGGGAAACGTGAACTTAAGGTGTGTCTAAAAGCTTAATAGTGCAGAAAGAATTTCAGAGTAAGGGAGTGAGTAGGCTGGATGGACAGGAAGTACATGCGAAGGTGTTAGGCAGTAACAAGTTGTAAGAATGGCAGTGAGTAGTGAGTAGGTGGCTTCAGAGTGTGGAGTCCAGATCACTGGGCTGGAGAAGGAAAAGGAACTGGATTAAGGTGTTAAATTGGCTAATCACATTGGACTGTAAGCATATCTGAGATGACGAGAAGTGTTAGGAAAGACTGAGAGCTAGTTTCCAAATTTTTCCTTAAATTTAGGGAAAACTTTGATTCAGCAACTGGAAGAAGAGAATCTTTTTTTTTTTTTTTTTTTTGAGACAGAGTCTCGTTCTGTCACCCAGGCTGGAGTGCTGTGGCCGGATCTCAGCTCACTGCAAGCTCCGCCTCCCGAGTTTACGCCATTCTCCTGCCTCAGCCTCCCGAGTAGCTGGGACTACAGGTGCCGCCACCTCGCCCAGCTAGTTTTTTTGTATTTTTTAGTAGAGACGGGGTTTCACCGTGTTAGCCAGGATGGTCTCGATCTCCTGACCTCGTGATCCGCCCGTCTCGGCCTCCCAAAGTGCTGGGATTACAGGCTTGAGCCACCGCGCCCGGCCTGAAGAAGAGAATCTAACAAGTAGCAAGTGGCACACTCATCCCTGTCTAAAAAAATCAGGATTCCCAAAAGGGTGATATGTTGGGGTACATTCAAAGAAGAGAATCAATTTCAGGTTTGAGCGCCTATTAATTTACTGTGCGGGATGTACGCAACACAAGAAGATGAAGAAGATGCAAAAGTGTTCCTTAGGTAATTCAAAGTTAAGTATATAACCTCCCAACCCCATTCTACTCCACGATAAGATTGCATTAATAATCTTTGTCCAACGTTGACTGGAAAAAAATTTGTTTCTGTATTTTCCTAATCATACAATAAGGAAACACACCACTTCTACTTTTTATTATATCTTTAAACACATGCTTACCTGATTCTTCTTAGGAAGTGTTCTCTTTGTACACTTTGTTTCTTGAGACTTCCTCCTATTACTTTTCTTTTCTTTACAAGGCTGAACTTCTGTATTCAATAAGTTGCAAACATTTTCTTCTACAAAACTGACCAATTGCTAAAAAGAAAGTGTAAAGTAAGGATACCATAAAGCACAAGCAATTACATGATAATGTGCAGCTCTCAATCTTGTTGTGCTTCCCAGGATGCTTCTACCACTTTAGATCCCATTTCTTAATTCACAGATCCTATTAAAAGCATTTTGATGAAAATTGGTGGAAATGGTAATTACCAATCTCTGAATCATCAAATGCAGACCCAGAAGCGTATATTACATCACCCAATTATATTGGGGAAGAAAGAAAAAAACAGCTTAAGAATTCGTTAATTTATTCATTCATCAACTACTCATTAAGAACCTACAATTTAGCACCTAACTGCTGGGTTATGGGGACAAAATCATGAATTTTTAGATTATCTAGGTTTGAATCCTGGGTTTAACATCCAACCATATAAGCTAAACACCCCAGGAAAGTATATGTTTATACTTTATAATGTTATAAACAAAAATCCAAATTTTATCTAATTTAACAAAATAGCAAAAAACATGCATTCAATGGGAGTTATGCTTATATATAACTCACAGGTGAAACCAAGTGTTAAAACTCAAACAGATTGAAGCACAATTTTAAAAAGGTTATACTTATATCATTTCCTGGTTCTGTTAATTACATGCTGATCCTCTCCACTTTCACCTCAATGAAATTCATAAAATCATACAGATCCCAAACAAATTTTGTTAACTTCCATGTTAACACAGCTCTGAAAGCAGCTTTTTTTTGAGACGGAGTCTCGCTCTGTCGCCCAGGCTGGAGTACAGTGGCCAGATCTTGGCTCACTGCAAGCTCCGCCTCCCGGGTTCCCGCTATTTTCCTGCCTCAGCCTCCGTCCGGAGTAGCTGGGACTACAGGCTCCCGCCACCTCGCGCGGCTAATTTTTTTGTACTTTTTAGTAGAGACGGGGTTTCACTGTGTTAGCCAGGATGGTCTTTATCTCCTGACCTCGTGATCTGCCCGTCTCGACCAAAGTGCTGGGATTACAGGCTTGAGCCACCGTGCCCGGCCCAAACCAGCCTTTTAGATTTTTCTTCTAATATTATTAAAATCAAATCAGAAACACATTATCACCTTATAGGTTACATGCTAGGTAGGATAAAGTATTAGTTTTTTTTTTTTTGAGACGGAGTCTTGCTCTGTTGCCCAGGCTGGAGAGCAGTGGCACGATCTCGGCTCACGGCAAGCTCCACCTCCGGGGTTCATGCCTTTCTCCTCCTGCCTCAGCCTCCCTAGTAGCTGGGACTACAGGCACCCGCCACCACGTACAGCTAATTTTTTTTTGTATTTTTAGTAGAGACGCGGTTTTACCATGTTAGCCAGAATGGTCTTGATCTCCTGACCTCATGATTCGCCTGCCTCGGCCTCCCAAAGTCTTGGGATTACAGGCGTGAGCCACTGCGCCCGGTCAAAGTATTAGTTCTTTTTTTTTTGGAGACGGAGTCTAGCTCTGTCGCCCAGGCTGGAGTGCATTGGAGACGGAGTCTAGCTCTGTCGCCCAGGCTGGAGTGCAGTGGCGCGATCTCGGCTCAC
>NW_012119598.1:1531439-1533991 GCF_000951035.1 Colobus angolensis palliatus
AGAGACGGGGTTTCACCGTGTAGCTCAGGATGGTCTCGATCTCCTGACCTCGTGATCCACCCCTCTCGGCCTCCCAAAGTGCTGGGATTACAGGCTTGAGCCACCGCGCCCGGCCAGTATTAGTTCTTAATGACACTGATTAAACCAAGATTTCACCCATTATCATTTGACAACGAAAATAGAAAAAGTATATTGCACGATTTAAAAACAAGTATGTTGTGCCAAACACAAACACTTACATTTCTTCTGTTAGAAGTCCTTGTTATTCTACCAACTTTATGAGAGGATATTTTCTCATGGTTATTTGAAGAACTAAAGGTATCCGTGCCTGGTAAGACAAAGACAGAATCAGGGGAGGAAACCAAAAATTATAACATGCATCTTCCTTTGGAAACACTGTGTTTAGGATATCCACCTTTAATATCATATGTAAACAAAAAAAAGAAGTCAAGCAGCAGAAATTTTGAAATCCAATTTTTTTTTCGTTTTAAAAAACTTTAAGTTTACTGGATACTCAGAAACTTTCACCGCTTTCCATGGTGACTGCTTAACATATTACCAAGCTAAGACAGCAGAATAAATCACATTATAATAAATGCATGTATTTTCATGAACGTCCATTTATTCCACGATACATTTTGTATAATGAAATCACAATAAAGGACATTAAGATAACTATGAAAATACTTTACTTGTTTTAAATTTTATTTAAAGTGTAGGATAAGAAAATTTTATTTTGACCACTTTTCTTCTTTGAGATGGAGTCTCACTCTGTCACCCAGGTTGGAGTGCAGTGGTGCAATCTCAGCTCACTGCAACCTCCGTCTCCTGGATTCAAGTGATGCTGCTGCCTCAGCCTCCTGAGTAGCTGAGATTATAGGCACCCACTACCATGCCTGGCTAATTTTTTTTTTTGTATTTTCAGTAGAGACCAGGTTTCACCATGTTGGCAAGGCTGGAATCAAACTCCTGACCTCAAGTGATCCGCCTGTCTCAGCCTCCCAAAGTGCTGGGATTACAGGCATGAGCCACCGTGCCTGGCATGTGACTTTTAATGACATAAATGAAAGGCATATAATGTGTTTAAGGGTATGGGTTTTGTAACGTGATAGACTGTAGTTCAAATTTTAGCTCTAACTTAGTAACGCAAGGCTTGGTGTCTACTACGTTTGGTTTGTGTCAACAAGAAGCCATTAAAGGGTTTCCACCAGGGAGGACACCTGAATAAAGGTGCCCGTCCCATGACATCTGCCAGTTAAGTCCTGGTTTGTCAGAAAAGATGGGAGCAATCTCTGTTGCTTTGTCATAATCATAAAAAATCCAGAGACCTTGGAAAGCACATGTGCTAAAAATGCCACATTAATGTTGAGGAAAAAGTCTGGATATTCAAGAATGATCCTTATAATCCAGATACCAGTTCTGTAAACTGTGAATAGCAGTTTGTCATTGATACTTAAGAGTTGAGAGGCTAACTCCACTGCTTCTAGCAACTAACAAAATGGGGATTCCATTTGAGGAAGTGAATTGTGGGTGATTATGAAGTATGAGGCTTGGAATGGAAAAGGGATGGAGGAACAGCTTCATGTCAGCTTTCTAATACTATTAGGTTTTTTAAAACCAAGTATATGTTGTGGTAACAAATACGAAATTTTTAAAAGAAAATAAAAATAGTCAACATATACACACATAAAAAATGACACTTATGATTTTAAGGTAAACAAAAGTTACTACCTGAAAGGGTCTCAGAGACTGACGACTTATTGGGAGAACTCAGAATGGCAAATGATACTTGAAGTGGTTCTATGTTTTCCTAAACAAAGGAAAAAAGAGTAGAAGTTAGATATCTTTAAAAGCAGTGAATATATAATGTGCCCAAAAGAAAGGTAAGAATTTATTTTGGTAGGAGAAACTATAATAAACATAAAGATGGGTAATCAATAGAAGATTCTAAAAGTCAAGGCAAAACAAATATATTGAATAGAAAAATATATGTATATCACTTACCAATCATGTTTGCAATTGAAGGTTTACTAACTGCAATCCATCAAACTATTAAGAAAATTTATAAGCGAAAGTACACATAATGATCTGCTGCTAAATTTCTAACTCCTACAAAGAAAATTTAAAAATTCATTCATAAACACAATCTAATGCCATAACATTACTCAGGAAATTCCAGGGTAAGATGGCAACATAAATACAGAGAGCAAATCTTTTACACATAATTGCTGGTAAGACATTAACTATTGGTTTTGCATAGACAACATTTGTCACTTTGAAGAAATTCTCTTTTATTACATTACCATTTTGCTCAGAGGTTTTTTTTTTTTAATTATTATTATTATTATACTTTAAGTTCTAGGGTACATGTGCATAACGTGCAGGTTTGTTACATATGTATACTTGTGCCTTGTTGGTGTGCGGCACCCATTAACTCGTCAGCACCCATCAACTCGTCATTTACATCAGGTATAACGCCCAATGCAATTCCTCCCCCCTCCCCCCTCCCCATGATAGGCCCCAGTGTGTGATTTTCCCCTTCCCGAGTCCAA
>NW_012119598.1:1534351-1566414 GCF_000951035.1 Colobus angolensis palliatus
TTACAATCCCACCAACAGTGTAAAAGTGTTCCTATTTCTCCACATCCTCTCCAGCACCTGTTGTTTCCTGACTTTTTAATGATTGCCATTCTAAGTGGTGTGAGATGGTATCTCATTGTGGTTTTGATTTGCATTTCTCTGATGGCCAGTGATGAGGTTTTGTTTTTAAATGAGAAATGGATACTAGATTTTGTTAAATGCTTTTTCTACATCTACTCAGATGACCATATTTCTGTCTTAGTCTCTTAACAAGGCGAATTACACTGACTGTTTTTCAAACATAACACAACTTTGCAGCCCAAGGCTAAATCTCACATGGTTATGATGTATTTTATATTTTTATATATTGCTATGTTTACAAGGATACAGAACTGTAGTTTTCTTCTCTTGCAATGCCTGTCTGATTTTAGCACCAGGTTAATGCTGAAATCACAATGCTGACATCAATTAACCTAGTCCTTCAATTTGTGGAAAAACTTGTGTAGAATTAGTATTTTAACTTGCTCAAATGTTTGGTAGTATTCATCAGTAAAATCATCAAAAACTAGCCAGGCATGGTGATGTGTGCCCATAGTCCCAGCTACTTGGGAGGCTAAGATGGAAGGATACAGGAGGATAGCTTGAGCCTGGGAGGTTGAGGCTGCAGTGAGCCATGATCACACCACTGCACTCCAGCTTGGGTGACAGAGTAAGACCCTACCTCAAAAAAAAAAAAAAAAAAAAAAATCATCTATACCTAGAGTTTTCTTTGTGGGAAAGTTTAACTAAAATTTAAATGTCTTAAGTTGATATAGGGCTACTGAGGTTATTTATTTCACCTTTAGTGAGTTTTGGTAGTTTGTCTTCCAAGGAATGTATCCAGTTTACCTAAGTTGTTAAATTCATTGGTATAAATCTGTTCAATATGTACAAGGAGTCAGGGAAGTATTATTTGTAATGGGGAAAAATTCATAAAAACCTACATACAAAAGAGATTAATTTAAACCATGGCATATCATTTAGTGTATCTCATTTCAAAGCACAGTTATTGCTCATGCAAAGCAGGTGAAGCCTGATGAAAATACAGGCAAGTTTGTTCCATGCTTTTCACACTTACAAGATTCTCCCCCTTGTCATCAAAATCTGGTTGAGGTAATGGCTCAGGAACAGGTGACTGCTCAAGCAGCAGGGAACTGAGACCATTGAAGTCCTTTTTACAAACAGGTGTTCCTCCTTTACGCAATGGAGTATTTGCTGGCAAAGATTCATCAAACACTTCCGGGCTTAAGTCCTCTCCAAAAGTAACTCTCTTCCTCTTCCTCATATTTAGAAAGGCCGGTGCTTCAAAATTTTCTTCATCTTCTGTAATTAGATAATAAATGAGAGTAACTGAAAAATTAAGCTATATTTCTTATCTAAAAGGCATATACTAGAATCTTTTAAAGTGATTATATTCAGCTATTATTTGTATAATAGCTAGTAAAGTAAAGCTACAAAATAATTGTTGGTAGAGCAAATTCAAAATGGAGAAGACAAGCACATTTCCAATTAAAATATGGTAACAGATTTCCAAGTAAAAATGTGCATATCTTAAACGTTTATAAAATTGAAATATAAATTTTCTTACAAATCCCACCACTACGTAAAAATGGATCCATGAAATGGACAGACCAATTCTGAGGCTCTCCAAGGAGACTCTATTCCTCTCAACTGTTCTTCATTCACGTGTTATTTTAGAAACATTAAGGCATTGAAAATTTCATATATTATACCAGGTTTATTAACAAGAAAGTGATATCCTCAAGCTTAAAAACAAGTATGAATTTCTTACTTGCTTCTTTATCTTTGCAACAGTTTGGGAGATTTGAGATTAAGCTGGAATGAGTCCCATCATCATCACAGAGGTTGTTACAGTGTTCCTAAACAGAATAAACATCAATGAATCATTTTACATATAGAAATACATAGATGTCGTCATTAAAAATGGCAGTTTTGAAATTCTCTGTCAGCTGCAGATAGATACTCCTGTATGAAAGATTACCTTTATTTTCAATAACTGTCCTGGCTCAAAACCATGATATCAGGCATAAATCATAACTACGTCTCCTACAAACCACTTTAGAACACAGCATTTCAGGGCAAAATTGAAGCACAGGAATCAATAAACGTGGATCAAATTCATTCAATGTTTGATCTAGCAAGTAAAGTTAAGGAAAACATCAGTAGCTAGAATAACAGCATATGGTTATCGCTTGGTCATCTATGGGAGATTCGTTTTAGGGTACCCTAAGATACCAAAATCCACGGATGCTCAAGTCCCTTTTATAAAATGGCACCGTATTTACATACAACTTGAACACATCCTCCCGTATACTTTAAATACTACTTATAATATCTAATACAATGTAAATGTCATGTCAAAGAATACTTTTTATTTATTTATTTTTGAGACAAGGTCTGGCTCTATCACCCAGGCTGGAGTGCAATGGTGCAATCTCAGGTCACTGTAACCTGTCTCCCAGGCTCAAGCCATTCTCCCATCTCAGCCTCCTGAGTAGCTGGGACTACAGATGCGCACTACCACACCCAGCTAATTTCTGTATTTTTCTGCAGAGATGAGGTTTCGTCATGTTGCCCAGGCTGGTCTCGAACCCATGAGCTCAAGCAATCTGTGTGCCTCAGCCTCCCAAAGTGCTGGGATTACAGCTAGGAGCCACTGTGCACAACCTAAAAGAATACTTTTAAATGGCATTGTTATATGGTATTGCTAATATGTATTGTATGATGCTGTTATATGTTATTGTTTTTATGTGTTTTGTGACTTTTTTTTCCTGATAATTTTTGATCTGTGGTTGGTTTAATCCATGGATGCAGAACCCAAGGATTTGAAGGCTACATGTACCATATATGGTGTCAGATGAGGAAAACTATATAAATGATCTGAGATAGAAGAACTGCACTAAAATAAGAAAAAAGCCAACAGTTAAACGGTATAACATCATGTTTTATCTTTTAAACATGCGAACCACACCTATTCCTGGTATTTAAATCTTTTTACGTTACTATATTCTTGAGGAAGAAACAACGAAAGAAGGTAGCAGTTGTCCCTGTGTGTTTCTCCAAATGAAGACTACAGTGTAGGCAAGTTAGGAAGGAAGGGATATTGTAAGCCCCGTAGAAAAAGACAGAACAAGCCTAAACACAGGGCCCCTGGAGCTCAGCAGGAGACAGCCAGGCCTACAGACTGGATCAAAGGTCCCTCTTAATCACCACCTACTCGTCTAGCCTCCACCTAAACCTCTGACCAGTCCTTGTTATCAAGAATTCCTCATTTTCTCCTGTATATCCAATTCTAAAAACAGTACCTGCTCTAAGAAATAGTCCTGCCCCAAATAAACCTCCTTCATCTGTCTCTCAAATCAGTTCATTTTTCTGACCAGGAAAATGCACATACCAATATTGCAAAATAAGTTAACTTATACAACAAAGCTCATGTTTACTTTTAGATTTATTTTTAACTGAAACAATCAGAAAAGTCAGCAAACAACTCACAATTTATATGCCTCCCAATTTTTGCCATCTTAGTATAAAGATCATTAGTTGTAAATGTTTCATTTTCCTTTTTTTTTTGAGACGGAGTCTCACTCTGTTGCCCAGACTGGAGTGCAGTGGCCCAATCTTGGCTCACTGCAAGCTCTGCCTCCCAGGTTTAAGCCATTCTCCTGCCCCAGCCTCTTGAGTAGCTGGGACTACAGGCGCCCGCCACCATGCCTGGCTAATTTTTTGTATTTTTAGTAGAGACGGGGTTTCACCCTGTCAGCCAGGATGGTCTCTATCTCCTGACCTCGTGATCCACCTGCCTCGGCCTCCCAAAGTGCTGGGATTACAGGCGTGAGACACTATGCCTGGCCAGTTGTGTTTTCATATGATTCTAATGACAAGACTTAATACTTGCTGTGTCATATTGTTATAAAATAAGAGTTGCACGGATCATTCAGATGTTAAGTCTCTTTGAGAAGATATGAACAAACAGCGCTGTGTGTATTACAGATCCAAAGCAGCTTTTTTTTTTTTTTGGCCCAGACTGGTCTCAAACTCCTGGGTTCAAGCGATCCTTCAGTCTTGGTCTTCCAAAGTCAGGGGATTACAGGTGTGAGCTATTGTACCTGGCCACAAATCAGCTCTTTAACCAAAATTATTAAAGCTTTATAAATAGCAACTGACCATCAATGATCCATGTAAATACAAGGTAATTTAGTTCCTTTTGGTTTCAGAACAGATTAGAACAGGCTTGTAGGCATACTTGAATGTTAAAATGTTTATGGTTTGAAAAAAAGATTTGTGTTTCTGGGGTGCCAGACACTCGTGGTGATTTTATAGTATCCCATTTAACGCTCAAATTACTCTAAAAGTAGTTACCAACTTTACATTTTTATAGATAAGGAAACCAGGCACAGAAAGGTCAAATAATTTGCTCAGTGACTATGTTTCCAAGTCAAGATCTGAAACTTGGCATTTTGACTCCTGAGGCTATTCTCTCAACCTCTCATGGACTGACAGCCTGTCATGGATTTTAACAGTAGACGTATCTGGGTTCACTTAACAACCTACAAGCCTAAGTGTATGTCAAACAGGTCCTATATCTTTCTGGGAGCACTACTGCTGTATATATATGCCAGAACTATCAATAGAAACTACTCAATAAATGCCAGCTAGTTCCTATCAACTTCCTCTTTCCTCATATTGACTGGGCTTAGACAAAAAAGGATGGCTATAAGAAGTACTTTTAATACCAAATATTTTGGGAGGAATAATCAGTTTAACAGACTGACACATTAATTATGATTAAGTAATTAATATCACTTACACAATTACATAAATCAATAATGTTAGTGCAATAAGATTATGTAAGATTATGACCCTTTATAAACTACAGTCTACTTATATTAAATTCTACATACTATATACTGTATTTAATTTTTTAAAAATAAGAACAAAAAGGAACTACACAGTGCTGTCAGTAAGAAAAGATAAGGAAAAAAAATCACAATAAGACAGGTAAGACATTTCCTTTTAAACTAGTATGAAATATGACATTTCAAGGGTATTACTTTGAACGAAAATGCATTTTTATTCATTTGCTTTAGGAAATTTAACTCTCTTCTTACCTGTAAGCTCTCTAGACACATCTTAACAGAGGGTTTCTTCAGTACAGAACGAAGTACAAAGGTCTTAGGGGTGGAAAGGTTCCTCCTGCACGCTGGAGTAGCTGGTGACCTGACATCAGGGACTGCGTCTGAGCTCACTTCTGCTGTGAACATGTCAGGCGAAACGGCATCGCTTGATCCTTTGCCCACTACACAGTCAGCAACCTTCAGTGCTTCAAGATAAACATGTAAACTTGAGAGGAGGAAGATCTCTTAAATCTGTTTGTTCTAGACCAAAAATATATTGTGTATTTGCAAAGATAATAACGTGCTATGAAGAAATTAAAACCTAATATAACCTGATTAGGCAGTAACGTCTGGGATTTCATTTGGAAAGAAAAAAGGAGGTCAAGAAGCAGCATTGGTCAGTTTTTACCTCAAATATGACTATGAAGGGTAAAGTGGGTATGGGAATTTGGCTCCCCAGGAAATCTCTGAGTCAGAGTTTGAAAGAAGGTATCATGAATCAGCTATAAGCTATTAGTGTGCCTCTACTCATGACACCTACTACTTGGACCATAAAAATTAATCTGAGCCAAGCACTGACTAATAAGCAATTTTATTGCTAGAGTCACAGGCATTTCAACATTCGAGGGTGGCAGGAATGAGAAGAGAAAGATCATCACACCAAACTACAAACACACTGTATGTGTCCCAAACAGGCATGGCTTTTCTTCCCAAATTCTTCCCATAGGAGAACGTTGCCTTATGATTAAGTGATCCATTGAACAAATACACGATGTGGCAGGCACTCCTCTGGGTGCTGAAGAAGTAAAGATGAGCACACCCCATTAACCAGCACGGAATAAGCAGGGATTACAATATCTCACAGCAGGGAGGAGGGAGAGGGAAGGAGTGGTGGCTATGAAGAGAAACATGAGGATCCTCAGGACAGAACCGCGCTGTGGCTTGGCTGCACTGTGCTCACATGAATCCACACATGATAAAACCACATGGACTAAACATACACAAAAGTGTGTGCATGTAAAACTGGTGAAATCTGAAAACAAGTTGGTGGATTGTAGCAATGTCCATTTCCTGGTTGTGATATTAATATATTGTAGCTATGCAACATGTCACTACTGGGGGAAACTAGGTGAAGGGAATACTGGATTTCTTTATATTATTTCTTACAACTAGATAGCAAATTTAGTTATTTCAAATAAAAAGTTATATATATATACACACAACAAGTAGTTAATATATGCTATTAAAGAAAATAATGTAGCAAGAGAGGAATACAGTATGATAAGCTGGAAGGAAGTGCTACTGCTTTGGGTAAACAGAGAGCTCCTGAGCAGACACCTGAATAGAACGAGGTGAACCACACACTGATTTAGGAATGGACACTATGCACACAAAGCCAAGTGCAAAGACCTGAGGTAAAGATGTACCTGGCATAGCAGAGGCCCAAGCAAGGCTGCTGTGGCTGGAACAGGGGGCATGGACAACAGAGCTGAGAAATAAGCTCAGAGCAATGGTTCAGAACAAGGCCAGGGAAGGCCTAGTAGAAATAATATGTTCTTTGGCTACTTCTCTAAGTATAACAGGAAGTTGATAAAAGATTTTGAGGAGGGCAGTGAGATACTGTGACTTACATTTTAAAACCAGTGCTCTGGCTACTGTGTGAAGAACTGTAACAGGGGACTGGGGAAAGAGGGAAAGCAGGACAACTTCAGAGGACATATAAAACAATGCAGGCAGGAGATGGTGATGGCCTGGACCACACTGATAGGAATGCAAAAGGTGAGAAGGGGGTGGACATTTGACATATTTTGAAGACCCAACAGCATTTGCCAATGCGATAACAAGTTTCATTTGAAAAAGAGAGGTATCAGTTGGGTGCAGTGGCTCACACCTGTAATCCCAGCACTTTGGGAGACTGAGGTGGAATGGAAGGATCGCTTGAGCCCAGGAGTTGGTGACCAGTCTGGGCAACATAGTAGGATCCTGTATCTACCAAAAAAAAAAAAAAAAATTAGCTGGGCATGGTGGTGTGCACCTGTGGTCCCAGCTACTAGGAAGGCTGAGACGGGAGGACTCCTTGAGCCCAGAAGGTTGAGGCTGCAGTGAGCCAAGATCACACCACACTGCACTCCAGCCTGGGTGACACAGCAAAGACTCTGACTTAAGAGAAAAAAAAAAAGGGAGAAGAAAAAGAGAGGTATCAAGTTAAGTCCAATATTTGAGATACAGCAATGAGGTGAATGAGAGTGTCATTTACTAAGATGAAGAAAACAGAGATGAGCGGGTTTGTGAAGGAAAAAATCATCAAGACCTATTGGACTATGTTTAGTTTGAGATGTTTATTAGGCATTCAAGTGAAGGTCATGAAAGGGAGCTGGGGACTTAATTCAAGAGTTCCGGGAAAAGACCACGGGCAACTATTTTAATTTGAAGTCAACAGCATGTGATAATGTCGCCTAGAAAGAGTCACCTAGAGCCGGGCGCGGTGGCTCAAGCCTGTAATCCCAGCACTTTGGGAGGCCGAGACGGGCGGATCACAAGGTCAGGAGATCGAGACCATCCTGGCTAACACGGTGAAACCCCGTCTCTACTAAAAAATACAAAAAACTAGCCGGGCGACGTGGCGGGTGCCTGTAGTCCCAGCTACTCGGGAGGCTGAGGCAGGAGAATGGCGTAAACCCGGGAGGCGGAGCTTGCAGTGAGCTGAGATCCTGCCACTGCACTCCAGCCTGGGCTACAGAGCAAGACTCCATCTCAAAAAAAAAAAAAAAAAAAAAAAAGAAAGAGTCACCTAGAAAGAGTACACATTGGGTATCTTTTATCCAAATGCTTAGAATCAGAAGTGTTTCAGATTACAATTTTTTTTCAGATTTTGAAATATTTGCATTCTACTTACTGGTCAAGCATCTCTAACCTGAAAATCCAGAAATGCTCCACTAAGCATCTCCTTTGCGTGTCATGTCTGCACTCAAAAAGTTTCATAGTTGGCCGGGCGCGGTGGCTCACGCCTGTAATCCCAGCACTTTGAGAGGCCAAGGTGGGTGGATCACAAGGTCAGGAGATCAAGACCATCCTGGCAAACACGGTGAAACCCCGTCTCTACTAAAAATACAAAAAAAAAATTAGCCGGGCGTGATGGCGGGCGCCTGTAGTCCCAGCTTCTCGGGAGGCTGAGGCAGGAGAATGGCGTGAACCTGGGAGCGGCGGAGCTTTGCAGTGAGTGGAGATCGCGCCACTGTACTCCAGCCTGGGCGACAGACTGAGACTCCGTCTCAAAAAAAAAAAAAGTTTCATAGTTTGGATTTTTGGCTTAGGGATGCTCAACCTGTATATAGAGAAAAAAGGTCCAAGCACTGAACGCAAAGGTCCGGGGGCATTCAAATATCTGAAGGTCAGGATGGAAGAAGAGGAGCAAAGAAAATACACAAAGAGGAAATGGTCGGTCATACACGGGAAAATGAGAATGACATCCTGAAACCCAGTGAGGAAAACGCTTCTCACAGGAGGGCCTGGTTATAGATGTCTATATCTGTCCATAGTGCTGCTAAGACATCAAGGAGACGAATGTGTTGAGACTGACTACCACTGGGATGGCAGCCAGGAGATGGTGGGTCAACAAGGCCTATTTGGAGCTGGATCAATGGGAGGCAAGGAGACAGAGTGCGGCCTTCTCTTAAGTTTTGCCTAAAGGAGAGAAAAGAAATGGTGTTCTGACTAGAAGGGAATCCTGGAGCAAAGAGAAGTTTAAGATGGGATATTTTACAGCATCTTGTAGCTGAATAAGAAAAGTTAACAATTCAGAA
Organism: Colobus angolensis palliatus; assembly: GCF_000951035.1. Lineage (NCBI taxonomy): Eukaryota > Metazoa > Chordata > Mammalia > Primates > Cercopithecidae > Colobus > Colobus angolensis. Next base: position 1,543,308 of record NW_012119598.1, read on the forward strand.
AAGAGAGGGGACAACTCAGACACAAGGTCCTTGGAAAGAGAAGGAGCAATGGGAATTAGTCCATAAAAAAGAGGGTGGAGGCCAGGCATGGTGGCTCATGTCTGTAATTCCAGCACTTTGGGAGGCCAAGGTGGGCAGATCACCAGAGATTAAGGAGTTTGAGACCAGACTGGCCAACATGGTGAGACAGCGTCTCTACTAAAAATACAAAAATTAGCCAGGCGTGGTGGCGTGTGCCTGTAGTCCCAGCTATGCAGGAGGGCTGAGGCAGGAGAATCACTTGAAACCGGGAGGCAGAGGTTGTAGTGAGCTGACGGCGCACCACTGCAATCCAGCCTGGGCGACAGAGTGAGACTCCATCTCAAAAAAAAAAAAAAAAAAAAAAGAGGCTGGCCCTAGGTAAGAACATTGAGACCCTTTTGAAAGAGGAGCAAAGGTAGATACACACATACAGAGATGCAGGAGGGCTTAGGGGTGGGAGGCCTAAGACCTTTGCTCCCAACATCTCTTATTTTCTCAATGGTACAGGAAGCAAGGAACTGCAAAAGGCTACCAGGGAACTTTCTCTCAGATCACTCATGAGTAGAGCTGCCAGATTTGGCAAATAAAGATGCAGGGGCCCAGTTAAATCCGAATTATATCTAATTCCTTACATATATGTACTTTGATGTAAAACAAAAATACTGGAGTGACCTGGGGGTAGATAGTGAAGTAAGAGTTCTGTGGCTTCATTCCCTGTTCCCAGAGAAATCCAATGAGCAACTGTCTGCAGGCAAAAATAACATCCTGAATATACCAGAATTTGGGAGTGAGGTTGAGACACCTCCTTGGACCCCAGAATGGAGAAAAGCCACACACAAGTGGTAAGAAACTGTTCTGTTTGACTGTGCTGCCCCTCTCCCAACTGGCACAGTGCCACATACAGAGAATTGCCCTGGACCCATAGTTTCTACACTGGGAAGAGTGAGTGAGAGGCAGACATTTGGCTTCCCCACCGTTCTGGGATCCTTTGCAGGTGCTGCATTCTTGTCTCGTCCCCCAGGAAACACTGGGAGTACTGGCAAGGCTGGACCACTGGGGGTCAGATAAAAACAAAGAATGTGGGATGGGGATCACAGCCACTAGAGAGCAAATTTTGGTGGTTTCCTGCATTCCAGCTAACAGAGACGCCACATCAGAGAAACCAGCCAGCTGTGTTAAGCTGCAGGAAACATGGTTAGTGGTTCAAATCCCTGTCCAGCTTCCCCACACAGCTTGGGTGCTCCCATCAGGTCTTCCCCAGGTCCAGAGGCAACTGTAGGTCAGCGATTGCCCACAGAGGAAATATCTGGCCCCTAGCTGTAAAGATGTGAGTCAACTAAGTTCTAGTGCTTGCAATTAAATATTTGCTTTTATTTATTTTTTTTTTTGAGATGAAGTTTCGCTCCGTCACACAGGCTCCAGTGCAGCGGCGCAATCTCAGCTCACTGCAACCTCCGCCTCCCAGATTCAAGCAATTCTCCTGCCTCAGCCTCCTGAGTAGCTGGGATTACAGGCAGGCGCCACCACGCCCAGCTAATTTTTATATTTTCAGTAGAGACAGGATTTCACTATATTGGTCAGGCTGGTCTCGAACTCCTGACCTTGTGATCTGCCCGCCTCAGCCTTCCAAAGTGCTGGGATTACAGGCGTGAGCTACTACACCCGGCCTAAATATTTGCATTCTGCTTACCAGTCAAGCATCTCTAACCTGAAAATCCAGAAATGCTCCAATAACCATCTCCTTTGAGTGTCATGCTGGCACTCAAAAAGTTTCAGAGTTTGGATTTTGGCTTAGGGGGAGCAACTGTAGGTCAGCAATTACCCATGAAAGGTACATCTGGGCCTACCCAATCCTAGAAGTGGAAAGGTGATCAAACTAAGCCCTTCTGCTGTCACTAAGCGTTCCCCAAGCCAGGTAGTGTCAGTGATTACCTGTGGAAGGAGCATCTGTCCCTGCTCAACCCCAGCTGCAGAGAAGTGACTCTACCAAACCTCAGTGCTCTGCTTAACCCTACCCAGGGCTGGGAGGCAAGCTGAAATCCACACACATCTGTGGAGTACAGCCTCAGGCCCTGCCCATCCTATGGGGCCAAGCAACAACCTCAAGCAGCCTCAGAGCCCATCACACGGTTCTGCCCAACTACAGATTCTAAACAATAGTACTGACCAGCCAAGGAAGACAACCTGCAACTCTGCCAAATCAGAGACAATCACAGAGTCCAGAGAGCAGCGCTACCTGACTGAGGTAGAGTCCAGCCAGTGATCTTACTAGACCATGGAGGACAGCTAGCAATATCATTTGACTTCACAGCACAGGAAGCAACCAGAGAACCTGACACCAAAATACCAAGGATCACAAGAAACTACTATGAATAATTAAATGCCAACAAATTGGATAAAAGAAATGGATCATGAACAATAGAAAATCTCAAAAGACCAATAATGAGTAAGATGACAACTGAATTAGTAATAAAAATCTCTCACCAAAAGAAAAGCCCAGGACCAGATGGCTTTATTGCTGACTTCCATCAAACATTTAAAGAACTGACAAGTTTTCCCAAACACTTAAAAAAAAAAAGGAAAGAAAATACTTGCAAATACTTCCTTGTCATTTTACAAGGTTAGCACTACCCTGCTACATACAAGAAAATTATACATCAATATCCCTGGTGAACAAAGATGCAAAAATCCTCCACAAAATATTAGCAAACCTAATTCAGGAACACATTACAAGAATCATTCACCATGATCAAATTAGATTTATCCCTGGGATGCAAGGATGGTTCAACATATCCAAATCTATGTGATACATGACACAAAGATGATGAAAAATAAAAGTCATATGATCACCATTTATGTTTCCTTAAGCAGATCATTGTGAAATTATTCATAACTATTCTTTCGCCCTCTGCCCAGAACCTGTTTTGTATCTGACAATTGCTGAGATTTGGGGAAAGGAGCAAATCATAATAGAAATTAGTACTCCCCTCCATGTATTATGATCATAGTCTCCAAGAAGCTACTATAAGGCATTCATGTGCTCTGAGCAGTGTTTTGTGTGTGTGTTTTAAACTGGTAGGAAACTGCGTGCATATTTATAAAAATAAAAAACTGGAAGAAATGAAAACATATATATCAGAAATAGCCTGGCTTCAAATTTTAAGCACGCACAAATTCTGTCTCTGGGTATTATGAAGCTCTTATGTGAAACATGTTTCTTTGTAATGAAAACCACGTTAGAGATGTTTAGTAATCATATTCTGTTACTGGTACCAAGACTACTAAGGAAATGCCTTTGTACTTTAGGGAAGTACTTTTGGCATTTTATTATATAGACAGGAGAACTGAGATGTAGCCCCTCTCCTGGAAGGGCTGATTTTGAATAACTCCTCATATGATGTACATGTACTGATTACTGCCTATTTTAATAAACACTCTTGGAAAATAAAAAAAAAAGATTAAAAACCATATGATCACCTCAATAGACTGGAGAAAAAGCATTTGACAAAATTGAACACAATATCACAATAAAAATTCTCAGATTAGGAATAGAATGTTCTTCAACACAGTAAAGGTCATACATGACCAACTTGTCGCTAACATCATTCTCGTCAATGAAAAGCATCCATTAATGGGTGAATGGATAAAGAAAACATGGTATATACACACAGCAGAATACTATTTAACCCTAAAAGCGGGGAGACTCTCATTTGCAACAACATGGATGAATCTGGAAGAGATTTTGCTAAGTGAAACAAGCCAGGCACAAAAGACAAAAACCACATGATTTCGTGTACATGAGGAATCTAACAAAGTTGAATTTATAGAAGTAAACAGTTGAATACTGGTTACCAGAGGCTGTAGAAGTGGTGAGGAAGGAAATGGTGAGTTGTTGATCAAAGAATACAAGGTTTCAGATAGACAAGTGGAATCAGTTTTGAGATCTATTACACAACAGTATCTACAGTCAATATTAGTGTATTATATATTTCAAAATAACTAAGAGAGTAATTTTCAAATGTCTCATCATAAAAAAAAGACAGGTAAGTGAAGTGAGGGACATGTTAATTAGCCTGATTTAATCATGCCACATTGTATAAATATATCAAAATATCATATTGTTCCCCATAAATATGTACAGTTATGGTTTGTCATTCAAAAATAATAGTAATACATTTAAGAAAAACAATTACATGACGCATACACTATAAAATTATCTGTTGAAAACATAAATTATATGTATCTAAATTTTAAAAAGAAATAAAGGAAGGAGTGTTGGATATTTTAAGAGAAAAATAAGGTGTGAAACTGTGTGGATTGATTAAGAAACAGCACAGATGGGCTGGGAGCGGTGGCTCACGCCTGTAATTCCCACCCCTTTGGGAGGCCAAGGCAGGTAGATCACCTGTGATCAGGAGTTCAAGATCAGCCTGGCCAACATGGTGAAATCCCGTCTCTACAATAATACAAAAATTAGCCGGGCATGGTGGCGGGTGCCTGTAATTCCAGCTACTTGGGAGGCTGAGGTGGGAGAATGGCTTGAACCTGGGAAGCGGAGGTTACAGTGAGTTGAGACTGCGCCACTGCACTCTAGCCTGGGTGACACAGCAAGACTCTGTCTCAAAAAAAAAAAAAAAAGAAACAGCACAGAGCCATTTGAGGTTAAAAAAAAAAACAAACAAAATTGAGGCTATCAGCATACCAAATATTAGCAGCTCTGGGGCAGGTGCAGAGAACGCAGGGAGAGTCAGTGAGTTGGATTTCTGGCTACATAGGTAAAACAGAGGAAGCAGAGGGGGTAAAGGAGATCGGAGGTGCCATGCAGGTCTCCCTAAGCTCCCCCTTAACAAGGGACACTTGATTCCATCTTAGAACATCTTTTTATTCTTCCTGAAGGTGCACTGTCTGCGGTGCCACCAAAAAACAACAGAGTTTAAAATACAGAAATCAACACCAGACTCCTTTCATCAAGGCCCCATCTACTATGGTAGATCTATTCTTCCCTGTCTAATTACAATATTTCTGAGTACGGCTTCATGGCACGCCTAAATAAAATTTTGGCCTGTGTGATTTCAACATTTCACATTGTAGAGTGAGGTGTTTAGTACGATGACAACTGTTAATCGCCACACTTCATACAATCTATAATCACTATCACAGAGAAGCTGTCACTCCTACGCAAAGTCCCATAAGAGCAAAGCAAAAAGAATTGTTAAGAAACCGTTGGGCCGGGCACAATGGCTCATGCCTGTAATCCCAGCACTTTGGGGGGCTGAGACGTGGATCATGAGGTCAGTAGTTCAAGACCAGCCTGGCCAAGATGGTGAGACCCCGTTTCAACTGAAAATACAAAAAAATTAGTTGGGCACGGTGGCAGGTGCCTGTAATTCTAGCTACTCAGGAGGCTGAAGCAGAGAATTGCTTGAACCCAGGAGGCAGAGGTTGCAGTGAGATGAGATTGCGCCATTGCACTCCAGCCTGGGCAACAGAGCGAGACTCCATCTCAAAAACCTATTTAAAGCATATATAACTGTTTTGGCTGGGCACAGTGGCTCACGCCTGTAATCCCAGGACTTTAGGAGGCCAAGACAGGTGGATTGCTGAAGGCAAGGAGTTGAAGCCCAGCCTGGGCAATATGGCAAAATCCCATCTCTACTAAAAACATAAAAATTAGCTGGGCATGGTGGTGCACGCCTGTAATACCAGCTACTCAGGAGGCTAAAACACAAGAATGGCTTGAACGTGGTAGGGGGAGGTTGCAATGAGCCGCGATCGCACCACTGCCCTCCAGCCTGGGCAACAGAGTAAGAAACTGCCTAAAAAAAAAAAGGAAAAGAAAGCACATATAACTGTTTAATCCAAAAACAACATCTTGTGGGGCTTATAACGAAATAAATGTTTATCTGTAAAGGATCATAAAAGCCATGGCTGGAAAGGAGAGGAAATTGATCTGCAGAGTTTGTAGTTTCTGTATTTTATGTGATACTGTATAATATCAAACAGACTATGAAAGATTACAGAGCAATAATTAGGAATAGAAAACATAAGATAAAATGACAGATGTGAATAAAACCACGTTAAGTAATTACCTGAAGTTAATAGATGAAATATTCCAATTACAATAAATTATTAGAATGGATCAAAAAAATACAAGATTCAATTATATGCCCATAAGAGTTTTACTTTAAAGATCCAAGTAGAAAAAAAAGTCAAGCTAAACCCTTGCTAGTAATGTTCACTCAGTACAAGCATACTGATTTTGAGAAAGAATAATTTTTACATTCTGGTAAAACTCTTTTTACATGCTTAAAAACAAATAAAATTATTACAAGCAGTGTTTCTCTAACAAAGAATACTTGTTAATATGTTCATAGGTGCTACCTCTTTATACTAAATTCCGTGAGTTTGGAAATACTTCACTAATTCTTATTGAAGGTAGCTTAAAAAAGAGAGTATCTCTCACATGAAAAGAATTCGGAAGCATCTCTACTAGGCCATGAGCTCCTAAAAAGTAGGAAGCAATTTCATTTCCCCCAAATTTTAGCAAACAGGTACACAAATCACAAATGTCTATGAATCGGGAAACTGGCCATGTACTAAGAAAAGATTACTTACCATTTGAAGTCTCTGTGAGCTCTGAAAGGGGAAGAGACTCTTCAACTAAAACTCCAGACTGTATTGAACCACGTTTAGACGATTTCTTGGGGAAAAATGGAAAGAGTATTACATTTTATTACTTACAGTACTACTCATGTCTTTATAAAGATTTGAGTAAACATTATAGATTACCTGGAAATCTGGAGTTCAATCAGTCACCTTCATTATCTCATAAACACAAAGTGTACAGGATCTAACAATGAAGTATCCATACTAACTGCATCCTAAACATCCGACAAATCAACTTTTAATTCCCCAGGAAAAGTTTAAAGGACAAATTTTTGTTGTTATAGCCTAGAGAGTTGTATTATCTGCAATTCTTTAGAGAAAATTCTCAAAATAAAGTTTATATAATTATCAAATACCAAACGAAATCAATAACTGGGATATGAAAAACATTAAAGGCCAGGATAGAAAACACAGCCACATTAATTCAGAAATAATATCTGAATCATGATGTATGTTCAAACAATTAATCAAAGTTCTGATAACAAACAATTACTCTTGCTTCTGTCCGGTGGGGATTTCACATCAACCTGAACAGGGTGGAGGGAGCCAAGATTATAGGTGACTGAAATACAAAGGAAATCCACTGCAGCCTGAAGAATCTCTAATAACTATCAAATCTTTGTTCTGCCAGTCCATATAAAACGAATAGGACGAGCACTGGATCTAAGTGACAGAGAAGGTACAGAAAGAGTTCCAACTGTAATGGTGTTAGGTGTCTCCTCTCACAAAGGACATGAGGAGCTAGTGTGTCAAACCAGAACTAGGAGCATGAAGCAAGAAAAGCCTGTCAGGAAAGACCAGCTCCCTGTTCACACGTGCACACAGGTCAGCTGATCTTCAGTAGTATTACTTTTCTCCTAATATCACCTTTTGATCATGTTGACAGGGTTTAGGTAGTTGTAAGCCACAAAAATCCCTACAGCTACTTGAAAGAAGTGAGCAGAGCAAAGGAGAAATTGCTGAATGGCACCCTGATTTCCATCAGAAGGAAAGCAGTCAGGGGCAGGCATATGTGCAAGACTCCCAGGCCTGTGGAGTACACCCCACATAGAAGGCATCTGCTTATACCCTGCTCTCCAGGTAGAAAAAATACTGTCTGAGGGCAGGACTGTAACTTCCTCCCTTCTTAGAGTATCACCCTCTAGAATATCTCACACGGCCAGGCGCGGTGGCTTAAGCCTGTAATCCCAGCACTTTGGGAGGCCGAGACGGGTGGATCACGAGGTCAGGAGATCGAGACCATCCTGGCTAACATGGTGAAACCCCATCTCTACTAAAAAAAAAATACAAAAAACTAGCCGGGCGAGGTGGCGGGTGCCTGTAGTCCCAGCTACTTGGGAGGCTGAGGCAGGAGAATGGCATAAACCCGGGAGGCAGAGCTTGCAGTGAGCTGAGATCCGGCCACTGCACTCCAGCCCGGGCGACAGAGCGAGACTCTGTCTCAAAAAAAAAAAAAAAAGAATACCTCACACACAGAAGACCCCAGGGCTTATTCTCTTTGTAAGGTTAGTAGTCAAAAGTGAGATCGCTATGCAAACCGTCTCTAATAAGCGATAAATATCAACAACCATAAAATTAATAGGTAGGAAACACACACACACACCCCCCCAGCTACCACAGGGCAGAACAAGGTACTAAAATTGAAGAATGGCACTGACAGTCTTAAAACGGCCTATTCAGAAAACCAAAACTTCATTTGCCTACGTGTAAAGTAAGTGAATTACCTCAGAAAGATCTGCAGAAGTTTCAACTGCACATGCTCTGTCTGTATCAATATTGAGTATATGGAGACCAATTACTTTTCCTTTAGCATCTGTTAGATTTTCATCAGAGTCTCTCTGATAGGATATTCGCCGACGTTTGGAGGACAACACTGCAGGGAACCCAGACTGCTGGCACAGGCTGAGACCTTCCTTTCTGGCTATAAACACAAAACAAAACCAAAACAACACAGGCATAAATGTTTTCATAGATATAATATATATATTTATTTCTTTTCTTTTTTTTTTTTTTGAGACAGTTTCACTCATCACCCAGGCTGGAGTACAATGGTGCGATCTCAGCTCACTGCAACCTCCACCTCCTGGGTTCAAGTGATTCTCCTGCCTCTGTCTCCTGCATAGCTGGGATTACAGGCTCACGCCACCATGCCCAGCTAATCTTTGTATATTTAGTACAGACGGGGTTTCACCACGTTGGTCAGGCTGGTCTGAACTCCTGACCTCAGGTGATCCACCCACCTCAGCCTCCCAAAGTGCTGGGATTACAGGCATGAGCCAACATACCCGGCTATTGTGCATCATAATAATTTTAGTAAAATCTAGTTCTTGAGTCTAAATTATCAATGAAAAGAAAAATCTAGCACACTTTTTTATTCCAAAACAATAAATCTAACTGAAAGGAATGAAAACATGCCTATTGAAAAGATAAGATATACTAAAATACTTTCGCATGTCTAACATGGTACCTTACGCTTTTTCAATGTATGATGACACCTGTTATTTTAAAAGATGTGGTTATGTTCTAATACTCTGTATAACTTTATGAAACAGACAACCACAACGTGCCTCAGCTTTTTCCAGCTTAAAAAAAAGGAATTGTCTACAGAATTATAATGATGTAAATAAATTTTAAGACCCAGGAAAAAACTGAAACAATAAGTGAGTCACAAACTACAAATATAAATCAGTACATCTGAACAGGTCACACACTCTAGAGACAGATGAGGGGGACTTGCCTCGGGCTAACAGAGCAATCCTCATGGGTGGTGTTGAAATTGCACTTAAAGATGGTTCAAGAATTCAAAACAAACTCATTTGGAACCTTAGCGTGTAAAGTACCAGAGAATAGTTATAATGATGACAGTAAGACCAAGATTTTGTCACATTCTGGTGTCTGAAATGCTTTGTGATTGGGTGGGTGGGGGGGGAAGACTGAAAAAACCACCAAATAAACTACAATCTAAGAGTTACAGAACATAACAGGTTATCAGATTGGATATACTTGTGTGTGTGGTGCTGTTTTTTTTTTTTTTTTTTGAAAGTGAGTCTCACTTCTTTGCCCAGGCTAGAGTGCAATGGCACGATCTGGGATCACTGCAACCTCCACCTCCCGGGTTCAAGTGATTCTCCTGCCTCAGCTTCCCCAGTAGCTGGGATTATAGGCATGCGCCACCATGCCTGGCTAATTTTTGTATTTTTAGTAGAGACAGGGTTTCACCATGTTGGCCAGGCTGGTCTCGAATTCCTGACCCCAAGTGATCCTCCCTCCTCAGCCTCCCAAAGTGCTGGAATTACAGGCATGAGCCACTGCGCCTGGCTGGATATATTTGTTTTTAACATCAAGGTTGGGTGTTTGGTACTCATATAAAATTTATATGAATTTATTTCATGTATTAAATGCTTGCCAAGCTTAATGATAATCCTGTAAAAATCAAGATTTGTAAACTCAAAATTGCCAAAAGCTCTATGGTAAAGGTGAAATGAGCTAATTATCTCTGACATTTTAAAACTTAAAATTTAATTGCAACCATGTGGAAATGTGGGATTAGGAGTGCCTGATGCCAGGTTTTCTTTTCCAAGAGAAACCAGAAATCCATATTTTTGTGTGAAATGCCCCAAATTTTTAATGTTAGTCTCATTTCATAAATATAATTGTGTTCTGAAAAGATTGGTTCCACACTAAATCATTTCATATCTCAGAAGCTTGTCTTTATAAATACTGAAGTCAAAACTGAACGAATTATCTCTACTCACTCAAGTCTGTCGTCTCGGACTCTCCTCCTGCCTCTGAGAATTCTGGACAGTCGGTCATTTTCTCGTTTTCCTTTATGGAGTGAAAAGCTGACTGGAAGGCCGATATTCGTTCTCTTAAAGAGTTAACATTTCGATACAGTGCGGGGCTGCCCTGCGAAAGTACAAAATATATAAGAAGTATTATAATCAATTCATACTTTCTATATTCTAGGCCTACAGCCTTTGAATCCAAAATTAAATACAGTACACATACGCTTTTTGAAGATCAGAGGTAAGGAGTTAGTGTGGTAGAGCTTCTTCACCCTGGAATCACACATTTTCAGTTTGAATAAAGAAGTTTAGCACAAAAATGTTGAGAGGCCAGCCTAAGAGTAGATGGAGGGTGCCAAGAAAACATTGCGCTCTGGGATGGTGCAACAAAAAGGGACAGGAGCAACCTGTTTGCAATTTTTACCAAATGTTGTGCTAGATGTATCTGTAGGAAGCCATCTGCATGGTGCCTGTGTCACAGGTAAGTCTCAGCATACCTACTTCAGTCCAAGCTGTTTCTACTCAGCACCGCTCTACACATGCCCTCCAGCCCAGGGGCCAGAACGAGATACAGAAGTTCCATACATACTCAGATACCACATTTGCATCGCTCTCTTTTTTGGCTCTTCCCAGTTAATTTTCCTGACTGTATGGGGCTGGAGGATATTTACTTCTTAGGGTTGAAAGCCAGCCATTCTCTAAAAATACAAAGTTAGACGGTATAAGCACAGAAGCTCTATGGAAATCCCGTTAATAGGGTTCCAGCCAAAGACGGATAAAATGAAATTTATACTAGTAGGAATAGAAGTGCCAGATAAAGGCAAGTAATATAAAAATTAAGAGTTCCATTTACATAAAAAATAAATTACAAATGAAGTTCTCTCTCTAAATTTTTTTTTATTACTTGGACTACTAACATTTCCATTGACACAAAGTTTGTGGCAATGTTTAAAAATTATACTAATGGGCAAAAAGTGAAGTAAAAATTACCTCCCTTTAAGATATCATACACAGTAGGCCGGGCACGGTGGCTCATGCATGTAATCCCAGCATTTTGGGAGGCCAAGGTGGGAGGATCACTTGAGGTCAGGAGTTCAAGATCAGTCTGGCTAACATGGTGAAACCCCGTCTCTATTAAAAATACAAAAATTAACCAGGCATGGTGGCGTGCCTGTGATCCCAGCTATGTGGGAGGCTGAGGTGGAAGAATCACTTGAACCTGGGAGGTAGAGGTTGCAATGAGTCGAGATCACGCCACTGTACTTCAGGCTGGGCAACAGAATAAAACTTGGTCTCAGAAAAAAAATATATATCATAGGGAGGAAAAGCAGTTCATGTCGTGAAGCCAGGTTTGATGGTGATTTGTTCACACATTTGATTCTCTTCCCGGTTAAATATAAAGCAAATTCTCTATTATATAATAAGAAAACATTTTACATTGAAATATGCTTGATGACATAAACGTTCATGACATAAACAGCAATAATATTCATAAAAGGCTTGTGCTCAACTCATCTAATAGAACAATAGGGAAAAGATGATCTCAAATTCATACAATTTACTTTGAACATGCTTTTTCTGTACTCATATTTGAACATGGTAGGGGCAGGTTTAATATCCTAGCAACATGCAGCACCTCTGAAATGCTACTTTTAAAAAAATGGTAAGTTTCTCTAGTCAAAATAGTTTTTTCTCTATTTTCTACTGGAGAAGGAGAACAATGTTTACATACAAAGCAAATGAAACATTTAAAATGCACTGCTTTTTTGAGGTTTTTGTCTTAGGAATTGTGTCGGTCAGTCAACAACCTTCCTTCCATGCACCACAAACTGTTCGAGGGGCTTGGAATCTAGGGAAAATTACTTTACTTTTTTTGAGACAGGGTCTTGCTCTATCAGCTAGGCTGGAGTGCAGTGGCACAATCACAGCTCAATGCAGCCTCGGTGTCTTGGGCTCAAACGATCCTCCAACTTCAGCCTCTCAAATAGCTTGGACCACAGGCATGTGCCACCACACCCAGCTAATTAAAACATTTTTTTTGTAGAGACGGAGTTTTGTCATATTGCCTAGGCTGGTCTCAAACTCCTGGCTTCAAATGATCCTCCCTGCTTTGCTTCTCAAAGTGCTGGGATTACAGTGTGAGCCACCATATCCGGCTAGGGAGATTACTGTCTAGAGTGAAATTCTGAAAACATATAAATGTAGTTACAGGTACAAGAGGTGCTATTAAGAAGAAAAATCAGTAATGTGGCTGAGTCCCTAAAAGTGCTGGTTTACCTAGAATCAGGACAGACCTCTATCTTTAGTAAAATCTGAGTTGAAGCCAAAACAATGAGAAAGTGGTCTAAGGGAAGTTGTCATAGGAGGGCGGTACTCTCCAAGAACAAGGGCCAAGGCCCCGAGTGGAAACAGAATGGGGCAGAAAGGCCAGCGTGCCCTTTGAGTGGAAGGAGACGGGGAGACACCAGAGTGGGCATACAAAGGCATCAGGAAGGGGTGTGGGTTTAATTCAAGGGATCGCAGGAGGCCATGGGAAGATTTTGAGCAGCCGGGTGAATGATTCGGTTTCTACTTTAAATTAGTACCTCTCCTTGACTGCTCTGTGGGAGAGCCAATGGATTAGGGAGAACGTGTGAGGCTGCTGCCAGCACGACACACGTACTACATTAAGGTCCTTTTTTTTTTTTAAAATCAGAGAAGGAATACACTTTAATGTTACAAAGTCTATGGTAAATACATAAACCAGGAACAGTCATTCATTATCACTATCAAGTATTATATATTGTAGATAACCTTTTGTAGATAACTGGTAGCAGCGTAGAACTCTTTGCACCAGCATCACCACAAACACGTGAGCAATGCATTGTTTTACGATGTTAACACGTGAGCAATGCATTGTTTTACGATGTTACGTGAGCCACATCACCAGGCCTTAGAAATTTTTCAGCTCCATTATTATCTTATGAGACCACCATTGTATATTTAGTCCTTCATCAAGCAAAATGTCACTATGTAGCACAAGACTGTATCTGACTTTTTAGGAGCATGTATTATTTAAATAAAAATTTGAAAAAATAGTTAAATACACCCCCATCAGCAGATAAATAAGCTGCTCCTCTCCACAAGGTTGTCCCAAATACATTTTGTCCCAGGAGACCCTTGCCCCTATACATCAACACACAGTAGTCATGAAAAAATTAGAAACTTAAGATAAGCTTTTAAAAAGGTAGTAGTGCCTCACCTCATAGAATAGTAGATATTAATTAGAAAAAAAAATTGTGAAATAAAATAGAAAGCTCCTCTAGAAAGCTATTTCTATCCAGGGTCTCACAACTCTTAAAATACCCTCGTTTGGATTGGCCACTGTGGCACACACCTGTAACCCCAGCACTTTGATAGCGAGTGCTTAAGGTCAGGAGTTCAAAACAAGCCTGGGCAACACAGTGAGGCCCCATTTCCACAAAAAAATTTTTTTTAATTAGCCCATTGCTGTGATACATGCCTATCGTTCCAGCTACTTGGAAAGCTAAGGTGGGAGGATTCCTTGGGCCCAGGAGCTCATTGCTACAGTGAGCTATGATTGTACCACTGCACTCTAGCCTGGGCGACTGAGATCATCTCTAAAACAAAACAAAGAAAAATCACCCATGGTCAACATCATCATTTATGCTAACTGCATTGTTTTTTTTTTGTTTTTTTGTTTGTTTTTTGAGAGAGTCTCACTCCGTCGCCTGGAATACAGTGGCATAATCTTGGCTCAATGCAACCTCTACCTCCCAGGTTCAAGCAATTCTCGTGCTTCAACCTCCTGAGTAGCTGGAATTACAGGCACCTGCCACCACACCCGGCTAATTTTCGTATTTTTAGTAGAGATGGGGTTTCAACATGTTGGACAGGCTGGTCTTGAACTCCTGACCTCAAGTTACCTGCCTGCCTCTGCCTCCCAGAGTACTGGGATTATAGGCATGAGCCACCGCGCCCAGCCGCTAACTGCATGTTCTCTAAAACACAGAGAAAATCTCTCTCCAGATTTGAAACACAGCAGATGCACTAGAAGGTGTCAAGACAGCACAAAAGCTTCATAACAGAATTCACAACAGAACTTAGAAGCAAATCATACCTGGAAAGGAGAATCTTGTGCCAAAGGAGATTTCCTAGCATTCTTTATATTTTGCTGCCGAGCGATGAAACGAATCAGATGGTTTGTTTCAGGAGAGCCCCGAGCGCCGACTGCAGAACGTCGTCTGGATTTTTTAAGGTAGGATGATGACTTTCCTGTAATGAAACTCTCTTACAAATTGGAACAAAACAAGGCAATCATCAGTAACCATGTCCAATACGTGTGATGTACCAGCCTGAGAGAGAAAACATGATAAACACGTGCTACAGAAAGCTCAGTAGAGAGTTACTGGCAGAGTCGTTCATACAGAGTCAGTGGAAGAGGAATCTGTTGTCTGCTGACTTAGTCCATACTTCTAAAACAGTGCCTGGTACATAGAACAGTTATTAAAAGTTGTTGAATAAACACATGAACACGTTTTAAGTTTTCATTTTCGTTTCATATTTCCTACACACAGATGGCTTTTGCTTTTGACTCAGGATTTTTCTTTTTCTAAATAAGTCAGTTTTATCCCCAATAACTGAAAGGTAAGATCTCCACGTAGGTACATGCAGTCTCAGGTTCTTAATTCTTCAAGAAGATTGGTTTCTTTCTGATACCTACCATTGGCACTATCCTGAATTTTGGACATATGCCTAAGCACACAAAATGAATCCAGCTTTTTAAAGGTCTAAGAGTCATGTACTTGAGAATGCAAGTTAGGGTGATGTGCCACTTGTACCTTGTCTTATGTATTACCTGGTCTAGTGCTCTGTGATGTTCAAGACTTCCATTATCCTCCAACTCTAAAACCTATTCTCTGATTCAATTCCATTCTTATATAGTATTTCCTTCTTTTCCATCTAAGTCAGACTTCACTGGTAAACTTCATTTCTACTGCTTGAAGGACATTAGCTGGAATCAATCTCCTGTTTGTGATTTTTTTTTTTTTTTTTTTGAGACAGTTTCACTCTTGTTGCCCAGGCTGGAGTGCAATGGTGCGATCTCAGCGCACAGTAACCTCCGCCTCCCAGGTTCAAGCGATTCTCCTGCCTCAAACTCCTGAGTAGCTGGGAATACAGGCATGTGCCACCACGCCCAACTAATTTTGTATTTTTAGTAGAGACAAGATTTCTCTATGTTGGTCAGGCTGGTCTCGAACTCTTGACCTCCGGTTATCTGCCTGCCTCGGCCTCCCAAAGTGCTGGGATTACAAGCATGAGCCACTGTGCCCAGCCCTGTTTGTGATTTTTAAAGGAGGTACATCCTGATCTTTCAGTATTATATTTTCTTAATTGCTCTTAAACTTTCTCTTATTTTTGCCATAAATGAAAACAAAATGTATTATTAGTATTCATATCAAACACTCTCCTGCATCCCATGTGACAGGTCAGAAAGTGACTCACACACATTTTTTTCTAGTATTGGCATCAAGCATGACTCTGACTTCAGAACATTATCATGCTGGATGCCTTGCAATTCTGTGATCCCTGCTATGCTAAATAAGCCATGCATGTGCACAGAAGTCTCCCTGAAGAAGCGAGTTTGCAGACTAGGCAATTTAGGTACCTAAAATAATATGACAGTACACATAAATAAAAAAAGCTGAATTATATTAAAGTTATGTTTAAACTTGAAAAGCATTACAATAGAATGACAACTTTTCTTACCTGTAGAGTTCCTAACAAAGCTTTCAGGTGTAATTCCCAATTGCTCTACGGTTACTGTGGAAAAGTTCAAAGGTGATTTAAAAGTATCTGGTGTGCAAGGATTGGGAGGTAATTCGGCATGCTTCTGAGGAGTCATAATCTTCCCAGTTCCCAAACTGAAAGACGCATTTCCTGAAACGCACGACATATTGTAGGGGTGAGGACAACTCTGTCTAAACCTTCAACTTCACAAGGAGGCAGCAGATCATCACATACCAGCATTATTCATTGCAGACTCCTTGGTTTCAGAGGGCTTGTCTTTTGAATTGGCATCCATCTAAGAGGTGAAGAGAAACAATGAAAAATAACCCCACCAGCAAGCTGAATGTGTTTCGATCACGAACCTCATTCAAGACTGAATTGTAATACAGTCCATACTGGCATAGAAACACACGTCGCAGGTTCCATTTTTTATTTTAATTTCTGTGGGTATACAGTAGATGCATATATTTATGGGGTACGTGAAATATTTTGATACAGGCATGCAAGTCGTAATAATCAAATCAAAGTAAATGAGGTAGCCATCATCTCAAATATTTATCCTTTTTGTTAAAAACAATCCAATTACACTTCGTTATTTTTGAAATGCACAATTAAATTATGGACCGTCACCCTGTTGTGCTAGCAAATACTAGATCTTATTCATTCTATGTTTTTGTACCTGTTAACCATCTCCACTTCCCTCCCACTCAGCCCCAATACCCTTCCCAGCCTGTGCTAACCATTCTTCTACTCAAAACGCGTATTTTAAGGCCAAATTAAACAGAAAGAAATGGAGGAAACTGCTGTTCAGGCACCAAAGCAGACCCCAAAGAATAAGCCATGGCTTTTCAACCGAAGCGAAGACCTGAATCATAAGGGTACTCCTCTCAAGACGCAGCTCTATTTCCAGAAATTGTCTCAGCAGGTCCGGATGCACCCCTGGTCACCCAGAGCAGCTCCTGAGAGGACTACTAACTCTGTGCTGCAGGGTAAGCCGAACATACTCCATAAAAACGCCCTGGAGAAGCAGCCACATGGCAGCGCGGCCGCAATCCTACCTCTCACGCCGCACCTGAAGGCCGGCCAGGCAGATAGGCTTATTTCCAGAGCCCCGAGGCAGGCGAGCGTCGTGTTGGTCGCTGCTTTCAGACCCCGGCTCCTCTGTCCGGAAGGGCTCTGCTGGCAAAGTACCCGTAGCCGGGAACCGCTCTCCGAACAAGGAGTCCAGGGTCCCTGAGGCCGACTCGGACTCACAGCCCGCGCAGTCCCTGTCTTTCGCTCTGCCCGGCCGCCTCCTCCGCCCGCCGCCCGATTCAAATTCCCGGCCCCGCCCCTCGATGCCGAACTTACTCTACGAATCACTCCGCTACCGCCCCTTTCTCCGATCCGCGCACACTCCGAGAGCTCCCAGTCCTCTTTCCTTGGCACAGGAGTGACTTCCTGGGCTCGGAATGGGGCCACCGCGAGCTGCAGTCAACCCGCCGACCACAGACACCTGCTACTGACCTGTGACCGCGGGGACTACTTTCCGGGAGCGTCTCGCGGAGTAACGCTTCTGTTAGCGCTTTAACTCCGCCTCCCACCTTTCTATTGGATGCTGCAAACTTCGAAAAGACTCATTCAACCAATCCTAACAGAGCGAAGAGCTGGCTCTTACCCAATCAGTCCGTCCCTACCGCAGCCGTTTCCTCGCTGGGCCGGCTTGTGGGCGGGGCTAACGGGGAGGCGGGGCTGACTGGTGCTTGGGTCCCTTTCAGCGCTCCACCTCCTTTCCGTAGACCCCGCCCTCGTATGCAGATGAGCGCTAACTAGACTTGAGTGTGCGCCTGCTCAGTAACGCTGTAAGCCGCCGTCCGGCTCCAGGAGCCTCTCTGATTGGCTGATGCCCCTTCCCGTCTACTAGCCTTCAGCGTCTCTTCCCTCCCTCCATCCCGGCTAGGTTAGCCAGGGCCCGCCCGACACTGGGTGCTGATTGGCTGGACCCTGGCCGGTGACGCGGGTTGGTTGGTAGGCTGAGTGTCAGTCTCGGAGAGGTGGGGGAAGGGCCCCAGGCAGGCTGAGGAGCCTAGGGGCGGGGTGGGAAGGAGGACCGGCCGAGCCCTGGGTGTGGGACAGAGTGCGTGTGTGTGGTGTGTCCCCAAGGGCAGGAAGGTGGCGAAGGGAGGCGAATCCGAGTGGGTGGAGGGAGGGGAAGGGCGGGAGGAGAAAAAGGTGGGAGGAGGACCAGGTGGGAGGGTGGCGGCTCACTCAGGACCCAGCGGGGGCAGCGCGATGAGGCGGGTGACCCTGTTCCTGAACGGCAGCCCTAAGAACGGAAAGGTAACGGGGGCGTGAGTGGGCGCGGCGGGCCGTGGGTCGGGGCGAGGGCGGACGGCGCGGACCCGGCTGGCGGGGCAGCGGTGAAGTTGGGCAGAGGGGCTGGGAGGTGGGCGTGCGCGGGCTGGGAGCGCCCGGGGACAGCACAGGGTCCCCGCGGCCTCCTCCCTACCCTCGGGACCCCTGTGCCCGAGCCTGCCCTTCGGCGCCTCAGCTGCCTGGGGGCCGGCGCGGGTCGGGCCGGGGGCTCCGGGACTCCCGGATGCGCGGTGCAGGGGGGCGCGGGGACTGGGGAGCGGAGAGGGCCGCGGTCACCTGGGCGCCCGGGCTGTCGCGCCTCTTCCCGTCTGTCCCCGAGACCCCGCTCCCGCCTGCGGGAGGAGGCGCGCCGGCTCCCGTGCTGAGTAATGGTCTGCTTGGAAAGTGGCGGCGAGCACTAGAGCCTGTGGAGATGGGTCAGGGAGACAGAAGTAAACTGCCCGTGGATAAACAAAATCTTCTCCCATCCGAGGGCGAAGACAGGATTTTTAAAATGGGGGCATTTTCTTGTTGATTTTTGCCCTTCTCTCTGAGATGCCTCAAGCCCCCACCCCCCGACGCCGCCAAACTTCTCTGTACTCGTTTTATTATTTTGCCTTATTTTGATTCCCTAGAGGACGGGGACAGCAGACCCAAAAGGGATCGATTTGACAGTCGCCTTTGCTGTGTTAGGTAGGCCTTTGCGGAGGGTGTGGTGCTAAGTGTTCTTCCAGCGCTGGAGCAAGCCAAAACGAATTCTCTTCCTTCCCAGCCTTTTGCCCCACCCATGAAAGTTGTTCTGCTACTTTGGGAAATTTTGACTGTTCAAGGCAGACATTTACTGCGTTGCTAAATGACACCCAGAAGTAACTCAGCCTTTATGAGTCTAAGGTAAAGGTAAATGGGTTTCACTGTGTTAGTTGCCAAAATACTCTGATGCCTGCACATTCGGGAAACACTGTAAATTTTTAAATAGTGAAATTGTCCAGTGGCATTAAAAATGGCTTTCCGATTATTCAGTGTAGAGTAAACATGCCCTGAAAATTCGAACCAGAGTGTGGTTTGTTGGCTATAATTTTGTGTTCTTCTGGTCTTAGAGATTTAATACTCCTTTTAAAACAGAATTGGTATAAATTCGAGTTCTTGAGTTATCATGAATGCTACCCCGAAAATATGCTCACGAAGTTTACATTTCTCATCACTATTAACTTTTTCTAAACCTGTTCTGTAGTTAGCTGGTATTATCTAAAACGTATGTTGTTACTCTAAGAAAGATTTAGTATATCCAAAATTGGTAATATTTCTCAAAAACAAACTTCCGATTGACCTTTTTAATGCAGTATCTCTGCTATGTTACTCATGGAAGACAAATATTTAGACCTGGTCATAAATATTTTTGCTCTGAATCTCTCCCGAATCCACCCAGTTTGGTTGTCAAACATTAACTGAGTTGGTCTTTCCATATTGTTCACACGGATTTTTTTTTAACTATCTAGGTTTGACTAGATTAGATTCTTGGATTTAAATTTTATTTACTTTAAAAATATTCTGCTAGAGAATCGCAGAAGACTGGGGAAAATGCATCTCAAATAATTAAATATGAATATGTTTATGTTACAACGATCATAAAAATCCAAACTGGAGAGTACTAGATAAAAAGAAACAAAGCCGTGATCTTCACTGCTCAGCTGATGAACATATTCTAGGATAACGTTGGCAGTGCTTTCTCTCCTTTCAGTTGATTAAAAAATTTTATAATTACTCTTATTTGACAAAAGAGCTACATAATACATAACAGCTTGCATTTTTATATATAAAGTGACTAATTGGATTGGCATGATCATGACATGAATGTTCATTAAGAATAAGCTAGGGAAAAGTGCTACTCAGATAGAACAGAATTTGATTTCCCATCCACCAGTTGGAATATCTGTACCACTTACTTTATCTCCTTTACCTCGCTTCTGCTTTTGTTTCCTGGTTATAAGAATAATCTGTTTTTTTTCAAATAAGTTTCCCTCTTATAGCTTGTTTAGTGGTTACCAGACTGTGGGACTATAAAGCCTGGGGAAAGGTGTGGAGAGGCAGAGAATTCTTCCAAGGTGCTGTGTTACATGCTCACCACGAATTTTCTGTGTATTGAATAAATGTAACTAGTGGTGAATGTATTTGATGTTGGAGAGAGGGCAATGCATTCTCTGAACAGTGGTTTCCAGAGTGAGATGGCACACCACGGACGGTGTCCAAGATGATTTATTGGAGGTCAGGAAGAAATATACCTTTTGTTTGTATCTTACACTTAAAAATATAAAATAATGTGGAAACGTGATTTTTCGGATCTAGAAAGACACAGGTGTCTCCGGTCACTGAACATGTCAGCTGTTCTCAGGTCTCCTGTAAGAAGGGAGGGCCTTCACATGTGAAAAGTTTAATTAATAGTGGCTTCTTCACTGATTGGTTGTCATTGACATTGTGCTATGGAAGCTTACAACTGCCATGTTAAGATTTATATCTAGTTTTAACTAAATTAACCCTCACCAAAATCCCAAGTGATCTTAAAGGATGTACTTCAAAGAAACTGCAGCTTGAAGTCAATATGAATTATGCAAGCACAAGTAAACAATGAGAAAATGGCAGGAGCTGCCACTTCTCCTAGTATGTATAAACCATGAGACTAAAAAAAGAGTGGGTCTTTTTGGGCCTGAGAAGTTGAAACAGTGCTGAGTTTTAAAGAAGACTAGTTGAAGTCCTATTTATTAATTGCTATTAATAATCTGCCTCTCCCTAAGTGTATGTTATTCTTTGAAATATTAGCCATTGATTGGATGAGTCATCCTACTTAGCAAGATATTTAGAAATACTTTCTAGGACATGAAGACAAATGGCTTCAGATTTTTTTCTTTTCTGATTTTATTTTTTGGTTTTTGTTTTTTACTTTTGTTTTTATATTTATTTATTTATTTATTTGATACAGCGGTTTGCTCTTCCGCTCAGGCTGGAGTGCAGTGGCGTGATCTCAGCTCACTGCAACCTCCACCCTCCAGGTTCAAGCGATTCTCCTGCGTCTGCCTCTTGCATAACTTGGGATTAATTTTTGTATTTTTGGTAGAGACAGGATTTCACCATGTTGGCCAGGCTGGTCCTGAACTCTTGACCTTAGGTGATCCACCTGCCTTGGCCTCCCAAAGTGCTAGGATTACAGGCATGAGCCACCACACCCGGCTTATTTTGATGTTTAAAGTCAATCCTGTATTTGGCAGAATTTCACTAAATTTAATGATAAATATTTAGGAGATTCTTACTGGCTGATTCATAGTCTAAATCACTGAAAGTCCTCATCATTTGGGAAAACATGTACTTTCTAATAGTGGAATATAGTTTGTAACTACATAAATATACAGATGTTTGAGCACACGCCCAAAAGTGTGTTACCATTGGGATGTGTGGTCAGAAACATTTGAAGGCCTTAGTTCTAATCACTGGAATCTTTAATTTAAATTTTGAGGGTTTTTTTGTTGTTTTTTAAAACTGCTCCAAAGAGTCAGTTATGTTGTACCTGTCATCCTTTTTCCATGTGCCTCAACATTTTCATTTTTCTTTTTAATACTCCTTGTAAGAGATGGCATTAAGGAAATTGAAATGGGGACTTGCGCATCTGAATGCAGTGTGTAGCTTCTGAGCGACTTAATGTCAGTGCAGAATTTCTGTATGTCTTGAACACAGAGTGTTTTTTTTACTTCAGAATATTCATTAATGAGCTGTCCAAGTCCTAGGCCTTTTGTATACTGATTAATTCATCATTCATTCATTCATTCAGTGTACACTTAGTAAATACCCTCTGAGTACGTGGCATTGTGCCAAACATGGCAAACAGGGTAGGAAATACTTTCATTCTGTACTGTGTTTTCATTCTTGGTCCAAGAAATAACTTTTCTTCAGGTTTTGGTATTAGGTCAGAAACATGTTGTTGGGGGCAGGCACAATGACTCATACCTGTAATCCCAGCACTTTGAGAGGCTGAGGTGGGAGGATTGCTTGAGTTCAGGAGTTCAAGATGAGCCTGGGCAACAGTGAGATCCCATCTCTAAAACAACAACAACAACAAAGAATGAAAAAGAAATGTGTTGTTAGTAGTAAGTATCCCAGTTCGAATCCATGATGTTGTTAGAGTTGGAGGAAGGTGAAAATTTTATGTGAACCTCTGCCTCTGAAGTCTAAACATTAATAAGAACCTAGTGAGAGCCCACTTTTTAAGCTTGAACATTTCTTAATATATTTGATACATAGTAAAGAATACAATAAAGAATGTACATAAAAATTAAGAGGAACATAGTATAGCAAATATCTGTAAGTCTGCCAGACAACCCAAGAAGTAGCATGTTATCAATAACATAATGTGCTCATCCACTTTCCTGTACCTCTGTTTTGTTTTTCTCTTTGCTGTGTGTGTTTTTAAATCAATAGTTTTGTCACATATATATGCATAACTAAATTACCCTTTTTTTTTTTTT
>NW_012119598.1:1566464-1611969 GCF_000951035.1 Colobus angolensis palliatus
AAATAACAAGGGGCTGCAGTACCAGAACAGTAGTAGATAGTGCTATGGTAGTAGAAAAGGTAGAAATAGGTTAGCCATAACTAAATTACCCTTTTTTTTTTTTTAAGACAAGGTCTCGCACTGTTGCCCAGGCTAGAGTGCAGTGGCGCGATCTTGGCTCACTGCAACCTCTGACGGCCTGGGTTCAAGTGATTCTCCTGCCTCAGCCTCCTGAGTAGCTGGAATTACAGGAGCTTGCCAGCACTCACCGCTAATTTTTCTATTTTTAGTAGAGACGGGGTTTCAGCATGTTGGTCAGGCTGGTCTCGGCTGACCTCCTGATCTGCCTGCCTCTGCCGCCCGAGGCATTGGGATTACAGGTGTGAGCCACTGCACCTAGCCATTTTTAAAATATCAGCTTCGGGACATACTGCATCTCAAATTGATATTATACTGTATGTAGTTTTTTGTGGAGACAGTGTCTTCTGTATTGCCCAGGCTGGTCTCAAACTCCCGGCCTCAAGCAGTCTCCGTCCTCAGTCTCCCAAGGTGCTGGGACTACAGGCATGAGCCACGATGCCAGGCTAGCCCTTGCTTTTTTCATTCAGTATAATTCTGTTCCAACCATAATATCTGACATAGTGATAATTTATTCATTTTTACTGCTTTATTGAAGTACATGCTATGCAAATACTGTCAGTGGACATTAGGTTATTTTCTTTATATTTTGTTGTTAAATTAATAGTGCTGTCATGAATATTTCTATATATGTATCCTGGTGCACAGCAGCAAGCATTTTTCTAGGGAAGTAGTTCTCAAACTTTAGCATGCATCAGAGTCACTTGAAGGAGGAGGACGATTTGAGAAAACCGCTAGATTTCATCCCCAAAGGTTAATATTCAGCAGGTCTGGGGTAGGGTAGGAATGTGCATTTTTAATTTGCAGGTGAAATGTGGTTCAGATGTTCTAGGTGACAGGATCACACATGTGAGAACCACCACTCTAAGGTATAGACACGTAGTTGTAATTATTGGGTGTTAAGTTATGTAAATATTCAGTTTTGTAAAATAATGCCAGATTTTTTTCAAAGTCATTGCAGTAATTTATATTCCCACCAGCATTGCATAAACCTTCCCCATTGGTCTACAACTACTCCAGCACTTGGTATTGTCAACATTTTCCATTTTAAATATTTTCTTTTTTCACCTTAGAGTTAATTATCTCACCTTTTAAAGAATCAGCTCATGTAAATATTTAAAATGTATTTGACTAAAAGTATAGGTAGAGAAAATTGAGTTCTACATTTAGCTATTAATTGTAATTGGTGATTTTGTTGGGTAAATCAGCCTGCATAAATTCAACAAGTATTCCTTGTGTATTATGTAATAAATATTGTCGGTAAAGAAGAAAAAATATTTTATATACATGTGCAGGTTTTAATTTTTAAATTTAAATAATACAGGTTACAATTTGAAAATTGTGTTTAAAGGCAAATTAAAACTAGCCAGTCCTACTAGGCATGGTGTCCTTTTACTTTCCAACTCATAGACAGCTTTCACTTGTCATGGAATCTGAAATTTAAAAAGAATTGACTCTGAACAGTAGTATAATACAGTCATCATGAACTTTAATAGACACGCTTCTCAATTTACTCTGTAAAATGCTTCTGTTCTTAGGGCCTAAGTTATTAAAGTAGATAATCACAGTGACATGGAAACATCAGGCCCACATGGTGGAGACAACACATAGAAAGCAAATGATCTTTGTAAGCACTATCATTTTATGATTTCTTTGGCTCAGTATGAGGACAACAACAAACTTAGTATATACTCACTGGAGCTTATGTCCATGATATACAAGATTTTTATCGTTCCTCTTTCTCAACAGAGTTGTTATATAAAGAATACATGTGCCAATCTAACTTAATCATCTTTTCTGTATGTATGACAAATTTATGTTGATACATATTTTAAAACCTGGTTTCTAATTAGTTTAAAATAGAGATTTTGAATATTTGAATATTAGTATTACAATATAACTCCTTTTTATTTGTTTGGTATTGTTAGTATGCTCGAATGACTAGTTGGAAAACAAATGTCAAGAATAGCCCTCCAAGTGAAAACAAGTATATTGGCCCAAATTAAGGGAAATTTTCAAATTTCTAGAACTGTAAGATTCTTTGTACTAATTTTAATTCTGTTTTCTCTAGTTGACTACCCTTTGGTTATTTCACTTAAAGGAAATTGTTAACTGCCTGATTACAAACTGTTAAAATAATTTTATTTGTAAAACTAGTATCTGGAGCTATGGAGACCTTAAAATAAATTAAAACTTTCCCCCCTTATTACAAAAGTAATAAAGATTTATTGTAACAAATTTGGAAAACAAACAAAATAAAACAAAAAACTCAGCTGGATGTGGTGGCTCGCGCCTGTAATCCCAGCACTTTGGGGGGCTGAGGTGGGTGGATCACGAGGTCAAGAGATCGACATCCTCCTGGCCAACATGGTGAAACCCCGTCTCTACTAAAAATGTAAAAATTAGCTCGGTGTGGTGGTGCGGTTTTACTATGTTGGCCAGGCTGGTCTTGAACTCCTGACCTCAGGTGATCCTACTACCTTGGCCTTCCAAAAAGTGCCAGCATTACATGCGTGAGCCACTGTGCCCAGATTGCTTTAGAATTGCATTTATACTGTGTATTTTTTTACCCTAATGACAGTGTAAGAGACTTAAATGAATATGACTGATTGTCACACAAAAAAGGCATGTCCTAGTTCAACACTCAGCATTCAAGAAATACTTATCAAAGACCTGCTATAAGCCAGGTAATGTACCATTTAGCTAGGTGGATCCTTCAATTTGAATCTATGGCAGTTATTAGTAGAACAACTCAGGGATGTACTTCTTTAGTACTGCTTATCAGCTTTGCCAAGGGGTAATTAGTCACCTCTGTTCACAGAATTCATAACAAGGTTTTGCAAATTAATTTTTTTACTGGACCTTTAGGATCCAGGCAGACAGCCAGATTAGAAAATACTTAGTGATATGGTAAATTGTTTTTGATACTTTATTAAGATTGATTTAAGTGGCAATAAAATAAAAGTTGAATTCAGTTTATACCTAGACTGTGCTCCTTTAGTAGTTTTACAGCCTTCAAGGAGACACCTATTGTACTTTGATTGCCTTGAGAATAGTCCTTGCCAAACAGTATGTGTGGTTTTTTTTCTCTCATCTGGTCACATTTAACTTCAGTAGGGAAGAAATGGAAGATGGCAACATCCTAACCCTCTGAATAAAACAACAAACGGGTCTTGAGTTGTATATCATCAGTTTGTTACTTTGGGTTCCTATGTCATGGAAAAGCCTAATAGAATTAAAATAGTGGTTTTTTTTTCCTTCTTCTTCATTTTATTCTGCTCTTTAGAATGGCACTGTCTGATAGAACTACTGAGATGATGGAAATCTGTGCTAATTCAATATGGGAACCACTAACCAGTGTGGCAGTTGAGCACTTGAAATGTGGCTAGTGTGACGGAACTGCATTTTAACTTTTAATTTTAATAAACTAAAATTTAAATAGACTCATGAAGCTCGTGGCTTCCACATTGGACAGCATAGCTTTAAAACATGACAGGTGGCCTTTATTTTCATTGGAAGACAACTGACCCACAGAAAAACCAAGTCAATCCTATGGAAGTAGACAACAATTCAAGTTAGTGTATTTTGAATAAGTCATATAAGATCTTAAGCTATAATATTATGTTAATCACAGAAGGATAATACAGGCAGGTGCATTCAACTTGCATCTGTTTTATCGTATGGATGAGAGAGCAGTGAAAGAGATACTGAGGAAGAAAGTTGATGTTAGGGCAAGGAGGGGATATCAGGCAAAAGAAAGCCATATTGAGATACAAGGGCCAGAGGTAAATAAAGGGGAAACGAAAGATTTAGAAAATTATTTGTATAATGGCAACTATGCCAAGAACATTGAATTGGGAAAGAGGTACTTCTTACCCTCCTCTCAGCACCTTCTGACTGCAGAAGTTGTTTTGCATCTGCTTTGGTCAATCTCTTGCTCCTTTGCATGTTTGCTTCTCTATTCTCTGTCTTGACTCTCTTCATGCTCTTTGCCTTAACACAACCCCAGCTTTGCCGTGTGCAATGCCCTAGGTACTATATTTCTCTTACCTTTTTCCCAGGAATGTGTATGATGCAATTACAGAATTCCTCACTGTGTTGCAGAGGTGAACAATCATAGGAAATATGGGGGACATATTTTACTCAGGCTTTAATTATTTGTGGCAAGCCTGCTGTGTGTAGGACACTGCGCCTAGTGCTTTGCATTATTTTTTTATTGTGATGAAAGATAGGACAAAATTTATTATTTTAACCATTTTTTAAATGTGTAATTCATTGACATTGTTTACATTCACAATGTGTGTAACCATCACCACTGTTTATTTCCAGTACTTGGTCATCATCCCAAACAGAAATTGTACCCATTAAGAAATAACTCTCCATTCCCATCTATGCCTTGGTAACCTTTATTCTGCTTTCTATCTCTATGAATTTGCCTGTTTTGGGTACTTTCATGTGAGTGGTATCTTAGAATATTTATCCTTTTCTTATTGGCTTACTTCATTTAGCATACTGTCATAAAGGTTCATCCATGTTGTAACGTGTCAGAATTCATGTCTCTTCTCTTCTCCTTTCCTTTCGTTTTCTTTTTTCTTTCCTTTCCTTTCCTTTTCCCTTTTCTTTTTCTTTTCCTTTCTCTTTTCCTTTTTTCTTTTCCGTCCCATCATGTCCAGGCTGGAGTACAGTGGTGTGATCTTGGCTCACTGCAGCCTTGACTTGGCAGGCTCAGGTCATCCTCCCACCTTGGCCTCCCAAGCAGCTGAGACTACAGGGATGTGCCACCATCTTTGCTACTTTTTGTATTTTTTTTTTGTGAAGACCATGTTTCACCATGTTGGCCAGGCAGGTCTCAAAATCCTGGACTCAAGTGATCCACCTGCCTCAGCCTCTCAAAGTGCTGGGATTATAGGCATCAGCCACTGTACCTGGCCTCATTGTTTCTTATTGCTGAATAATATTCAGTTGTATGTCTATACCATATTTATACAATTACCTACTTATGGATACTTGGGTTATGCATTATTTTTAATAATGCACTTGGTTCCACTTACATTTTTCTCGCCTTCAACACTTTCCAAAATGCCCCAGCAACTCTTCTCTCTTTCATCCTTCTAATCCAAGAGAAAAAAGTTTGGAATCTGAGTACTCTGCTTTTGAAAAACTGCACACTCTTTGTTATCAAGCAGCTTTTTCTATGGCCTCCATTTACTTTATTTATTTAACTAGAAACTCTCCACTGTATTCCAGTCACTGGTGGACAGAGGACCAGCCTTAGTGCTCACTTCATATGGCATCTTGACATAATGATCTTGGGACGTCCATGAGCTAGCTGATTGTGCTTCGTGTTTAGCTCTTCACGTACTACTTTTTCTTTTTTTTTGTGGGGGAGACAGAGGCTTGCTCGGTCACACAGGCTGGAGTGCAGTGGTGCAACCTTGGCTCACTGCAACCTCTGCCTCCCGGGTTCAAGCAATTCTCATGCCTCAGCCTCTGGAGTAGCTACAGGCGTGTGCCACCACACCTGACTGATTTTTGTATTTTAGTAAAGACAGGGTTTCTCCATTTTGGTCTGGCTGGTCAAACTCCAGGCCTTAAGTGCTCTGCCCGTCTCAGCCTCACAAAGTGCTGGGATTACAGGCATGAACCACTGCGCCCGACCCTCTCCTACTTTTTATTCCTAACTTTCAGAGGTCATAACTGATAAAGGTGCAACTGTACAACTCAGCCGCTGGGAACCCATAGTTACAGTTAGGACCAGGACACAAAATTCACTTACATGTAGAGATTGTCAGCCCCCCTGCTTAAACAGTTGCATGTGTCTTACACATATATCAGAATGCTGGATTCACAGCAGGACAGATCAATTCATTTTTACCCGGCTGTTTGCTCTATTCTTAATGTTAGATGCTAAAATCTGGCTTAGTTAATGAAGAATTAATAAATGAGGTAGGAAGTTATATTTTCTATGGTAGTTGATGTAGATAATAATATAATAAACAGCACCAGTGGACTCCTATTCTAAGGGTGCACCATTCAAATAAATAAATACTAAAAGGACAGCATAATAGGGACTTACTAGGTCTCAGTCTCTTCGCTAAGCTCTCATGCATGAACTCGTAATAATCTTCTGAAGTAGGTGCTACTGTTTTCTTCATTTTTAGTTAAAGCAACAGAAGCATCAATAGGTTGACTCAAGTTGATAGCTAGAAAATGTCAGACTCTAGATTGAAGTGTAGGTCTGTCTTACTTCACAACTGGAGCGCTATTTAACACACCTTAGGATTGTAGATTGTTTTGGTCAGAGATGATTTCTTATGTTCTAGTTTAGGATTCGACAATTTTAGGCACCAAGTGAATAAATGAGTCGTAGAAGAAAAGGGGGCACTGTTAAGAACCTTTTGAAGTCTCCTTTTATATGATACTCTTTTTAGCCCTGTTTTACTGTGATGGTTTGTAACCTGTTGGGATAACATTTACTAAATAAGTTGTTCATATTAATCTGGTGTATTTACAGGTGGTTGCTGTATATGGAACTTTATCTGATTTGCTTTCTGTGGCCAGCAGTAAACTCGGCATAAAAGCCACCAGTGTATATAATGGGAAAGGTGGACTGATTGATGATATTGCTTTGATCAGGTAACCTTCACCTTTTTATAAGCTGTCAACAGTGTGCCTCAACTTCTTGGTGCTATGCTGTTTCCCTTAAGCAGTAGTTTAATCACTGTTAAGAATACAGGATTTTGGCAACTGGTTACCTAGAATTTGCTCTTTGGAATTTAAATCATTTGGGCTTAAGCTGTATTGATCAGCTAGAAAACCCTTAGTATGCATTTCAGTATACTGATAGTCTTTCTGCATAGTTCATATATGGCTATGAGGAATTTCTTCTTTGTGGTACTATTTTTTGCATTTTATAAATATTACAAAGGCCAGATTTTGTGAAAACTTTATAAATATGATATAATTCTAAGTAGAGATATCACCAGTGATCCACCATAATTATAGACTTACTTGTTTGTTCTTTAAATATCCCAGGCAGATTCATCTCTTTAAAACAAGTGTGTAGTTCACCTTACTTCGTCTTCATGAGGTCAGAGAATTTTGGAGCAGGAAGATGCTTAACAAAGAAGACAGTAAAGGGAACACAAATTAAGTATTGACTCTGCCAGTTATGTTATAATTGCTTTGCCTGAGTTATACCATTTGATTGGCAAAGCATGAGTTTTTTAATCAATGATGTGAAGTTATAACGTACAATAATATACAAAGTCTCTGTATAAATCCAGATCAAAATGACCTTTCAATATAATATACTGCTTTTGCAGTTAATCAGTTCTAGACCCTTCATTTTACAAATGAGGAAACGAATTACCTGTGAAGCTGAGGACTCACTCAGGTAATACAGCTAGTTGGGTTTTGTTAATGAAAAAAAAAAAAAGGATTTTTATACTAATCTGAAAAAAGTAAATTGGCATGGCAAACAAGTAGGAAATACTATATACTACATTTTAAATCCAAATAAATTAGGATAATTTCTGAGTTTTTCAATATGTATCTCCCAGCTTCTTTCAGTTTCTAAGGAAAACTGAGTCACATTGTTGGATGATGATCCTCATCAGCCTAACTTTCTCCTTAACAAGCACAAACTCTGCTTCTTAGAAAAATTTAATGTGTCCTGTGATGTCCTATAGGAAATAAAAACATCTACAATGGAAGGTTATAACTGAAGCCTTCTGAGCTATAAAATATCTGCTTATTCATTTTGGGTTCACAATACAGTATCTGGTGTAATGGGTTGAGGAAGAGGATGTACACTGATTGTCTAGAATTGTGGGTTATATGCAACCATTTATATTTGGGTGTATGGTGGATCTGTAGTGGGTAAACACTGACAGCAGAGTTACTTCCAGCTATATTTTTCCTAGATTTAATATGACAGTTTATTTCATCTCCAAAGCACACAACAGCTAATGATTTAGGGATAAAAAAATGTAAAGAAAAGAGGAGTTAGCTGTGGCTTTAATGTATCCTTTGAGCATAATTATTCATTCTCAGTTCATAGGAAAGCTGAACTCACATAATTTGTATAGTGGGATTTCCCCCCCATTTCAAAAGTACTTTCATGTGCAAGATCTTATTTTTAAATTTAAATTCAAAGACAGTTAAGTTCAGGGAGCTAAACAAAGCATTGAAAACTTAGCTTCTTTGCAGTCTAGATTGATAGCAAAACCTATTGTCTATATAATTCTAAGGAATAGTTCCTATAAGCAACAGATAATTAATGTGATTTTTAGATTTTGATGGTGGCTTTTTAAATTTTGATTTCCCCAGGGATGATGATGTTTTGTTTGTTTGTGAAGGAGAGCCATTTATTGGTAAGTGACTTTAAAAGCCAATTTTATCTGCCAAAAAAAACCAAGATGGAATGGCAGTTACTTTAAATGGGGCTATTAAGCTTAAACATAAAAAATGATCTTATGGCTATATTCAGATCTTAACATGTTTTGATTCTACATTGGGTGTATGTGTTAAATTTTTTACTATTGTTCATAGTTTATTATGGATGCTTCATCTTTTACATGCCTTTAAAATTCTTTCGAGGTGTACATTAACTATAACATAGTAAGGTAGTTTTGATTTTAGAAACAATTGTTTCAAAATTTTTTCTTTGATAGTAAATGTCAAAATTTTTCGACATGTTGTATTACATATTTGTGAGTAAATATTGCTTGCATAAGTAGTGTTTGACAGTATTTCACAGTGATCAGATCAGTCAAAAAATAACTTGGTATCAACCACAAACACGGGTGTGCACACACACTACCCTTTGATTTGAAAGAAAGCTTATAGTTGTATATCTCAAAAGAAAAGGCCAAAAGTCAGATAAAGTGTTTGATTTATTTAGATCCATACAGTCAACACTCTGAATATTTAAGTATTTTTTAAAGCATCATACTAATTGCATTTGGTGAGTGGAAGTAGTTCTCAGGATTGATGCACAGGCAATTGTCAACTTAGAAGTAAGTGCATACTCTTGCCTGTCTGTCTCTACCTTAAAACTGTAAGTAAGAACTTTTCCTCATCTTATTTTATCCATTGGCCTAACAGTGATTGGCAGGCGACGATCACTTAATTGGTCCACTGCATACAAACACAATAAAAAATGATCACTTAAGGTTTTTTTTTTATTGTTAACTGATGGATTTTAAAATATTTGGTATATTTTCATCCTCTGCATTTATTGATGTTCAGATTGTCTTAATTTTTGGCCACTGGAAATCTCTTCAGGTGTTTTTAACAAGCCCTGTTGGATTTTATAGCTTTCTTGTTATCTGGAATAACAGGTGTTCATCTTAAAGCCTTTTCCTGTCTCAGACCTGGGTCAACATTTTTCCAACAAGCCTTGATTTTTTTTAGTGGGAGGTGTCTTTCCAAGACAAATCTGGGTGCTAGGGAGGGCTCTTTGCTATTGGGTTCATCATTGTTGCTATGCCTTTTGGTGGACAGAATTGAAAATATATAGGTAGAGATAAAATTTGTATATATGTTATAGGATATAAAGTTTACTATAACAAAATATGGATAGATGAAATAACTCATGGGTTCATACTAATACTTAAAGTTTATATTAAGGATTATAAGGTTTTTACTTTTCCTCTTCTGTTCTTACATCTGTGTCTCCTTTTTCTATATCAATAATACTGACTTTCAGGGACATAGGGACTAATAGAATTATAATGTCACATAATTACTCATTTACTATACCCCATACAGAACACATCTAAAAATGTCAGCGTAACAAACCCAATACTTTCAGTACCAATATAATTACTAAAAACAGTTAAATATTTTTCATATGTTAAATCCTTTCTCCCCTTACTTAAAAATAATTGTATTGTTTCTGCATTGTCAGAACATACAGCCATTGTATACTATACTGTCTCCCTTTATACTCTCATTTAGTTTTGCTTCTTCAAGCGTACAGTTACCTCCATCCTTTTGTTATGTTTCCAGTGGTTATCTGAAACTTGTTCTCTAGTAGATTTCTCTCCAAGAAACTATGAGAACAATAGTCTTTGACATCTTCCAGTGGCAAGATGCCGTTGCCATCCACCATCTTTATATGATTTTGGTATAAAATTATATGTCAACGCTTATTATAAACTTTAGTATGTGTAATTTGTTCTATGTTAATTATACCTCAGTGAAGCTATTGAAAAATCCTTGGTTCACATCATATTTCTTTTGACTATCTTAAATATGTTACTGCATTTTATTCTGGCTTGAGGTGTTGGTCTCAAAAAATCTGATCTTTCTTATGTGATTATTTTTCATAGATCACCCAAAGGATATTTCTCTTTCTTTAAAGTACAGTAATTTTAGTAGAATATTTTTGGTGTTCTGAGTTGTTCTGGATTGGTTTTCTCAGTATGTGATGGATCCTTTCAATATATAGTTTCAAGCATATGTATTTTAAAATTTCAGTACAGTTTTCTTGAAGTTTACATTTTTATTTTGTTCACTTTGATTTGATTTCCTTCTTTCAGGACTCTATTATATGTATGGTGGATCTTTTACACTTGTCTTTTACATTTGAAACTTTCTTTTCCTTTCTTTGTATTTTATTTATTTTTTTGAGACAGGGCCTCACTTCGTCACTTAGGCTGTAGTGCAGTGGTGTGATCTTGGCTCACTGCAGCTTCAACTTCCTGGGTTCAAGTGATTCTCCTGCCTCAGCCCCCAACCAGTAGCTGGGACTGCAGATGTGTGCCACCATGCTCGGATAATTTTTTTGTATTTTTTATAGAGATGGGGTTTTGGGGTTTTGCCATGTTGCCCAGGCTGGTCTCGAACTCCTGAGCTCAAGCAATCCACCTGCCTTGGCCTCGCAAAGGATTACAGTTATAAGCCACCATGTGTGGCCGTTTCTTTTTAATTTTTCAAGCTATTCTCTTTTTTACCTTTTCTTTCCCTTAAGTCACTGTCTATTGTGTTTAATCATTCTTGTATTTCTTTTGCTTTAGTCTTTATTTTAAAAATCGTTTTTCTTTTATTTCTAATTCTCTTGGGAGTTCTTGCTACTCATTTCTGAATTTGTAAATCCTGGTTTATATTGTTATTTTATACCTTGTATAAACTTATTTTAGCATGTTTTGGAATATTAGATTATAATTTTAATCTATTTTGTGGGTATTTCTGGCATGTTTTCGTTATCTACAAGGACATTATTATTATTTTAACACTTTCGTATTACATTTGATCAATCCTTTTGTATTGCTCATTTTTATGTGAAGTTAGTTTTTCTTAACTTGAAAAGAGGGCTGACAGGACAGTTTTTCTAATTTCATGGCTCTAGAGTTCCCTTTTCTGTTGTTTTTGTGAAGTGTTAAAAACATACAGAACTCATTTTCTGATGTATTCTTGTCTATTAGACCTCTTAACTTTCGTCTGGAGTCCTTTTTTTTTTAGTCTCTGTTGTCTTTGTTGCATTCAGCTTGGATTATTTTCTCAGCATGTTACCAGTGTGGGGCTTTGTCCATAGAATGGAGTTTTGACCATTTGGTTTTGAGAGTTTATTTTCAGCCCTATCAGATCTTACTGCAAAATACTTGCATCACCCACTTTTGGGGTGATCTCAGTCTGTTGTTCTCAGCTGGACTTATTAAGCAATGAAGTCAGTATCTGTGGATGGCTTTGACATTCATGGGTTCATCATACACCCTGTTGCATCTCTCTGCTTTTTCTTTCACAGGCGCTGAAAGCATGCTGCTCTTATAGCTGTTGGTATTGGTGGGACTACCTTATCACCTAGTGTTGTTTTAGATGCAGTCTGTGGGTTTGGGTATTGCTGTCCTAGTAGCTCTGGTATGCTTTTATTATGTGTGTATTCAGTTTTAAAAATTATGCCATTACCGTCTTCCCAGAATCCCCAATCTTAATATTTGTGTTATTTTCTACATGTCATCTCTAGATCCTCAGACAGATTCTAAGCCTCCTGAGGGATTGTTAGGATTCCACACAGATTGGCTGACATTAAATGTTGGAGGGCGGTACTTTACAACTACACGGTAGGTGTGTGTGTATGTGTGTTAGAAAGAGAATGCAAAAGGAGCACTGTGTACCATTTGTTCTTCAATTTGCTGATTCCCCAAAAAGATACTCAAATGCTGCTTAAATACACTGTGTGATCTGAAACCATTTTTTGTAAGTTTTTCTGTAGAAAAAAGTAAAAACATGGTTCATTCCTGAGAAAGCATAAAAGGCATCACTTCAGTGTTTTAGAACATGCTTTTTAGATATTGAGTAATAGACACACAATATAAGTAAAAATTAACAGTACTGAAATTTGTAGAGGCTACAACTGCTTTTATTAAAGGGCAGAAAAATGTAAGTTTGGAAGATCAAGAATATTATTATGTAATAGTTTGCTAACAGGATAGACAGAGAAGTGTTTAAAGCAAAGGAAACTAAAACAATGTTTAAATCAAAGGAAGTACCCGATTAGAAGGGATCTGATAAATGGCAACTTACTGCACGTTTTTGTTTCCCAGCGTTACTCCTACCAGGTTGTAGCATGCATCTTTTTGAGAGAGCAGCTGGGATCGAGTATACTCTTGACTTAAATATGTTTGTTTATAAAGACAAATGGAGAAATCAATTTTTTTCCCTGAATTCTTAGGAGCACTTTAGTGAATAAAGAACCTGACAGTATGCTGGCCCACATGTTTAAGGACAAAGGTGAGTGTAATACGTTGGTTTCAAATTTCATCTTACCTGTTTTGTATCTGTGCTGACTTTATAACTCCCGACTTTCTGTACTTACTAATTATGTCAGTTTTTAAGAGTAAAAACTTACTGATATATTAAGCAATTTTTTCCTCATACATTTCTGACTTTATTTTTTGTTTATGGGGTACTTTCTTTATTATAATGGTAACACAGGTGTCTGGGGAAATAAGCAAGATCATAGAGGAGCTTTCTTAATTGACCGAAGTCCTGAGTACTTTGAACCCATTTTGAACTACTTGCGTCATGGACAGCTCATTGTAAATGATGGCATTAATTTATTGGGTGAGTTTATGTAGACTTTCAATATAATTATGTGACTACTCACATTTTTGTAAGTTTAAGATTTTAACTTTGTTTCACTCAGTGACAGTATATTTCCATAAAGTAAAAGTATATATATTTTTTCTATTTTTTAAACTAGATGTTTTCTCATGTATGTGAGTGTATATAGGTGTAGAAATAAATTTAGGCACGAACAGGTGGTCCTTCAGGTAGGTAGTCTTTGTACATATAGGTAAATATCTAAACCATACACTTCAACTTTATATTCTAAACTGATATAGATTCTATATGACAAGTGACTTTAAACGATTTTGTTGTTTCCTTTTTTAAAAATTGAATTCTGAATGTAACTTGGCTCCACTTTCTGGATATTCTCCACATTATGTGAGAACTAGAGTGGTCAAGAGGGCAAATCATGCCTTGCAATCATAATTCTCAATTAGAGATTTGATTCTACAATTTGTTAACTTAGGGAGACTAACTTGGGGAAAATTTCTCTGAGTCATATTGGAAAAATGAGTATTAAAAGCACTCTCGACCCTATCTACATCACAAGATGTTTGTGAAGGTTAATGGAGGTGATGTAGACAAAAGCCCTTATAAAACACTGGTTGCACATTTGGATGCTAATAGGCCTCTAAGTGACTGAAGTTGATGTGATGATGTTAGTACTTCAGGAGTGGTAGGCAGTTGGTGATCTTGAGGTCACATGCCTGCCATCTTCAGCAGATCATTGCCATGTGCAATGTGGACAGACGTAGAGTGCCAGAACCTAGGTTTTTGAAGAAACCTGGGTATCTAAAATTTTATGTGACATGTTTTTATTTTGAAAACATTACATGCTGAACACATCAGAATCAGCCTGAGGACTGCTAGCTTACAGTTTCTGTAGTGAAATACGAAACACCCACTAACTTCTAGTGTTGCTATAACAAACTTTATATTCCCTTTAACATGTACCTATTGCAAAAAATAAAAAATAAAAAAATACATTATTTGACCCTTTTAGCTAGTTCTATAACTTTGTAACTAAATTGTTGCTTTCTATTTCTCCCATTTTAATTTTTCTTCAGATTATTGATAGCATTTTGTATCCTACTTGCCTAGAAAATAACATCAGAAATATATTTATCCATGCTGTGTCACATATCTGCAAACCAAGCTATTACCAAGATTTGCTAGTTTTTTCTTTTTCATGTTTCTCAACCATTTCTTTTATTTGTGCAAGTGTTCAAAAAGCAGAGCTCTCTGCTGGATTCATTTTATAAAGCATTGTTTTTAATTAGTACAGTTTCCATCTAAACTCTTTATATTGCTTACAGATTGCCCGAGTAATTATATGCTTTAAAACAATCTACAGTAATTTCACTAACACCAAAAAGTAGTGAGTGGCAGAGCTGGGATTCAAATCCAGATTTTGTTTTTTTTTTTTTTTTTGAGACAGAGTCTCACTCTGTTACCCAAGCTGGAGTGCAATGACGTGATCTCTGCTCACTGCAAACTGTGCCTTCTGGGTTCAAGTGATTCTCCTGCCTCAGCTTCCCGAGTAGCTGGGATTATAGGCACACACCACAATGCCCAGCTAATATTTTTTTTTTTTTTTTTTAGTAGAGACAGGGTTTCACCATGTGTTGGCCAGGCTGGTCTCAAACTCCTGACCTCAAGTGATCCACCCGCCTCAGCCTCCAAAAGTGCTGGGATTACAGGTGTTGAGCCACCGTGCCCAGCCTGTCTTTTGTATTTCTAAGGCTTCTCTGGATGTTTTAAAGATTTAATTCTAAACCTAGAATTAGAAACGTATCCTGGCTGCATTCCCTAAGAGTTCTGCTTTACTCAGATCTTGGCAAATTGACAGCGTGGCCCACAAGAACCTCTTTAATAATGTGTTGGGTTTCCACCAGGGATATATATCCGACCAGAATGGCATAATCTTTGGATGCCCCTTGAAGGGGAAATGTGGACCCTGTATGCCAGAGTGGTAGCCGGATGCTGTACCTTGGATGACCTTTGTTTTACAATTGTATTATCGACCATAGAGTTTGGTTTTCACAGAAAAGATTGTATTATTCTTCCCAAATAACGGCTTGTGGTTTTCTATATCTACTTACCCTTATTAGCTTGTGTTTGAAGGGAGGGATTATGTCTGATACTTTCTTTGTAATTCCAGAGTTCTAAGTAGTTTTTTACCAAGTCAACAGCCAACTGATTGAGGTCTTCTCATTTGAAAGATAATGGAACCCAAATGTATTCCTACACATTCTGATGATGTTTATTAACAGATTAGAATAAGTAAACATACCAAGTCATGTAAAGGATGTACATTGTTTTTTACCAAGTTAGAGTAAATGATAAATGAAACCTCTTTTAGTATTTACCAATATTTTTAAAATTTATTCTCCTATAAGAAACATTTCTGAATTATACTTTTGTGTACCTTTTAAACTTTTATTCATTTCCATCATTTTCTGATTCAGTATGTAAAAGATACTTGTGGCAAACCTGTTCAGATCTGCTCCACTTAAAAAGTCAATTAAATGTTAAGATTATGTGAACTAATGGTATTTTACTAAATTTAAAATGACTGTAATACATTCACTAAATTTCAGAATCATTTTTGTTCTGATAGGTGTGTTAGAAGAAGCAAGGTTTTTTGGTATTGACTCATTGATTGAACACCTAGAAGTGGCAATAAAGGTAAGCCTGTTTTTATATTAGCCACTGTTACATATATTGTAGCTATCTCCCAAAAGACTCCACTAATTTCTTAATATCTTTTTCAAGAATTCTCAACCACCGGAGGATCATTCACCAATATCCCGAAAGGAATTTGTCCGATTTTTGCTAGCAACTCCAACCAAGTCAGAACTGCGATGCCAGGTAATTAACATGAATTTTACATGAATTACATGAATTATTTCTATCAGCAAAATAAAATTTTACATTGTTCTAGTGTTTTGGGGTTATTTTGCTTTATTTTTCTTTTATGTGCAAGATCTAATTTAATTATGGGTCGTAGCATTGATTTAGTTCTGAAATGGTTAACCAAAAAGAGATGCAATAATAGCCTTTTAAAATTGTCTAATTATACCTCATGCAGCAGTTTATGAATAATGCATGGAAATTGCAGCAGTTTTTTAAAAGTCAGTATTTGTATATTTGCAATATATGGTCCAATCAGTGGCAGGTACTTCACTTACGTGTACTGTAGCATTTCAGATTTTAAAGACCACAGTATTCATTTTTGCCTGATAAACTGTTTTGAATTATTGAATTAATAAAATAATATAAATTTAATTAGTTTTAAATACTTATTAGCAGGTATAGGACTAACAGGGATACCTCTTTAGAAACTTCTACACATAAATGAATTATAGCCAGGCTATATTCTAATGTATATGTTGATAGAGTTTCTTTTATGAGGAACCTATTTAAGGACACTTCTTTCATGTATCTAAGTCCATTTTGATCATGTTTTGTAATAAACTCTAAGTAACTGAACTGCCAATTGCTTCTAAAAAAAACTTGGTGGTTAGCTATAGTAATTAAATTTAATACAAACAGACGATTTGATTATGGTGACAATTTGTG
This sequence comes from Colobus angolensis palliatus, assembly GCF_000951035.1. Classification (NCBI taxonomy): domain Eukaryota; kingdom Metazoa; phylum Chordata; class Mammalia; order Primates; family Cercopithecidae; genus Colobus; species Colobus angolensis. The sequence continues at coordinate 1,583,241 of NW_012119598.1, forward strand.
CTTTTTTATTTCAGGGTTTGAACTTCAGTGGTGCTGATCTTTCTCGTTTGGACCTTCGATACATTAACTTCAAAATGGCCAATTTAAGCCGTTGCAATCTTGCACATGCAAATCTTTGCTGTGCAAATCTTGAACGAGCTGATCTTTCTGGATCAGTTCTTGACGTAAGTATCATTTTAGGCTACAAGAGAAAATTAAATGTTTAGTCTATTGAACAGTCTCAAAGAGCCTTTGAGACAGGAATTATAACTGTCTTTTATGGGAACTTTTACTTGAAAACAGATAATTTATTATGTTGATATAAGACTAAAGGGTCTGAAAGTGAAATGAATTTGGTTTTACAGGTTTGATATCCTTTATTAAACATAGACCTGAAAGGTTTAGCAACTAAAAAGAAATTAAATCTTGGAATTAGTTCCTGATCTCCTCAATATACTGTACTTTGTCAGGACTCGTATTTTCAGCAAATTATAAAGGTAAAACTGAAAGGAACCTTGAAATCTGTTCAACCTCATTTCTGGAATGGGAAAATGTTATTGCTCAAGAATTATTTGATAGATATTTTGAAATAAATATGGTATGCATCAGTTTGTGGAAGTTAACATCTCAGTGGCTTTTTCCCTCTCTATATATGTGTATATTTATATGTAATGTATATGTATGTATTTATAACAGTTACCTGTGTTTATTTGAAGTTAGAGGGTAGATGCAGACCAACAATGAAATCTATTAATTTTTAACAACTTTTAAGTTCCTTACCACCAAGGCCCATGTCTGTATGTCTTTTGAATTAATACCATCTTGCTTTTGGTAGTCATTTATTGAATTATTGTAATTTGGGTTTTACTCATTAGCTGCAGCTTACTTCTCCATGAAGCCGTGTATCAGAGCTAGTAACAAAATCTACCAAATACGCATTTTAGTTACTTTCACTGTTCTTATTCTGTCTTATCATGAAGGGTCAGGTTAGTAACAAAACAGGAAAAAGACTAACATCAAAAAAAAGTTTGAAGGACCTAGTCTCTAAATAGTGGAATGTCGAAAAGCATCTTTGTTTGTGTTAAGCACTAAAAAAAAAGTTTGTCAAAAACTCTTTGAGATAAATGAACATAATTTAAAACTCTTGGCTGAGTGAAGTGGGTCAAGCCCGTAAACCAAGCACTTTGGGAGGCAGAGGAAGGTAGATCACTTGAGGTCAAGACCAGCCTAGCCAACATGGTGAAAACCCATCTCTACTAAAAATGCAAAAATTAGCCAGGCGTGGTGGTGCATGCCTGTAATCCAAGCTACTCAGGAGGCTGAGGCACAAGAATCACCTGAACTTGGGAAGCAGAGGTTGCAGTGAGCTGAGATAGCACCATTGCACTCCATCTTGGGTGACGGAGTGAGGCTTTGTCTCAAACAAAACAAAACAAAAAAGCCTTAAAACATGTATTTTCTACCATTTTACTCTCTGCCTTGCATTATGCATTGTGATGTGCCTGCTCAGGGTTGATAATGTTTAGCCATGGTTGGTGCAGAAAGACCCAAAAAGCATCGTGTTAGTGTTCTGTAGCTAAATAATGCCTTTAAATGCTGGCATTCGTGTTCTGACCTCTGACTTGAAGGCAGTAGTAGCATCTTAGAATATCAATAATTTCACTTAGAACATTAAGATTCCCATAGTAATAAGAAAATCCATACCCCTAACAAGTGTATGCCTTCCTTACCCATACATTTTGACTATTTCATTGTCATGTATAGGTGTATTTATAAAAATAGAGATAGAGACGTCATAGTTCTGACTCTCCCAACTTCTTTATCTAAACCATTATGTTTCATGGAAAATGAGCATGCTATTACATGCATTTATTTTTTAAAAAACAGTTCTTTAAAAAAAAATTTCTTTTAAATGTTCCCATTTCTTACTGCATTTAATTAGAAAAGCCTTTATTGTAAACATAAAATAATTGATTACGAGTGTGTTGAGTTGAGCCTTTTCCCCTTTTCTATTTTTTCTTTTACTGTTTGAGCTAATTTGAACAAAATTATGAACCTTACCACCAGGACTTTTCTCTTTTTGCAGTGTGCAAATCTCCAGGGAGTCAAGATGCTCTGTTCTAATGCAGAAGGAGCATCCCTGAAACTGTGTAATTTTGAGGATCCTTCTGGTCTTAAAGCCAATTTAGAAGGTGAGATCCTTTCTGTAAATACCTATTCTATGGAGGAAGCAGACTGTAAAGGAAAAAGCCCTGGAAAATAATTGTTAAGGGTGAAACAGGATAGCTGTAGGGAATAGGTTTCTTCTGTCATCATATTTGGAGAACTTCCAAAGCAGTAAGATACCTCCATTTGGTTTCAGTCAAATGCTAATCAAAACTGAGGACTCAGAAAAAATAAAGCCTCAAATATTTAATAAGGTTTTAATTGGAAAATTAAATATCAACATCTTAAACTTTCAAATGGAATAAAATATTCTTACACTGACCGAAAGGAAAAATTTCTTTTGCATAAAACCAAGGAGTTTATAAAAATCATTTAAAGATTCAATTTATTGTTTCTTAATTTGTTATTGTTTTATCTGTGACTGATCACTTTGTTTACTTGTATATTTAGGAGACTACTTAACTCCCTTATCATAAACCTGTAGAGGCATATTATGAAAGTGCTAACCATCATAAGACAGAACTAAATTTCTTCCCTCAAAAGTATCGATGAAACCCTTCTTTCATCAGTGAACTGTTTATATATATATAAGTTCGTTGAGAGACAAGATTTTAGATTCATTTCCAGAAGTCAAAAGAGGCTGTCATTATTGACCTCCATTAAGTTGTCTTGCAGTTTTGTTGGAGGTAGATAACTATATTTTTAAGTTAAACTACTCCCAGAATGTGTTCACTGTAGGTGCTAATCTGAAAGGTGTGGATATGGAAGGAAGTCAGATGACAGGAATTAACCTGAGAGTGGCTACCTTAAAAAATGCAAAGTTGAAGAACTGTAACCTCAGAGGAGCAACTCTGGCAGGAACTGATTTAGAGGTGAGTTCACCAACATTTTAAGGGTTTTTATTACTCTAGACTTACTAAGCATCTCATGCAAAATGTATTGAAATCAAAACAAAGTAGTTGGTTGGTAAAACTGGATTGGAAGGCTCATCTGACATTCAGACTAAGTTGATTTCATTTCTCTCCTTTTCCTTAAGTTTTTCTCAAGTAAATAAGTTTGATAGATGTATTGCATTTTCCATAAAATTTAATTCCAAACAGAATTAAATGGGCTAGATTACTTCTTAAACTACTTGAGAAATTTAAATGATATCCAGGTTTGAAATCAGGTTCAGGAAGTCTATTTAAAATTGGAACCATATGTTTTTTGGTTTTCAGCCTGAGATTATAATTTTGCCTAGTCATCTTTTTCAAAGAATTGTATTTGTATGTCTTCTTAATTTGCCAGTTCAGCTAGCAGACTCGATAGCTGTTGATAGGTCTACATCAGCACCATCCAGTAGCACTTTGTGCAGGAGGGACATGTTCTATGTCGGTGCTCTTCCGTATAGTAGCTACTAGCCATATATAGTTGTTGAGCACTTGAGATGTTGCTAGTGCAGATGAGAAATTGATTTTTAAATTTTATTTAATTTTAATTCATTTAAATTTAAGTAGCCACATGTGGCTGGTAGCTATGAAATCTGGTATAAATTGGATAGCAGAGAACAGTATGTCAAAATTTAGCTTGCTGTTAATTTTTTTTCTTAATATTTTTGCCTAGATCTCTTGATAGCTCTCAGTAGCAGAGTAGCAGACCTCTTTCAATTTCAAGGCAAAAAGAATTGGCCTAAGATTATAATCCTATCACAAGCACAATTATTTATTATTTATTACCTTACTTTCACCTAAGATTATATTATTTGCCTTGGTTTTAGTTACTGTGTACTCAGAGTGGCTTAGCAGCAAAAGCCTCCCTCTGTCTAACTGATTGCAAAGACTGATCAGGTTGACTATTGAGGGGTGAGCTGCTGACATTTGTTCTCCTAAGAGGTTACATTTAGTCACCCTTCTCTCTAACCATAGTCCTGTACCGTATCCAGGGACTTAACTGGAATCTCTATCTTACCGCTCCGTGATCTCAAGAGAAATTAAGAAACAGCTTCAAATTGCGGTGGTTACACTATTCTGTACATCTGTCAAAACTCATTGTATTATATACATACCTTTGGGGCTTTAAAAAGAAAGGCAGTTCCTTGCTATAAAAATACTAGGGCTAGGGAATGGAAAAAGGTATTACACAATTTGATTAAGTAAAATCTTTTCAGATTAAAAAAATAATAGTCTTCCCCCCATCTCATTCCTTTTGTTGTTGTTGTTCTTGGATCATAGTAAAATTGTTTTGATAATATTTATTACCTTGGGCCGGGCGCAGTAGCTCATGCTTGTAATCCCAGCGCTTTGGGAGGCCAAGGTGGGTGAATCACTTGAGGTCAGGAGTTTGAGACCAGCCTGGCCAACATGGTGAAACCCCGTCTCTAGTAAAAATACAAAAAATTAGCTGAATGTGGTGGTGAGTGCCTGTAATCCCAGCTACTCGGGAAGCTGAGGCAGGAGACTCGCTTGAATCCTGAGTTGGAGGTTGCAGTGAGCCGAGATTGCACTCTGGCCTGGGCAACAAGAGCAAAACTCTGTTTCCAAAAAACAAAAATTTTGTGTGTGTGTGTGTGTATATATATATTTACTTATTTATGATGTTGGAATCCATTCTGTATTTTAAATCAATGGTCCCCAACCTTTTTGGCACCAGGGACTGGTTTTGTGGAAGACAGTATTTTCACAGACCAGGGTTGGGGGTGGTTTTGGGATGATTCAAGTGCGTTACATTTATTGTGCACTTTATTTCTACTAGTATTACATTGTAATATATAATGAAATAATTATATAACTCACCATAATGTAGAATCAGTGGGAGCCCAGAGTTTGTTTTCTTGCAAGTAGACATTCGCATCTGGGGATGTTGGAGACAGTGAGAGATCATCAGGCATTAGATTCTCATAAGGAGTACACAATCTGGATTCCTCACATGTGCAGTTCACAGTAGGTTTCACTCTCCTATGCGAATCTAATGCCCCTGCTGATCTGACAGAGGTGGAGCTCAGGCTGTAACTTGAGCCATACAGGGAGTGGCTGTAAATACAGATGAAGCTTCATCTACTGGTGACCTGCTGTGTGGCCTGATTCTTAACAGGCCACGGACCAGTATCAGTCTGTGGCCCAGGGGTTGGGAACCCCTGTTTTCAGTTTCTCATTATAAAATATGCAAGAACAAGGGACATGCTTCCTCTTTAACCTTGGTTTATACATATACAGCCTGAACATTAACTAGAGGTAACAAATACAGATAGAAGAACATCTTAATTTAGGGTGGTGTATCATCAGTTTTCTGGAAATTAAATGAGTTTTATTGTATAGGAACATTTTCCTAATCTGCCCCAGAAATCGTTTTGAGCAGGAACAGATAAGGCCTGAAATCTCCATATGAATTATGTGAATATTGTTTTCATCTTGCAGAATTGTGATCTGTCTGGGTGTGATCTTCAAGAAGCCAACCTGAGAGGGTCCAACGTGAAGGGAGCTATATTTGAAGAGATGCTGACACCACTACACATGTCACAAAGTGTCAGATGAGAATTTTAGGGGCTGGAGGAAGATATACAAGATGAAAATGTTTTCCTTATCACTTTTCTTTCTCCACCCACTCAGTTGTCTAGAAGAAATAACACTGTAAGGAAATTTAAAAAAAACATTTAGAGGATTATGCTTGTTCTGAGCGGTGCATAAGGGAAAAAACTGACTTTTTTTCCATTTTCTGATTTTTAACAGAAAAGCACTCATTTAATAGATGTAGGGAAACTAGATATTGCTGCCTTTTGAACGGGGTAGGGGGGTTTACCTGGTTTTATGACCAGGAATAGTATCTATTATATTTGCTTTTAAATAGGCATGATGTGGAAATACCATCTTGGTTTGAGATGCATTTGAGGATTTTAATTTATGGAAAGCACAACATATGCAATTATATTTATTGAATACCTAGATGCAGTATGGATATTTAAATTGTTAAAACTTTATGAAAACTTGGAAAAGGTTGTTCAGGTTTATAAATAGCTTTAGTGATGCCTCCTCTCTTTAATACCTGTCACACCATATGAATATGGTGAGATCAGACTCCCTAAGACTCTTTTCAGGTTCATTTTTATAATGTTTACTTTTTAGGACAAAACAGTAGCTAAATTAAAGTAATACCCAGTTCTTACTGATTGAGACAGAGTGGAAAGAAAGACATCGTTGTACATCACTGTCATTCCAAAGGTACAGTGGGACTCTGGATGGAGGAAGAACTTACCTATCACTACAACACCTATAGGTGAGAATTTCTCAGAATTTCATTCTAGGCAAGTTCCATTCAACACCAGACCAAGCAATTCTATCTATTTACACTGTTAGCCTAGTTTTCTCATACAATCATCACAAGGATAGGAAGACACTTCAAAACCAAAAAACCAAGGTGCATCATTAATATTCATTTAATTCAAATACCGAATAGTTTACATAGGGCCAGCTTAGAAATAGATACTAAATCCAGAGCTACTGCAATCAAAGCATATATGAATGAAGATGGTAGAGTTGCCTGCTAAAAGGCAATGTAATATAATTGCAGCTAGAACCCTACAGTGGGGAATGAGGAATTTTAAACACGCATTTGATAACAGCCACCAAAAAATATATGTAAAGTAAAAATAAAGGCATTTGGCTGGTCCAAGGTGTAATACCAATCAGTCAGCACCTGTGATTCTTCTAATTATATATATATGTTCTAAAAAATTCTAGCCCAATTTTCTTGAGTCATTATCTCTCTGCAGCAGCAGAGGAAGGGCCTGTACCTCCCTACCAATGACCTGGTGTCCTTATTTCTACCCCAAGAGCAGGGATATTAGCTGTGTCCAAATGGGTTCTGAATTCTACAGACTCATCAACATGAGGCAAGGAATCATTGAAAACCACCTGTGTCTCCTTTGGGAGAATGACATATCTTTAGTATTTACGTAGCTTATTCTTGTATATCTACATATGCAAAGCTTTCCTTAACAGTAAAGGGTATATATGCATAGTGGGAGGAGATCAGACCTTTACAGGTGAAGGAAAGCAACTTCAGAAATGAATTATTTTCTTTGCTTTATTATTTTTACCAAGACAGAGAAGTATTGTATTGAGAGATAATCTATTTTCATAATCAATATGTGCCTAAATTATATTTAAATCATTTCACTCTGTACTATATTTTCAGGAATTATAGAATGTGTTATTCATTCACTTAAAGGTACCTCTGCAGAAATAACCTAAAACTGCAGAAGGATCTGAAAGATCTAAACATGGTGTGCTTAGAAACTGCAGATTTTAGATCTAATGGATACTGCATTAATAAATGATATAAAGTGTTGAAAAGGAGTTTCTTCTCTTCCTTTTGAAAATCATCACTTTCCGTATTTTACTTACATTTCTTCAATATGTGTTGACAACCAGCCCTGTGGTTCTGGGTAGCAAAGGAAATACAGTATAACTTAATGTTGTGGATTAGTCTTTTTGAAAGTACCATTAAAGTAAATTTATTTCTTTAAACATGATTATTTTTATCATTCTTTAAAAAATATACCATGCTAACAACACAAACCTTACGAATTCTGAACAAAAGACTGCCTCCCCAGTAATTCATTTAATTTGTTTGTGTTAAATTCATCACTCTTTAGGTGATGAATATTACCAGTTAGCTTTATTAGGCTGGATAAATAGTATGCCCCAAAACATTTTTTGCCTGATAACTAGGATAGAGAATTTTAAGGAGGCAGGAAACCGTCAAACTAGTAAAACTTCCATTAACCCTAGAGAGGAAACATGTCTGGACACATAGGTAAAAATACCATTGTTGGGATGACAGGAAAAAGGTTTTAAATGTAAACTAACTAGATTATCTGCATTAATAAAATTTGGTACTCAAGTAACTGCCTAAGCAATACTATCTGTTGTAGTCTAGTTCTTTCAACTACAGTCTCAAGGAGATTCTAGTAGAAAATGTTGTAAATTCATTATTCTTATGAAGGGTTCAATCATAAATCAAGACTTGGAATATTTTCTCCATTTCATTTTATGACTCTTATGTGTATTGTAAATCTGCCCTGTCAACTTTAAATCATCTTTAATATATGGAAAACAATTGCACTAAGTCCCCAAGGAAGAATTACCTTTAAAATTAACAGATTCATTACTACAAAGAAAAGTGGTTACATTATTTCAGTATAAAGCAACTTATCCAAGGATTAATTTTCTGAAACCCTTTTACAACCTGATTAGACATGTCAGCAGGAGTTAACCTTAAGTGCTTCCCGCTGAGATTTTACATTAGGGCACGAAAAGATTTTTTTCATCTGTCATTTCAGTGAGATTATGAAATCATCGCTGTAATAATTTTGAGGTGTTTTGATGTTGATGAAGCAGTTTTTTCTCTAAAGCCATTCTTTCAAATTTAGAAAAAATATGACAACTGTAAAATCCAATTATTTAAACCCAATTTGTTATATTTAACTTTCTGGTAAATTGACCTAACCATGGAATCCTTAAATGGTTTTAAGTTAGTCATTCAATATCAAAAACTCACTAATTACATAGTGGTTTGATAACCCATTTGGTGATACAGAAAGTAAGACAAAACAAAGTTGACTCTTGCCTTGAGATCTGTGTGACCTAAGACAGTGCTAATGGAGACTTTAAGGACATACAGCATGTTGAATGAATTCATAGACCATGTTTGCGATGGTTAATACTGAGTATCAACTTGATAGGATTGAAGCATGCAAAGTATTGATCCTGGGTATGTCTGTGAAGGTGTTGCCAAAGGAGATTAACATTTGAGTCAGTGGGCTAGGGAAGGCAGACCCACCCTTAATCTGGATGGGCACCATCTAATCAGCTGCCAGCAAATAATAAAATAGGCAGAAAAACGTGAGAAGTCTAGGTGGGCCTAGCCTCCCCAGCCTACATCCTTCTGTGCTGGATGTTTCCTGCCCTCGAACATCGGACTCCAAGTTCTTCAGCTTTGGGACTCGGACTGGCTTTCCTTGCTCCTCAGCTTGCAGATGGCCTACTGTGGGACCTTGAGATCGTGTGAGTTAATACTTAATAAACTCTCCTTTTTATATATATATGTGTGTGTGTGTGTGTGTGTGTGTGTGTGTGTGTGTATATTCTCTCCCTCTAGAGAATGTTAATACTGTATTGCTGTATTCATCTTAATAATTTCAAAGCATTTTTCAAAAATTTAATCCCAACTGTTAGAAATTACCTACAAGAAATCGAGAGATAAGTGATTCACCGGACAATAGGTGTCACAAGTCTGAACTCCCATTTCATTAGTCCTGTGCAGAGACCACATTTTCTGCTTCAGCAATACTTAGATGCACATCTCTCAGCAAACACAAATCAATTGGACAATTGAAACTAGCACTATTCAACCATAATGAATTCTTGCTGAAAAATGGTCTGTCCCTACTTTGTATACTGTAGTGCAATGACATTCCACTCTTCATGTCAGAATGACACATGAGTCAAAGTGTCTAAAGGAAATAATTTAAATGGAACAAAGTCAAATACTTACGTTTTATTTTTAAATTCTCCTCTATTTGCAATTATACTTTAAAGCGTACTCCCTTCTCTATCCTATCATGAGGACTGGACAGACTCCACAGAAATGACTGGACAAAGCAAGGGAATTTGATAAAAACACCATTTCTCTTTACCCTGAAATCCCTGCAAATGTAGTTATTCCAGAGGAGACTGGGCAATGACTGATGGGTTTAGCATCCTACCTGTGGGGAAATTGCCAATCCCAGCTGTAAAATGAACAAATATCCAGTTATATTTATTAGCCATCTTACAGTTTAGCTAATATAACAGGATTTACAGCCAATTATACATGAAAGTTTAATTCTGTGTCAGATAAAGCATATCTTTGATGCAGAAATAGAGGCAACATTAGGCCTTACCTGGTTAAAAGGTTTTTGCTTTCTATTCATTCCTTCATTTGTTCATTCATTCAAACCTGTACTTACTGAATGCTGACTAAATGCCAGGGGTTTCTTAAGAGAGATTTAAATCAGATGGGATCTTTGACTATTATAGGTTTCAGCCTAGGGGTAAATTAGGGAAAGACAACCATGTGTATTCAAATAAATGTAATTAAGAGTAATGGGTGTGTGTGTGTGTGTTTTACATGCTTGTCCTGTGTAAATGACATGTCCACCGTTACACCTCTGGGGTGGAACATCTATAAAATGTGGATAATGATACCCACTTTGCAGGGCTATTGTAATGAGTGCTCTTATACATGTGCTATTTATTAAATAACTATAATTTCTCATCTTTCTGTTCCCACTGCCCTTAACAATGATTTGCATTTTTAACTCAATAAGCATCAGCTGAAATGAGTTGGTCTGTTGATGTAAGTCTGCTCAATATGGTCTTGCTCTCGGTATAGGTTTCTTGCCTTTTTGATGCTTTAGAACTAGGCTTTCAAGATAAGTCAAGCAGGGAACCTGATGGGTAGATGAGGGAATTTTCAAACACACACTGATTTAGGATCCTACATGAACTTGGTATATAGTGTTGCTTATTTATAAATCAGATTTTTAAAATTGGAAGCAACTCTGTGATCATCTAGTCCATCTAGTCGACACCCTTCCTTTTGCAAATGAAGACTCCAAGAGCCAGAAGCTCCCAGACACCCTGACTCAATGTCCTATATTTATTGTGTAGCCTCCTTTGTGGAAGTTATGTATGCATTTGACTTCACTTAATCTAAGACATCTATTTTCCTTGAACTTTTGATAGGTCTGCTGGTTTCCTCAAGGGAATCCAACCTAGTTGGATTTTAATCTCTTTGAATTGTGGCCTCAGCTATAACAGTTTTAGCTGAGGTTTTAATGGCTGCACTTAAATAAATTTAACAGATACACCAGGGGGTGTTCCAATTACATACACCATTAAAGGGCTTTCTGTGAGGATTTTAAAAAATTACCATTTAAAAAAAAAAGCATAGTCCATGTGCAATATAATTTACCAGCAGGAAACATTTCAATGTCCTGAAAAAATTCCCTATAAAAAAGGAAGACAGAAAAACAGAAAAGTCACAATACTCAACCTACTTCAAGGGAAGCTTGGGATCTTTTTGGCTGTCTGCCTCTAAACAGGTAAAAGGCTTTGTATTATTTCTAGCACGAGTTTTTCTTTTTTAGATTGCATGCTATTGTATGTCTACAGGGCATTTGACAGCCCAAGGGCTAAATCCAGGTGTGATGGTATCTAATGATGTCTGGTTCGGTTCTTCGCTGTCCTTGCCAGCACTAGCCACAGAGATCCAGGCTTTGGGGAATCCCACAGCTTATTGAGCAGTGTTTGATTTAGTCTTTAGCCTCTTTCCCATCAAATGAAAATTAACGTGGAGACACATTTCATTAGAAAATTAGAGGCCCCCTTGGCTAGGAAGGCATTTGGTCGGGGACTAACTACTTTGAACAGTGTTGAGTCCTGAGCCACAGATGGTCCAGCCAGCAGTAATGCTAGGAAGACTGAAGGATAAATAGAAAAATGTCATTAGTACCATGGGGTAGCCATTTAATGTCAACCAATTTTATATTAGCCAGAGATTTCTAGTAGGAGCTACTTTCCTTAACAGATGGCTCAGTTCTCTTTATCTCAGGAATGAAAGAGTTGAAGACCAATCCACAACGGGGGAAATGTTATGGCAAAATGGTGAACTTGATAAGGGATGAATTATGGGGTTTGGATAACCAAACAATAAAAATAAAAGTATAGACTGTTTTAGTACTAAAAAGATCCTGAACGTGTGAGCTTAAGTACTCATTTTGTCCCCAGTGGCTAAGAAACTCAAGGCAAGCCAGCAGGTGTCTCTGAGTTTCAGTGTCTGTGTATAAAAACTGTGACTTTGACTTCCGTCTTCTGCAGGGTTAGTGATACAGATGCTAGCCTTTTCACTAAAGAGGTCTTTTAGTTTCTACTCAACCTTGTCTGCGTCTAATTTGATTGTGCATTCATGTGCCTTAGAATGGAGCCAATTGCAAAACTCCTAGCTGGCCTTATTCTGCTGACTGTGTGTGTGGAGGGCTGCTCCAGCCAGCACTGGTCCTATGGACTACGTCCCGGAGGAAAGAGAGATGCCAAAAATTTGATGGATTCTTTCCAAGAGGTAAGTTTCTCTCAGCTTCAAAATAAGACATAGCAATTTGATTCAATTTAACTATATTAAACATTCAGGAGGAGCCCCAATGGCAATATTCTATGATGTTGTACCCTAGATACTCCAGCTGAGATAAGGCACTTACAAAGTAGAAGTCCCATTCCTACTTTCAGTTCAGACAGGGACTAAACAAAGAGCTGGAAAAATTCCAAAAGAAGATATTAATAGCAACAAGTGTGAGGTAGCACGTCACATTCTGAGTGTATGGGATTGCTAAAGGAATTAGAAACAATGCGATAGGGTCAAGGTCTGTATCAGAAGATGATTCTTTGGGATTTTGAAAGAAAACGTTAGAACTTTGTATGTGTTTTTCATTTCATCTTTTAAAAATATCTGTGATATTAGATGAGTACATTTTTATAATTTATAAATGAGTATCCTTATCAGGGATGCGTGCCCTATCATTTCTTTTCACTGGTAGGGGCATTTAAGCAAAGTTGGAGACTGGTAGAATACAGGAATTAGCAAACTCAAGATGATAAAATAACGTAGTAGAAAACATGCTGATTTAATTTCATATAGATTAGATGATAGAACTGGCACCAACACTAACGTGAGGTATTTGCTTTTTTGTTTTCTGGGGTTGTTTTCTAAGACAGGGTCTCACTGTGTTATCTAGGCTGGAGTTTAGTAGCACAATCACAGCTCACTGCAGCCTTAACCTCTTGGGCTCAAGTGATCCTCCCACCTCGGCCTTCTGCATAGCTGGGACCACAGGCATGCATTCTCACACCCAACTAATTTTTAAAATTTTGTATAGAGATGGGGTTTCCCTATGTTGCCTAGGCTGGTCTCAAACTCCTGGGCTCAAGGGATCCTCCCACCTTGGCCTCCCAAAGTGCTGGGAGGATTTTTATTTATAAAATACGACCACTCATCAGGGTCACGTAAGGAAAGAAGCCATCTATGTTAGCTGATTAACCTGAAAAATAACCTAGGGCTGCGAAAGGGAAAAATTTAAAATCATTTCATTATCATTGGAAGGAATTACCTCTTTTCTGAGAAATAATAAAAATTTAGTATTAAAGAAGACCCGGAATCTGAAGCCTCTTCTCTGCAGGTTATACATGAAGCAAATCTCATTTAACTATGACATATTTAGTAAAACCTAGAAAATAAAAACCAACCCTTTTTACAACTCTAAAAAACTCTTGGGGTTTGTTTTTTGGGATATACTGACTCTCATGAGGCTCAAAACGCCTCCCTCTTGTCATCTTTAAGGGGAAAATATGATATCTTCTTACTGTCTCCATTATTTCCAGATCCCCATGCCATTCTGTAGAAATGTCAGATGGCAGATCTGTGTCCTTAAAGTCCCTATGCGAATCCTGCAACTTTCCCAGTCCCCCTCAGCCCCACATCCCCCTTGACCCCACTCTCCACAATTTTTTGGTGGAAATGGAAAACACCATTTCATTTCTTTATCTCCATCTCAAAGAATCCCATTCTCTTTCTTCAGATAGTCAAAGAGGTTGGTCAACTGGCAGAAACCCAGCACTTCGAATGCACCATGCACCAGCCACGTTCTCCCTTCCAAGACCTGAAAGGAGCTCTGGTAAGTTAAAGTGATCATAACGTGATCATAACATAGAGCTCTAGAGGTGGATAGGCCTTGGGGGATCACTCAGGTCAGCCACCTCCCAGCCACTGCGGGGCTTACGTTCCTGACTCCTGTGTTACCTCCTGTGGTAGGACTGTGTTTCATGACAATCCCAGTCAGTGGTTAGACAGCACTAGGGGCTGAAATGTTTTGTTTGTTTGTTTGTTTCTGAAGTTGAATTGAAATCTCTCTGTAACTTTTATCTGTTAATTCTGGCTCTAGCTTTTGGGATAACCAACAAAGCAAATTTCTTCCCACTGCTGCGTTTCAGTTCAAGTAAAATCACCAAACCCCCTAGACTACTCCTCTCTAGGCTCCTCCACAGCCCTCCACCTGATCCTGCAACTGCACTTTATCTTACATGGTTTTCCAGAACCCTGGGGAATATACACGTGAGAAACACTACTCTAGATGGGTTGTTTTTCTCCTTTGGAATGAAAAATATCAAACTATTAAATTTATAATTTAGAGAGTGATGGATTTGATTTCCAATTTCCTGATAGGACTATAACCACCTCCAAATTCCACCCCCCAAAATGGAAATACACTAATCTTATTAGGTTTTTGATGAAAAAGTATAAAGAGAATTGAATGTATCAGTTGAATCTTTTTAAAAAAATATTTGTTGAGACAGGATCTTGCTCTGTTGCCCGAGCTAGAGTACAGTGGTGCAATCAATGCTCACCACAGCCTCAACCTCCCAGGCTCAAGCAATTCTTGAGACTAGATTAGCCTCCCTAGTAGCTGGGACTATAAGCCCTTGCCACCACACCCAGCTGATTTTATTTTGTAATGTTTTGTAGAGACAGGGTCTGTGTTGCCCAGGGTGGTCTCGAACTCCCAGCCTCAAGTGATCCTCCCACAGTGCTGGGATTAAAGGTGTGAGCCACTGTGCCTGACTTAAGTTGAATCTTGGATTTAATGTTGATATTCTCTGATCTCTATTGTCCACTTATTTGTGGCAATCAGAAGGCATTACAGTTAATTATCAGTTATGCCTAGGAGCTGGGAAAGCCCAAATAAATCATATATAAAAATAAGCTATAATTTTGTCTACAGTGACTTCAACTTAATATACCCACGGACAAAGAAAAAACTGGGCAGACATCGTTACTTCCTTTCTTTTACTTTCTTTTTTTTTGTTTTGAGACGGAGTCTCGCTCTGTCGCCAGGCCAGGGTGCAGTGATGCAATCCCAGCTCAATGTAACCTCCGTCTCCCGGGTTCAACTGATTCTCCTGACTCGGCCTCCGGAGTAGCTGAGATTACAGTCACGTGCCACCACACCCGGCTAATTTTTGTATTTTTAGTAGAGACGGGGTTTCAAAACCATGTTGGCCAGGATAGTCTCGATCTCTTAACCTTATGATTCGCCCACCTCGGCCTCCCAAAGTGCTGGGATTACAGGCGTGAGCCACCACGCCCAGACTATTTCCTTTCTTTTTCTAATTTTGCTTACTGCATTACAAAACTGGCAAGCAGTGAAATTTGCCAAACATGACATTATGAAGAAACTGAAGCAAAGACTGGTTTAATAGCAAAGTAAATAACCAGACTTTTTTTCACTTCCATCCTCCACAACTCACTCTTACAAACTATTAATGTAGATTTTACGTATATTAAGTAGCTTAAAAAGACCCATTTGGCCAGGCACAGTGGCTCATGCCTGTAAGCCTAGCACTTTGGGAAGCCGAGGTAAATGGATCACTTGAAGCCAGGAGTTCAAGACCAGCCTGGCCAACACGGCAAAACCGTCTCTACTAAAAATATAAAAATTAGCCAGATGTGGTGATGCATGCCTGCAATCAAACTACTAGAGAGGCTGAGGCACGAGAATCATTTGAACCCAGCAGGTGGAGGTTGCCATGAGCTGAGATCATACTACTGCACTCCAGCCTGGGTGACAGAGTGAGGTTCTGTCTCAAACAAAAAAACAACAAACCCAATTTATCATGTCTCTCTAGCACTAACTGGTACGAGTACAAAATCAAACAGACCAATTCCTTCTAGACTGATATTTTAGAAACCAAAATGTCAAAAATGTAATGAAATTCAGCTGGTAAAGTCAGTCTTGATATATTTGTTACATATTTTTCAGGAAAGTCTGATTGAAGATGAAACTGGGCAGAAGAAGATTTAAATCTGTTGGGCCAGGAGTGATCATTACTAACATGACTTGAGTATAATTCTGACATTGAAAATTTATAACCCATTAAATACCTGTAAATTGTGTGAATTTCAGAAATCCTTACACCAAGTTGCACATACTCCATAATAAAGTGCTGTGTTGTGAGTGAAGTGGCATACCTGGTTAAATCTTTCTCTAATTCAGAACTCCCGGGGAAGGGGTACTGTAAGGCCACAAAAGGGAGCCCTCCAGGTGTGTATACATGTGGCAGATAGGAGGGCAGATGAGATAAAGTGTCTGTTGTTGACAGCAGGGATCTCAGGCTCTCCAGCACCCCTACCCTGCATCTGCCCACAAGCAGAATAGCCACCTACTGGTCCAGCCAGAAAAAGCTGATTGAGCTCCAGTTTCTATGGGATTATAACTTTATCTTTGACCATACTCTACAGAAGTTGAGGTGGGGCCACAGCCAAGGCTTTCTCCCACTTGGAAAGAAGTTCCCTCCCTTGATTGTCTCCAAACCCTTTGAAAGTTTAGTGGAACCCAAGTGAGACGTGGAGGTAAGGAGGAGGGGGGCCTCCAAGGACTCCTAGTCCAGTGCTCCTTCTGGTCCCATGCAATCTATCCACGTGGTGTACACTGAGGGTTGGGACTGAGACCTAAAAATAATGAGTGTTCTTCTACTTGATCTGTTTGGTTTTAAGAAACACAGTGGAATACACAGACTGTTGGAGACGAGACTCTTGTTCCCATGTCCCCTGGTCAGACAGCATTGCCACCATTCTTGCTCCAAAAAGACCAGGGGCAGGCTTTGTGCTGGATATGTGCACAGATATTTTTACTAACTATCATAAGAACCTTGGATTGTAGTTAGTATTGGCTTTGCTTTAAAATGAGGAAACTGGGGCTCAGAGAGTTTCTCCTTAGGAGTCCCAGCCATGTTTGGTTCCATGTTCACTATTCCAGTATTGCCCTATGATGAGCAGCCAACAGAACTGGACTTTGGATGCTGGGTTATTTTGTCCATTGGAGCTGAAACAGGAAACTAGGGTTCATAGGTCAATGTAGATTTAGCAATGACCGATCCTCCATAAGGCACCAGACAGTATGACACTGATGTTCTCATTTAGTCACATAACTTCCAAGTGGCTATGAGACCACTGGAAAAAAAACAAATTTCAGATAACTTGCCCAGTGTCTCAGTAACAAAGTGACCTGTCAAAGATCTAAGCCCTTTTTCCTCTTTTAATCAAATGAACTCGCCTCCCTACCCCCTACCCTGCTCCCTCAAAAAAGGAAAGACTTATGCTAAGAAATCTGAACAGGGGTGAGAAACATCCTGTGGGGAAAAACCGCCTCTTTTTAATACAAATATTTGCTACTGCACAATGACAGATTTCCCAAATACCTCCATTGGAAGAGTCTCTAAAGTGGAATCAAATAATTTCTTCACTCTGTCTTTAATAAAATTAGGCAATGATGTGATCCACAATCTGCTTTATGAAACAAAAGCAAAACTGCACTATTTCACTAATCAATACATGTGAGCAAGATGAGAGGCTTCCATTAGCCAATTACCCAGTGACTATATATATATATATATATATTTTTTTTTTTTAATGAAAACAGTATACTTTACAATCTTCACATTATTTAACACATTAACAAAAAACAACACACCCACTTAACTTACACATCCTGCTTGAAGCGTCAGATTTCCTTAGCCAAAGTTTGTCTTTGGGACAGTTTCTTTAGGGCCAGCTGCAGGCCTCCCTTGAATGGGATAAAAAGATGCTCATCCAACTGCCTGATGCTGATGTTAGAGGCTTTCAGGAGGTACCCTTGACTTTCACATGGCCCAAATAACTAAGGGGAAGGAGGAGAGTGAAAATGGCCACTTGGGAGCTGAGCATGGTGCCTCACAACAGTTCCAGTTACTTAGGAGGCTGAGGCATAAGGATCGCTTGAGCCCATTTCAAGGCTGCAGTGAGCCATGATTGCAACACTGACTTTAGCTTGGGCAACAGAGCAAGATCCCATTTCAAAATGAAAATGGCCTCCTTATAAAATCATGAACACTTCCCTGAATCCGAAGACTCTTAACTCATCAATGTAGCTTTAAAAAAAAAAAAAAAATCCTAAGCCTTTTATAATAAAGGGTGGGGAAACATATCATTTAATGAGTTCACAAATGCATATGGCTTTAAATGATCAAGTAGTAAAAAGAATGGTTCGAAAATATATCATTTTAGCAAAACTTTTAGAAGTTGCAGTAGCTTACAGATGACTAGAAAAAAGCCAGGAATCACTGCATAAGATAATAGCACTTAGATCTTGACCGAGGAAGACACTTTATAGTATTTCTCAATGGGGATCCTAGAGCCAAAACATTACCCAGATCTGTCAATTTAGTATTTAGGGCCCAAATGCTGTGCTGTTTTCAAGAAGCATGATTCTTATAAATCATATGAACACAGTGAAGCATTATTGCTTCTAAAAAGCAAAGTATTGGAACACATTTTTTTTTCTTTTTTTGAGATACAGTTTCACTTTGTCACCCAGGCTGGAGTGCAGTGGCATAATTACAGCTCACTGCAGCCTTGACCTCCTGGGCTCAAGTGATTCTCCCACCTCAGCTTCCCAAGTAGCTGGGACTACAGGCACGCACCACCATGCCCAGCTAATTTGTTTTTATGTTCTGTAGAGATGGGGTCTTACTCTGTTGCTCCTGCTGGAGTGCAGTAGGATGATCATGGGTTACTGTGGCCTTGACTTCCTGAGCTCAAGCAATCCTCCTACCTCAGCCTCCCAAGTAGCTGGGACCATAGGCACGCATCACTGTGCCTGGCTAATTTTTTAAATTTTTTTGTGGAATCAGGGTCAGGGTCTCACTCTGTCACCCAGGCTGGAATACAGTGGCATGATCAGGGCTTACTGTTGCCTCTACCTCCTGGGCTTAGGCAATCCTCCTGCCTTGGCCTCCCAAAGTGCCGAGATTATAGGCTTGACTCCTGGACAGAACACTTTCTTGGGGTGAAAAAAATTTTAAGTTGTAAGCTCAGGACTAAACAGTGGTGCCAACTAATACAAGCGTGACTGCCCCTTTCCTCTCTCCAACTTGACCCACCACCAGCAGGGATTTTATGAAACACACCTTAAATACCAATTTCCTAAAGTCTTATTTCCTTCATGTGGTGGTTTTCCAACCTTGGTCTAGCATTGGAATAACATGGGAGGGACTTCAAAGAAATGTGGATGCCTGGATCTTACTCCCCACCCTCAGAAATTCTGATGTAATTGGTCTGGGAGTGGCCTCTCCCCAGGTGATACAAACATTCAACCATTTTAGAACGAGTTCCTATCCTTTTCACGTAAGTTATTAGATATCCTCTTTAACCTTTTTATTTCTCTCTTTACCTGTCTAAATATCTGTGGGGAATGGGTAAAGAAACAGAATCTATGTACATTAAATGAATTGCTATCAGAAAATTGTCAGCCCAGATAGCAAAAAAAAAAAAAAGACAGAAGGGTGAAAAGAACCAAGTGGTTTGTAATTTTTCTTATTTCTGGGCAAAGATGACTCCAGGGCCCCACAGTGCAGGTTTAACCTAATAGGACCTGTAAGGAAACAAGCCAGAAAAATGCTAGGTGTGATGTGTCATGAAAGAGGCGTGGGTAAGGAAAAACTGCAAAGTTCAGGAAGGATTTCATTAACATAAGGGCAATAACAAACTAAACACACAATAAACTTTAAAATACGTTTCCATTTTTAATTTAAAAAATAAATAACAGCAAATCTGAACAAAATTTTCCTACTTCAATGCACACCTTCCTAACTGTCCATGTTTGAAACCCAGATAGCAACAAAATCATGGCAAAGGCATTTTGACAAAGTTGAGATGAACAACTCACAAAATACGGCTAATAGTAGATGAGTTTGGACATCTGATACTGCATCTGATGAGTTTGGCTGGATCCTAGGCATCAGAGTGAAATCATGAATTTCCTTTTGTAGATTAGAATTGATAGTCCAACTCTCAACGCACCCAAACAGAAACTTACCTTTTCCAATTTCATTGTAAAAGCCAGACATATCATTGAATGAAGGTATCTAAGGAGTGATATTTATCAACTTCCCAAATGATACAGAGAAGGAAAGCATAATTATTAAAATGAACCTGAAGTGTAGATACAGTAGGCCAGGCTGGAGAAACCTGAGACTACTATGGAAATGATAGTTTATAAGATGTTGCACAAATTATGGTAATCTGTGTCAATATTTCAATGTGTGCCAGATTATTACTGGCATATTCATAATTTTAATGTCCACAAATCTTTTTATCTTAACAGCCAGGGTATGGCAGGGTCAAAGCACCACTTGGGATGATAAATGGGACAAGTATAGTCCATGGACCTCAAAGCCTTTGTACAGAAAACTAGTTTCCTTCAAATCCTCCCCCTCTTTTTGTTTACCGAGAATAAAACCAGCTAGGGCTGAAGGAATTCTAAACCTCAGGTAGCTTCAAAATTAAAAAAAAAAAAAAAAAAAAGAGAGAGGCCCAGGAACTGACTACAAATTGACTCTTTAAAAGGTACACAATCTTTATAGCCTTGTTTTGTGGGTGGGGTTTTTCTCCCCTTTTTATTATACCTGAGAAGTATGAGAAAGGAAGCCACAAATTTGAAGGGCCTTCTAAATACCTTTCACAAAATGGCGCCATGGGCATGTGGGAACCTTCTGTGGTGCTGAAAACAGTATATGTTTGTATCTTAGAGGCAGGGACATGGGCAGATAGCTGTGTGAAAATTACCCATCTGCATGGCTAAGATTTGTGCACTTAACTGTATATGAGTTCCATCTAAATTTTAAAATAAGAAATTAGCCAGTGACCTAGGGGCAACTAGAGGAGAAGGACTCTTCTAGCTTGGAAAGAGTAAACAAAGGTAGATTGTTTTCCCAAAATCTGCTTTACATCTTGTTTTACATTATGAATTTGCAGTGTGGCTGCAGTTTTTAATGGGTTTCCCTGGCAGGAGAAAATGACTGCAATTCTGGAATCAGAGGGTTAAGGTGGAGGAGGAGGAAGCAACCCATGGCCCAGCAGTCTTATTTAGGGTTTCATTTTCATCTAGTACCACTCCCTTTCCAATGCTACAGCACACCACAGTGAACTGTCTTTGTATACTGGGGCTGTTTTCATTGAACACACTCAACCGCTACATCCCAAGGGACTCGTACCATGACTGGCATTCCCTAAGAACTTCATATATGTTGAATAAAACAATTCTTTAAAAAAAAAAAATCTTAAAGCAAGTCAAGTCACTAGAACAGAGAGAGAAAGAGAGGAAATAAAGATTTAAAAACACCTCCAACCATAAAGCAGTGTTCACAAAAGTTGTGACAATTTTAGGGCTAATTTCAATGTCTTTCAATACTCTAAGAGTTCTTAACAAGAAAAATAAAGACCAATTCTTTCTCTTTTTTCCTCCTTGCTCCTTATCTCTTATATTTAATGTAATCATGAGGTGTTTCTTTGCAGTCATCCTCTTTGACTTCAGGACAGACACCAACATTACTTACGAATTTTGTCAAATGTGACTCTTCCTACCCAACAGCTTCCCTAAAAAATGAACCTTCCATCGTCCGCTGTAATCTCTTAGCCACAATACTACCTGGAATCCCTTTTGTTCAGGCAAGAGAGAGCTATTATTTCCATTAAGGTGGAAAGGAAATCATATGGAATATGTTCTATTAAAAAGAGAAGGTATCCAGACAGTGATGTATCCTGTCTTCCCAGCCTCTGCTCAAAGACCAGGCTGTGGGACTCATTTCTACTGCTTTGGAAGGATAGCCTTGAGGTTTGGTTTTTTTGGTGATCCAGTTTATATCTTTCTATTTTAATGGCAGCCCAGAAAGTAGAGTGTGGTACACAAATCCCCTCTAGCCCGCTGCTAGGTGACTTCTCAGAAGTCGTGCCAGGCTCTAGGTAAGCCCTACATATCTTTCTGTTGCCTCCTCCTTTCTCTACAGCTCGAGTTCTTTCCATTTAAAATCCTCTTGAGTTCTTACTAAGTTTGTCTCTAGTCATAAATAATCATGTAAAAGGCTTCAAAGGAAACCACCATTTGGAGAAGGGCTATATGTGCAGAACTAACTTGCACTCGCATTCCAAACTATTTTGGAAGAAAAAAAAAGTATCAGTAATGCTCTTAAGAGAGTTCCAGTTCCTACTCAGGCCTAGCAGAGAAAAGCAAGGACCATCAGGTGAGTACCTCTTCCTTCCCGTATTTCATCTCATTGAAACCTCACAACAACCCATGCAGGAGGCATTATCCCTGTTCTGGAAGGTGAGAAAATGAAAACTCAGATAATTTCAAATAATTTGTGTGAGTTTGCAAAGTTAATAGATGTCATAACTGGGATTTGAAACCAAATGGGTTTAATTCCACCAAATAGGTTTAATTGCAAAGCCCATGATTTTTCCATGCGAGCACACTGCAGGTTCTACTGGGTGGGGGTAAAGGATAACCTTTTCCACACCCCTTCTAGAATCTGCAATACGCATTTCTTAAGTAATGCCTTGGACACATCTGAGAGCTTTTTGCTTCCTTGACCCTCATGATGAACTGGTAGTTCTCTCCTAAAAGGGTGGCGGTGAAACAGGAAACACAGACGATAGGCGGGCGAATGCCATCTCTGGCAGCGGAAATGCAAATCTCTTTCTCTGTTCTCTTCTCCTCCTTAGTGGAAAGGACTCTGGGCAATGTTGTGGGAGAAACTGCTAGCAAGTTTCCCCCAGTGTTGACCTTTGCATTCAGTCAGAAAGCTTTCTGCTTTGCCACAAATATCTAAGTAGCATAGAAATACCTGGGACATTTCAAATATTGTTCCAACAAGGGGTAAATATTAAAGAGTTTGTCAGAGTTGTCTTCTAGAAGTTACCTGGGTATAGCCTAATTTAGCAAGCTGGGTTATTAGAATCTGTAGTACAGTTTTCTGTGTGTAGCCCCAATGTCCTCATTTACTAAATAAGGGGGCTGGTTGGTTGGTCTTTGAGGCTTCCAGCTCCAAACGTCTAAAACTTCATGTGGCTATTTATGTATGTAATATTTGGTCACCTAAATCACTCCATTTTTTTCTTCTGAAAGGAGTACTATTAGTACCATTAGCAAGCAATCAAATTAATTCCACAATCAAGAGGAATAAATAATCAAAGAGAAATATTGCACTGTGTTCTCCAGGGTAAAATCAGGTAGCAGATGGGGCTGCTGAGTCATCCAAATGGGTTCTGGAAAAGAAGCGGCTGAATCCAGAATGGTAAGTCCCTTGTAGCCAGTGATTTGCGCTCAGAGGAGGTAATAGGACAAAAAAAAAAAAACCATATGTGCAAAAGGAAGAGCTTCAAAGAAGTCCATAGGGAAGGAGTGACTGCAGTGCCATGAGGGTCATTAGTCAGGAGTGTGGTGAGACAGGGAGAGGGCAGCTTTCCTGTGCCACGAGAAGATGGGAGTTGGGTGGACACAAGAACTCAGGGCTCACATTTGAGTCCATGCTCTTTCAATGACAGCCACACATACCTGAAAGCAGCCAATCTCCATTAAAAATGTATGTTCTTTTCCTCAAAGGAGACACGTTAGACATCAGAAAGATACGATTATTTCAGCTACCAAAGTGTATTTGATATCCATCTCTTCCAAGATGCAATATGGGATGGGATGGGTGTGTCCACGTGAGAAAAGTACCTAAGTCTCCAGCACAGCTTTTCATAAAGCAGAAAATCCTTCCAAGGAGATTCCACCATCAATGTGGAAGAACTTGTCCAGGCTTGAGCAGACCATCATGTCTCTGCAGTACAGGCTGACATTTAACAATGGTGAATGCGATCTCTTCTTTGAAAAATTCAGAGGCTGTGACTGATTCTGGAATTTCATGTGGACTGGAAGGGAGGTGGCATGGCCTCCAACTTCTATCAAAGAGAAGCTTTTGGAAGAACATAACCGGTTTTGAGCTGGTAAACATCATCCCAGGTCAGGAAACGCAGTCAGCAGGGAGCCCCATGGAATGAGGACACCGGCTGAAGGCCAGTTCTCAGGCAGCAGCTGTCTAAGGCACTCGGTGTTGCAGAGAGGGCAAGATCCTTACTGGGATCCAGGCTCGGAAGTAGGGATGCCAGACTTCCGAGCCTTTGGAGGTGGAGGGGGTGGTGCTTTGGCTTCTCTTCGTGCAGGCAGTGGGGGAGCGAGCTGCAGAAGCAGAAACACAAAATTAGAAGCAGGTCTTAGCTTTCTTCCTAATTCTGCCTTCTCCGCCCATTTCTCATATTCTGCTTTAGCTTCTAATTGATCTGAGTTTATCTACACAGGCTTTGCAAAGTGAAATGGAAAACTACACTGACTTGTCCTCCTTGTTTCCCGTGAGCTGATCAGACACACACACACACACACACACACTCTCTCTCTCTCTCTCACTCTCTCTCTCTCTCTCTCTCTCTCTCTCTCGCTGCTGTATCCCCAACACTTGGGTTCCTGGCGTATAGATAGGAGGCACTTAGAAGTCATTTGCTGAATGAATGAAGGAGACCCATCTAAGGTCATTTCAGAATGACTGTCCTTTACTCAGAAGTAAACTCTTCAAATGTGAAACAGAGGGCTGGGGGCAGGCAGTGGCTCACACCTGTAATCTCAGCACTTTGGAAGGCTGAGGTGGGGGGATCACTCGAGGCCAGGAGTTTGAGATCAGCCTGGGCAATACAGAGAGACTCCATTTCAACAAAAGATTAAAAAATTAGCTGGGCATGGTGGCACATGCCTGTAGTCCCAGCTAACTGAGGGGCCAAGGTGGGAGAATCACTTGAGCCCAGGAGTTCAAGGTTGCAGTGAGCTATGATTGCACTACTGCACTCCAGCCTGGGTGACAGAGCCAGACCCTGCCCCTGCCCCCCTAAAAAGGTGAACTAGAACTCATGGCTTATTTCACAGGTACCCAGGACAAGGTACAGAGAACACCTGCTCTACCTTCATCATCTGCTTGAATGTCTGTCCTTCCCATTGAAAACTTCTCTATCTCCTCTGGTTTCAGGAACGAGCCAAGAATCGACTGCAGTGACAGGTCTATGAGCAAACCTGCCCACTGAAGAGCCTGGAAAACCTGATGCTGCCTTTCCAGGAGTGGCGCTCCCTGGCCACAGTTGCCAGCTGTGATTTCCCTACCTCAGTGGAGTTCCTCTGGCTGCCCTCATAGGGCTTGCTTTTGGGGGGAGGTGGAGGTGGGACAGGAGTGGCCGCGATTCCATCTGTCTGCAACGATGGGGAGCCTAGAAATGACACAAAGTGCAGGCGGGCAGAGAGAGGCACTGAGCAAGAAAGCTCATGGAAATGTTGCTGGCACCATAACACCTAAGCCAACCTGGTCAACCAACTTGTGAAAGCCACATTCTGTGGTTTCCGTGGATAGAATGAAGAAGACTTCCCACCCCGCATCACACAGGTAATGCCCTCTCCAGAAGTTTCAAGAGCTCCACAAGATGTTCTGAAGCAAAAACTTTATTTTTTGTTCAGGGTTTTACTATTAAGCTGAAGATGAGAACATTTTCTGGAATGTATGGTATTATTCTGTTCTCTGATATAGCTCAAGTGCTTAGGAAAATATTCACTTCATCTCAACTGTAACTGATAATCTCTTAACTCTTGGTTGACAACAGTCTCCCATCTGGCTCTGATAGATTTATCCCTCTCCCATGCCTCTGGACTATGGGTACCCAATTCTTCTCAAGTGTTGTGCACTGCTGGTTCCCCAAGCCAGACTATAAGCAGTAGATGGAATGGGTCTTTTTCTTGTCCCTGTTCAGGTCTACCTAACCAATGGTTAGCTTGTAAGTTACTTGTTGTCTGTCTAGTCCTAGTGCAGATCTGCCTCATTTATACCTTCACAATTATAAAACAGACACTAATGCCCTTTGGATCACTATCCAGAAAGGTTTAATGAGTCCTAGTGGCCGCCTTGCCAAACTCCAGTCTAACTGTATAATACACGAATGCTGAATTGAACCAGTTTTACAGTGGTTTTATATACACTGTGGCTGGTTTAGTTACAAAATGTCCAGATGCATAAACATACTCCATTCCCTAGTATAAAGACTATAAGGAATACAGGAAAACTTACTTAGGGTCCTGGTGGCTTTGGGAGTGAGTGGAGGTGGGCTCAAGGGCGTTGACTGAGGAGGTGAAGAACCATGAAATGGTGATAGCCGATTATCCATCAACTGGAGACTCTTTGGCCTTTGTGCTTTTCTGGTTGGGCTCTAGGACCAGAGAGAAAAAGCAAAACCTTTTCACGGTGAGGAAGGCCGAGCTCAACAATGCTCTCAACAGCCTTGTCTTCTGAGAAGACACTTGGAAAAGGACTTAACTAAAGGAGCGATTTTTAAGTTGACTACATTGTCATATGATGGGCACCACCAAACAGGCACTGACTAGAACCACTGAACCATAGATTATTTTCTGACTGGCCACAGACTGGATTCTGATCACAGTTGGGCTGCGTCATTTATGTTGGACATAAGCCATCCTGATTCTCAGGAAAAGGTGGTCTTGCCACATTTAACAACTTGATGTGGTTTATGGAAGGGAAAGTAACTTTTAAAAAACTTAAAGAAGAGAAATGACAGTGTTTGGATTGACTCGGGACAGAGTGGCGAGAACCACAGCTCTAAGCATCAACCCGTATGTTTACATTGTAGGTACCAGATCTTCACCAATGTTGATCTATAGACTCGAACTTCTCGGTATGTGCTCTCCTTACCACAATCTGCCATCTGACACTAACCCAGGCTACTGAGTCCTAAGACAAGGCACGTGCCAGCTTCAACCTGGGAGGGGATGGTGATGTGCCTGGGTACGGGGGAGGTCAGGAAAGCCTCCAGAGATTTCTTTTTTTCTTTTTTGTTTTTTACCATCAAATCAGGTTCTGGTGCTTTCTCTGCAATGACCTGGGACTTGCTCAGACTCCAGTCTTTTCTCTTAAATTTGCTGATCCGGTTCTCGCTGTTCTCCTCTCTGAGGGACAGATCTTCAACTCTGGCACCTGACGAGGCCCTGCGCTCCAAAAGTGGCTCCAGGATCGAGCTATTGGCCAGGAACAAGGACAAACATCACAAACACTGATCACCTTGCAATCAAAATTCACTATGAAAGTACCAGCAGTTATGACTCTTTAGCCTACTTTTTTTTTTTTTTTTTTTTTTTTGAGACAGGGTCTCTCTCCCGTCATTCAGGCTGGAGTGCAGTGGTGCAATCACAGCTCACTATAACCTTGACTTCTGAGTAGCTGGGACTACAGGTGTGTGCCACCATGCCTGGCTAAATTTTGTGTTTTTTTAGTAGGGATGGGGTTTCACCATGTTGCCCAGGCTGATCTCAAACTCCCGGGCTCAAGTGATCCTTCTACCTCAGCCCTCCCAAAGTGCTAAGGCTAGAGGCATGAGCCACCATGCCTGGCCTCCTCAACCTACTCTTGACCTATGACTTCACTCTCAGATTCTAAATCTAAGTTTTCTTTTTTCTTTTCTTTTCTTTTTTTTTTTTTTTGAGACAGAGTTTCCCTCTTGTTGCCTGGTCTGGAGTGCAGTGGCGCGATCTCGGCTCACTGCAAGCTCCGCCTCCCGGGTTCACGCCATTCTCCTGCCTCAGCCTCCCGAGCAGCTGGGACTACAGGCGCCCGCCATCTCGCCCGGCTAGTTTTTGTATTTTTTAGTAGGGATGGGGTTTCACCGTGTAGGTCAGGATGGTCTCGATCTCCTGACCTCGTGATCCACCCGTCTCGGCCTCCCAAAGTGCTGGGATTACAGGCTTGAGCCACCGCGCCCGGCCTAAATTTTCAATTACAACTGAACAAACATCTCAAGGTGTTAATGCACAGAAACAAGACCATCAGGTGACTGGACGAAAATATGAGTATGTTATCCCAGGAAGAGAAGGTATTAAATCAATGTATAGGCAAAGACAGCATGTTTAAGAGATTCAACAGGCAGTTTCATGTAGTGGGTAACAGCACAACTCCGGAGCCAGATAGCCTGTGTTCAAATTCTACCCACAAACTACACACTACTAGAATGTAGTAATCTGAATCCCAGCACGTCTAAGAATGCATGCTAATAGGAAAGCTACATATACAAATATGTTTGCTACAGTTTTTAATGAAAATATATTTCATACTGATACAAGTTACATATGTTTGCATTAAAATATATAATGAAGTTTTATGGTTAATTGTTTAGAAAGAAGGATGCAGCTGAAATATTCTATAGTAGGAGAAGAATTAATCACGGCACATTTGTATGATGCAATGTCTATTGCCATAAAAAATGATGGTAAAAGCTGACAATAAAGATGACGCGGCCGGGCACGGTGGCTCACGCCTGTAATACTACCACTTTGAGAGGCCAAGGTGGGCCGATCATGAGGTCAGGAGTTCGAGACCAGTCTGGCCAATATGGTGAAACTCCTTCTCTACCAAAAACACAAAAATTCACCAGGCGTGGTGGTGGGTGCCTGTAGTCCCATCTCTACCAAAAATACAAAAATTCACCAGGCGTGGTGGTGGGTGCCTGTAGTCCCAGCTACTTGGGAGGCTGAGGCAGGAGAATCACTTGAACCCAACAGGCAGAGGTT
>NW_012119598.1:1612019-1616672 GCF_000951035.1 Colobus angolensis palliatus
CTTGAACCCAACAGGCAGAGGTTGCAGTGAGCCGAGACTGCACCACTGCACTCCAGCCTGGGCAACAGAGGGAGCCTCCGTCTCAAAAAAAATACATACATAAATAAAGATTACATAGCAACATGAAAAGTGCTTATAATAATAAGATGAGAAGGAATAGCAAAGTACCAAACTGTATCTATAGGATGTATAATTTAAGAAATACTACATATTTGATTTCCAGGTAGGGTGGCATTAAGGAAGGTTTTTTTAATGATGTAATTATTGTATTATGGAATTAAACATTTGTGAAAAAATGGTTAGTCAACTGATAACTTACAGTCAACACTATTTTAAATACTTAATGATGTATAAATATTCATCACCTATATTAAATTAAGCAGTAGGCCACAAAATGACAGACGCAATGCTTTTCCACTTGTATAAAACATAAACATACTTTTTTTGGTATTATATAACTGAACTTTAACAGTGGTTATCTTTGAGTGATAAAGTAATAAAGCATTGTTTTCTTTTAAAAGTTTCCGGCCGGGCGCGGTGGCTCAAGCCTGTAATCCCAGCACTTTGGGAGGCCGAGACGGGCGGATCACGAGGTCAGGAGATCGAGACCATCCTGGCTAACACGGCGAAACCCCGTCTCTACTAAAAAAATACAAAAAACTAGCCGGGCGCGGTGGTGGGCGCCTGTAGTCCCAGCTACTCGGGAGGCTGAGGCAGGAGAATGGCGTGAACCCGGGAGGCGGAGCTTGCAGTGAGCTGAGATCCGGCCACTGCACTCCAGCCCCGGCAACAGAGCGACACTCCGTCTAAAAAAAAAAAAAAGTTTCCAGTACTTGGCCAGGTGCTGTGGCTCACGCCTGTAATCTCAGCACTTTGGGAGGCTGAGGTGGGTGGATCACAAGGTCAGGAGATTGAGACCATCCTGGCTAACAGGGTGAAACCCTGTCTCTACTAAAAATACAAAAAATTAGCCAGGCGTGGTGGCGGGCGCTTATAGTCCCAGCTACTCAGGAAGCTGAGGCAGGAGTATAGTGTAAATAAACCTGGGAGGCAGAGCTTGCAGTGAGGGGAGATTGCGCCTCTGCACTCCAGCCTGGGCAACAGAGCGAGACTCCGTCTCAAATAAATAAATAAAAACAAAGAAAAGTTTCCAGTACTTTAGCAATATATTATTTAAAAATAGTAATCTTAGTAGAAAGAACATGACTATAAATTAACTCCTTTCAAATATTTTAAATTTGAACATACGGAAAGGCATTTTATGTTTTTGGCAAGGAAGCCTCAGCATCAGAAAGCCATCAGTCTTCCTAAAGTTAGTCCATACATGTAACATGATCCTAATAAAAATAGCAACAGGATTCTAGACAAGTTAATCCAACAGTGAGCAATGAGCGACACTAGCCAGATTAAATTCTGAAAAGGAGTATTAGGAAATAAAAAATGTTTTATATCTATAATAATTAAGATTGCATAGTACTGATACATGAGTAGACAGGTAAATCCAAGAAATAGAAAAAAGGAAAGTCCACAGACTGAAGAGTATGTGGAAATTTGATTTTTTATAAGACTGATATTTCAAAAAAAATGACATGTTCACTAAATGTTATAAGAAGAATTGAGTAGCCATTTGGAAATAAAAATGTTGGCTCCATACCTAACATCTTATATTAGAATAAATTCTAAAGGATTACAGACAAAATTGTGAATAATGAAACCCTAAAAGTCAATGAAAAAAATAGTACCTTTTTTTGTTATCTTACAGTGGGAAAGGCCTTTAACTGTGAAATAAAATCCAGAAGCCATAAAATAAAAGATTGATTATATGACTACATAAAAAAATCAGTGCAACTCAATAAAAAATTAGTAGCGACAAATTAGAAGCCAAAAGATAAAGGAGAAATTAGGAGAAAACATTTCAACTCATTTCACAGACAAAGGGCCAACAATTCAACAGAAAAAAGTATTTGACCACAGGTCACAGAAAATAAAACATAAACAAATGAAAAGATGTTCAACTTCAGGCAAAACGAGAAATAAACAAAAACCAAAAAACAAACAAACAAACAAAACACTATACAAGAAAATATTTTCCACCTATCAGATTGGTAAAATTTAAAAAGACTAAGAGTACAGTTTGGTAGTTAGGGTATAAGTAACTAGGCATTCCTGTGTGTTGCTGGTGGGAGTGTAAACTGGTATAATCTTTATGGAAGTCAGTTTAGGAATAACTTTCAAAATTGCAAATATACATCTTTGACAGAGCAATTTCATATATGAGATTTTTCCCATATTGATATAGTTGTATATGTACAAAATAACTTGTGTTTAAGGTTATTCATTGTCACACTGAAGGAACAGTAATAAGACTGAAAGCAACTGAATTTCTACCAGTAAGCACTGGTAGAAATATACAGGTTGAATATCCCTAATCCCAAAATCCAAAATCCAAAATGCTCCAAAATGTGACACATTTGAATGCTGACATGACGCTCAAAGAAGATGCTTACTGGAACTCTTCAGATTTGGGGTTTTTGGATTAGGGATGCTGAACTGGTATAACGCAAATATCCAAAAATACTAAAACATTCCGAAATTCAAAACACTTCTGGCCCCAAGCATTCTGGATGAGGAATACTCAATCTGTACCATGCCACATACATACAATGATATATCTATAGCTACAGAAAGCATAAAGAGGGGACATACAATGATATATCTATAGCTAGAGAAAGCATAAAGGGGACTTTTTATGTTCTGAAATGGAATGAGTTTCAAGATATAATAGTAAATGAAAAAAGCAAAGTAAATTCTACCATTCATATAAAAAAAGCGTGGGGAAGAAGATATAATTAGGCAATGTTTGTGAACCTATAAAGAGCGGCCACGGGGGTACCAAGAACCTGAATGTTAGTATCATCTGGCTCTGGGGGTGGGGCTACTGCAGGGATTCTACTGTAGTGGGAAGTCTGGGAATAAAGGGAGATTTTTTGTGATACATCGTTTGGTACTTTTGGAATTTCATGTCAAGTGATTATAAAACCTATTCATAATATAAAAATTAATTTTTTAAAATGGAAATGATGAAAAAATAGGTAATGACTATAGGTATGTAATAGTGTGGTATTGTGGGTGATTTTTTTTGTCATTTTTCATTTTTAGTAACTGTTGGTATTATTTTGCTAATCATGACATTTCTCACGAGGAAGACAATGAGAATGACCCAAAGGCTATTGTTCTCAAAGGAGTGATGCATGGCTAAAGGCAAACATCATTAAGGCGGTTACCCCACCCTTCCTGCAGATGAAAGAGCAAACCCTTACCCATCAGATCCTGGTCTGGAAGGAGCATTGTCAGATGAGTTTGAAGAGGTGGAAACCACAGAGGATGTGACTGAGGTGATGGACAGCCTCCGCAGAGTGGAAGACATGATGTAGGGCAGCACAATAGACCCCGTGCGGCTTTGCTTCCTCTCCCTCAAGTTGGGTGGCTGAAAACATGTGACTCCACATGGTTAGCGGGCCTGGAATCCAGCCCCTATGAACTTGCCCAGCTGCCCTGTTTGCTTGTGGCTAACCAGTACCCATCTGTATTGGCTGGCACCCCATTCTGATTGGTTGGTGCCTGTGCTGCCTCTATTGTTAAATATTGCACATACTGATATTGTTAGCTATAGGTACAACTTAGATTAAACCTCCCTGATTCTAAGACTAGAGACAAAGTTGTCATAATTTTCTGCTATCTACATGAGAAAGGCAAAAATTAAGATGTGCCTCACACTCTCCAATAAATAGCAAAACCTTCCGTCTGCGTCCCCAGCTTAGCTTCTTTCAGTCTTTTAAAACATGGAATATTGGGGTAAGAGAAAATTTTTAGATTGACACTGTAGATGTGCAGCTTAACCTGGTGAATCCTACATTCTCTAGAAATGTCACCAGTAGGATTACCCCTAGATGCCACCATATGAAACTGACTCACTAATACTGGCCTAATTCTAACAATGACTAAGCTCATTAAATCCAAGACATAGTCTTTGCTGTCTAGGAATGTGTGTGCAAAAGACAAATGCTCCTAGAAAAACTCTTAAGTAGCAGCAGGTTAGGAGGCACAATCTTAGGAAGATGGCAGGACTGCACTTAATGGCTGAAAGACACGGTCAGAAAGATACCCTGGAGGAAACTGTACGGAAGGTGGGCAGACAGGAATGGGGGAGAAAAGAACATGAAAAGAAACTCAGAGCTTTGGTTTGAGGAAATAATGTGAAAATAAGGGGTTTAAGAATAAGACCATTAAAGGGCTGGGCATGCTGGCTCACACCTGTAATCCTGGCATTTTGGGAGGCTGAGGCAGGAGGATCGCTTGAGTCCAGGAGTTGGAGGCCAGCCTGGGCAACATAGCGAGACCTTATCTCTACAAAAAAGTTTTAAAAATTAGCTGGGTGTGGGCCGGGCACAGTGGCTCACACCTGTAATCCCAGCACTTTGGTAGGCTAAGGCACGCAGATCACGAGGTCAGGAGATCGAGACCATCCTGGCTAACACGGTGAAACCCCATCTCTACTAACAATACAAAAAATTAGCCAGGCATGGTGACGGGCACCTGTAGTCTCAGCTACTCGGGAGGCTGAGACAGGAGAATGGCATGAACCTGGGAGGC
>NW_012119598.1:1616742-1617478 GCF_000951035.1 Colobus angolensis palliatus
AAATAAATAAATAAATAAATAATTTAAAAAAATTAGCTGGCTGTGGTGGAGCACACCTGTAGTTCCAGCTACTCAGGAGGCTGAGGTGGGAGGATGGCTTGAGCCTGGGAAGTCAAGCCTGCAGTGAGCTGTGATCATGCACTGCACTTCAGCCTGGGTGACAAAGAGAGATCCTATCTCAAAAAGAAAAACAAAACAAAAAGAATAAGACCATTAAAGAGAACAGGATGAATTCAAAGAAAAAAATGCAGATAAGTAAAGCTAGAACGTATTACACCATCACCCGCTGGAGAGAAAAGGTTAGTACATGCACTATCCACTGATCTGCTCAGGAGGAGAAAAGAAAATTGTAGCTGTGAGGAACTCGTCAAAAACAATTATGAAAGCAGCTACATACATATGAAATGTAATTCACAATTCCTTCTTCCCTTCAAAGGCGGGAAAACTGTACACTTTTCATCAAAATAGATACTATTTCTAAGATTAGGAAAAAATATAAGAATTTGGCCAGACAGGACAAGACTAACCAGTGTCTAGGATTCAGAAAACTTTGGGTTATTTTGGTTTTTTTGTTTGTTTGTTTTGAGATAGAGTCTCGCACTTTCGCCCAGGCTGGAGTGTACTGCTGTGATCTCGGCTCACTGAAATCTCCCCCTCCTGGGTACAAGCAATTATCTTGCGTCAGCTTCCTGAGTAGCTGGGACTACAGGTGTGTGCCACCATGCCTGGCTAAATT
>NW_012119598.1:1617668-1621920 GCF_000951035.1 Colobus angolensis palliatus
TGAGCCACTGCACCTGGCCTGATTTCTAGTACAGTGGTTCTCAAAGTGTTGTCCCCAGACCAGCGGCATCAATATCACCTGGGAACTTCTCAGAATTACAAATACTTGGGCCCCACCCCCAGATCTATGGAATCAAAAACTCCGTGGTTATGATGGCTCAGCCATCTGTATTTTCACAATCCCTCTGGGTGGTTCTGATAGTTGTTCAAGTTGGAGAACCTCTGTCCAGCACAAGGACTGTTCAAGGTCACCAAGAGGGGAACACGCTCTCTCCCACCAGCCCCACTATTTCCATGTCACAGCTGAGATATTACAACTCATTTGGCATCTGAAAAACGAATCAGTGTCATAAAAGGTCACGGAGCCTAGAAAAAGGTGTGAAGGCCACTTAGATCATGCTTACCAGTGTTATAACCCCATAGTGCTTTTCTACTTTCTCCTTGAGTTCCCGGAAGCAAGAAGACAACCGGTCATGCAGCGGCTTCAGCTGCTCTGTCAGTTTCTCCCCATGGATGCGGATCCCTTCCGTTAGCAGAGGCATCTGGAAAGAAGGGCAAAAAAGGAGTGAAACGTGCCTCAGGAAGAGGGATTGTTTTGATTTGGTTGGGGAAGGGAGGGATGGGGTGGAAAGGTAAACTGGTAGACATAGTATTGGACAAGAGGAAGGCCACTTCTCAGTGTAGGGCTTCTGGACTGGATGGACTTTGGTCAATGATGTGAGAAAACGTGCACACCAAGAATACAGGTTAGCCCTAAACTGGGGAAGGGCTGTGGGATGAGGCAAATCTAACAGAGCCCTGGGACACTTCCGTGGATGAGCAACTGATAGGTTTAAGTCTCAGACCAAATTTTGTAGTGATGCTTTCTACCACTGCCCACTGAAGTCTTGAGAGAAAAAAAATGAGGCCCGCATCTCTTAACTGGAAATGCTTGCAGGAAACCAATGCATTTTTTTTTTCTTTTTTTTTTTTGAGATGGAGTGTCGCTCTGTTGCCATGCTGGAGTGCTGTGGCATGATCTCGGCTCACTGCAACCTCTGCCTCCTGGGTTCAAATGATTCTCCTGCCTCAGCCTCCCGAGTAGCTGGGATTACAGGCATATACCACCGTGCCTGGCTAATTTTGTATTTTTAGTAGAGATGGAGTTTCACCATGTTGGCCAGGTTGGTCTGAAATTCCTGACCTCAGGTGATCCACCCACTTCGGCCTCCCAAAGTGCTGGGATTACAGGCATGAGCCACTGTGCCCGGGGCCCCAACTGATGAACTTTGATCTCAGCTTTAAGAGGGCTCCATCAACCCTGGGCAGTTTAACTGCCAGCCAAGGAAACAAATACATAGATAGGTGGTGGTTCCACAAGGGTTAAAAAAGAAAGAAAAGTAACGCTGAGTGGGCTTGTAGACTTAAGCCCTGGAGAATAAAGGGTGTCCTACACTGTGCCCTCCCCAGCAGTGTAGAGGAAAGATGTCCTATACCTGTAATGCTATTAGTCGCTTTAGCAGCTCAACCTTCTCCTGGTCTTCAGGATGCTCCTGCAAGTACTTTTCTGTAAAGAAAGCCTAAAAGCAGAACATACGCAAGTATTAATTAGAACACATTCCTATCTGTGCAGGAAAGCCTGGAAGGGTGAAGCATGTGTCCTGTGCTGAAGAACCACGTGTGTCTAACTAAAAATGCATCCCTTTCCTGGGATAGCTCTTATACTACGTTGGGCAATGCAAAAAAGTATGTGCTATTGTGTGGTCTTTCCTTTATTAGCAAATTCTTAGCAAGACTACATTCTTGACAGTCACCAGCCCACCACACGCACACACACACACACACACACACACACACATCAAATAATCATCAACAAAGCAAAATATCATTCATTAAAATAACTTTCCCGAAGAACAAAGCAAAGGCGAAATGGCAATATCTCAAGGCTAACCATTAAATTAAGTGCACAGATAGTATAAGGGAAAGAGTAAAAAGTTTAAAAACAGGAGATGGAGGTGATAGGTTTTCTGCTCTTCCCGTGATATTGGCTGTATCACGCTTTTTTCCTATATTAAGTGAAAGTTAATATCTGCACTGTCTTACTAATCCCCTATCCCAAACGCTATTTTAAAAAGAAAGTGAGATATAGATGTGAAGACATTTCAAAAATATTAAATTCTGGTTGCCCTTATTATTACATATCAGCACCATTCTCATCAGTAAACACTCAAGACCCCCCAGCTAAGTCCCTATAACAGGTAAATAAGACCCCAACTTAAATTCCAAACACAGGCCTTATATAGGGTACTGTTTTAAAGATATAATTCATCAGGAAAGAGAAACAGAAGTTCGCAGCAAACGTTTCCAACAGGGTCGAAAATAGGAGTGACATCTTTTCTTCCCAGACCTTAACATTCATTTCTGAAAGTGCTTTCAAAGACCAGCCTTCAGACTCCACTTCAGTCTTCTGCTTTAATGCCATGAAAGCCAAACCCCCCATTACATAAAACCAAGAGCTCCTGGAACTACACGACAGACTTACAAAAGTGAATGGCCCATTTTGGGTGGCAAACAAAGTATGTGCAAAGCCTACCTTGCGAGCAGACATCAAGGGTTGACTTATGTCCCCCCAAACTTCCTATGTTGAAGTCCTAATGCCTGGTACCTCAGAATGTGACCCTATTTGGAAGCAGGGCTGTTGCAGATTTAATGAGTTAAGAGGAGGTCATACATACTGGAGTAGGATGGGCCCTTAAGCCCGTATGACTGATGTCCTTATAAAAAGGGGAAATTTGGAGACAGAAGTGCAAACACTGGGAGAACACTATGTGAAGAGATGCAAGACGATGGCCATCGACAAGCCACGCAGGAGCAGCCTCAGGTCATGGAGCACCAAGAAGACACCAGAAGAGAGACATGGAACGTTCTTTCACACATCCTTGGAAGGAACCAACACTGTGACACCTTGATTTCAGACTTCTTGCTCATGGAACAGTGAAACAAGAAGTTTTTGTTGTTTTAAGCCACCCAGTTTGGAGAACTTTGTTACAGCAGCCCTAGCAAACTAATACAACAGTGAATATGAATATATATGGAACAATTATCACAAAAAGAAGCATGACAATATAATACATTAGCAAAACAGCTCGTTCTAGTCAGGATTGTATTTATAGGGACTGTCAGCATAAATGAAAAAGGAGTATTTACTTAAGTTTTCACTGACTTTTACCTTTCAAATACAAGCACTTGAAATTTTTGAAAGTTATAACAATTTTTTTTTTTGGCTAAATGGTAGAACACATGGAAGTTTCCAAAGCATTGGTTAGATCAGGGAACACTGGAGCAGAGTGCCCTGAAATTCATTTTTCTAGCAGAGTTCTGCCTCAGAACAGAAAGGGGAGATAAATTACAGCACACAGCTCCTGTGCTCTTATCACTTTGGCGATGAATAAAGAGCTGGATTAGAATAGTTCACCTACATCAAATATGTAATGATGGGCTTCCCAACTGACTGCAATACATCATGGTGATTAACGAGTTT
This sequence comes from Colobus angolensis palliatus, assembly GCF_000951035.1. Classification (NCBI taxonomy): domain Eukaryota; kingdom Metazoa; phylum Chordata; class Mammalia; order Primates; family Cercopithecidae; genus Colobus; species Colobus angolensis. The sequence continues at coordinate 1,621,188 of NW_012119598.1, forward strand.
ACCTTTTTCTTACGTTTAGCAATGTGCAGTCATACATATTAACTAAATACATTAGTATTTTAAGCCAAAGGTCCTGAAATGTATGTACATACGTATGTATTATCCTTGCTTTTCGTTCATTTTAACTAGAACACTGTTACACTGGAAAAACTTCATATGACATTACGTATCATTCACAGATATTGGCGTATATAAATCTGTGATTGGGGGTATTCTGTAAAAATTAATACTTGGAAAAAATACACGAAGATTAGTACCAAAGAGTATATATGAAAAAGTACACACGGAAAGCATCACAGGATTTAAAAAGTAGTGTATATTAGATCTTATTTTTATAGGGATTGCCATTGTAACACTGGATATTATTATGGCTCCTAACATGGACAAACTAGAATTTGTCTCTGGTGTTGAGCCTTTCCCAGCTGCTGAATATAATAAGGCAAGAGAAGGCTGAGAGGCTGAGAAAAAGGACAAGAAAGAAGATGATTATAGTGGCAGTCACAGAGCATAGACGTCACCATCCATGAAGAACATTCCAATTACACCGTCTGCTCCAAGTAGGCAGGAGGAGGCAGGAAGAAAACCAACACTGGTGAAGCCTCAACTCTATGCCAAGCACTGTCTGATGTTTCTTCTATACAGGAGGTCTCCCTTAATCTTCCCATCCATCCTGTGATCTATCTTGTAAGTCAGGCATTTTTCTTTTCTTTTTTTTTTTTTTAAGATGGAGGGT
>NW_012119598.1:1622375-1635154 GCF_000951035.1 Colobus angolensis palliatus
TGGGAAGCCAGAATTGAGTCCTGGGAGCAACTAAGTGCAAAGTTCCTGCTCTTCCCAGGACACACACACACACACACACACACACACACACACACGGACACAAGAGTGCCACACAGTTAATGTCGCTCACCCTTCCCCTCTGGCTCCTTTAATTTCTACCCAGTCTCCAGGCGGCTCCACAGGGGTGTCCTTGCCAAATGGTGATTTAGTTCCAAATAGTTTATATTAAAAAAATATTTAGCCACTGAAAACATACCACAGCAATGAAAAATTCTGCCACCATTATATTTAACATACACTGAATCCATGATGTGTATTTTAAATGCTGTTACATCCTAAACCTATGCCATGGATTAAATTGTGCTGAGTACTGCTTTCATGTCTCAACTAAGAATACTTAGTTGAACTAATTTAATTGTAGAGTCAGGGCCATCAGTTGTCCACACAACCTCTGGCACGCCAAGTCAGGCGGGGCTCCTAGAAGCTACCTCTGCCGCCCAGGCTGGAGTGCAATGGCCCAATCTCGGCTTACTGCAACCTTTGCCTCCAGGGTTAAAAGTGATTCTCGTGCCTCAGCCTCCTGAGTAGCTCGGACTACAGGCGCACACCACCATGCCTGGCTAATTTTTGTATTTTTGGTAGAGACGGGGTATCACCATGTTGGCCAAGATGGTCTTGAGCTCCTGACCTCAAGTGATCCACTCACCTCGGCCTCCCTAAGTCCTGGGATTACAGGTGTGAACCACTGGGTCCGGCCCCTAGAAGCTAATTCTAAAGAGAGTGTGGCTCTGCCATCCCCAGAGATGCTGCTCCATTTCCAGTGCGTCCTGGGTTCCGGGGTCCACCCATGAGCGTGTAAAACCCTCAGGGGAGACAGAATAACAGGTGCTTTGACCAGAGGCATGTTGGTTTTTTTTCTGTGACGCTTTACTAGGCAATGTACTACACCAGCTGGGTTGCAGATAGTCTCTAAGAAGTCAGGGACAATTGTTTCATTCACTTTACTTGCCAGAAGGGAAAGTGAACATTTCTTAGAGCAGCTGTAGGAAATGAATTTGTTGGTGGCAGATGGCACAGAGGAAGGCACACAGACACCCAGGTCTGTGAATCCCTAGGGGGTTCTGGGACCAAGCGAACCTTTTCATAGTTGGAGAAGCCCCCCATGACAGCCGGGTCCACGATGCCACTGAGCAGCATGGAGAGGGGGTGCACAGGGAGGGACCGGTCCCAGGCGTGCTGCTGAACACAGTTGCTGATCCTTTCATTGGTCAGCTCCATGGTTTCGATGGCATTCTCCAGAGGACTGATCTCCTCCTGAGTGACAGAGCACATGGGAGAAAAAGGACATTTGTCAGCTCCAAGTAAAGAGTGAAAAAAGTTTAACTCTTCCCTTGAAGAGGTATAAAATATCCACAAGCTACAGAAAAGGGAAGATTTGCTTGTCAAGGTTAGTCTTATAGCAGGGGTCCCAAAACCCCAGGCCAGTATCCATCCGTGGCCTATTAGGAAACAGGCCACACAACCAGAGGTGAGCGGCAGGTAAGTGAGGGAAGCCTCATCTGTATTTACAGCCATTCCCCATCACTCGCATTACAACCTGAGCTCCGCCTGCTGTCAGATCAGTGGCGGTATTAGATTTTCATAGCAGTGCAAACTCTATCACGAACTGCACATGCGAGGGCTCTAACTAGGTTGCACCCATCTTATGAGAATCTAATGCCTGATGATATGTCACTGTCTCCCATCACCTCTAGAAGGGACTCTCTAGTTGCGGGAAAACGAGTTCAGAGCTCCCACTGATTCCACATGATAATTATTTCATTATGTATTACAATATACTAATAATACAAATACAGTGCACAATAAATGTAATGTGCTTGAATCATCCCCAAACCACCCCCTATCCCCCAATACCCCCGACCTTCCCACCCCAGGTCCACAGAAAAATTGTCTTCCAGGAAAGCAGTCCCTGTGTCAAAAAGATTGGGGACTGCTAGATTGTAAGGACACCACCATTTTTTGGAATAGTGGTAAGATACAAAATAAGCTATTTAAAATCTCCTTACAAAGTACAATGATGACTTAAACATGGGAGCTATGGTGATGATTATTCCATGGATGAAATGTCTACAGAAAATTTGAGAAGAACTGGACCTGTAGTAAGAATCATTTCCTAGGCAACACTTCTTCAAGACTTTTGAGAAGATCCACGACAAGAGAATAGCAGGATATCAGATCTGAGTCACTTCTGCACTACCAAGAATGTCCACTGGCAAAATGTTTGATGCTTCCTCCATGAAAGGAGGTAAGTGATCTTGAAGGCCATGCATTCAGACCATACATAATCTTAGTATGAATTCTATGGTTATCAGAAGTCAGAAATAATCGGATGTATTAGAACATACAGGCTGAATTTTGAATGACAAGAAAATGAGACAGTACAGATTCAGAGAGTTCTTCCTATGGAAATGTCTACAAAATCAGGTTTCAAAAAAAAATAACTCCTTCTTCATTTTACCTATTGTCAGTCAACATGACCTCCTATTCTAGACTTGATTCCAAAAGTCTCCATCCAGAAATCATATCCATAACTGAGGAATAATGTCTAAATATTTTTTCTTTTAGAGACAGGGTGTCACTCAGTTGACTAGACTGGAGTGCAGCAGTGCAATTATTCATAGCTCACTGCAACCTCCAACTCCTGGGCTCAAGCCATCTTCTTGCCTCAGCCTCCCAAGTAGCTAGAATGACAGGCACATGCCACCACACACAGCTATTCTTTTTGTAGAGGTGGGGGTCTTGCTATATCGCCCAGGGTGGTCTTGAACTCCTGAGCTCAAGTGATCCTCCCACCTTGGCCTCCCAAAGTTCAGGGATTACAGGCATGAGCCACTGTACCTGGCCATGACTTACAACACATTGAACTTCAGTTCAGATTTGTTCAAGAAACATTTCTTGAACACCTACTTTAGGCTAAGTGTCATGCTATGCACCACAGATACAAAAGTGATTAAGATGTATGTACTTCATGGCTTGGAGGAGCTGATGGTGTTAGTGGGGTCTCAGGACATGTAAACATGGTAGGTTAGAAACACGCCCAGGGTGCCACAGGGGACAGACAACAGGTAGGTCACCCAATTTGGTTGTTCAGAGATGGATTCATTGAAAAGCTGGTGCCTAAACCGAACCTTGATGGGAGTTATTTAGGTGCAGAAATTGCAAGAGTGTGTTTCAGGCAGAGAAAACGATCCAATGTCATGGAGGAATGAAATTAGCATGGGATGAGCAGTATGGTTCCAATAGATTGCCTAGGAGATGGGGCAGAAGAGTTAGGCCATGTGTGTGTGTGCTAAGGAGGGCAGGCTTTATATTCCAGGTACTTGGGGCCATGGAAGGGCTTTAAGCATGAGAATGGACGAAATGGTGAGATTTCCTTAATCGAATTCCCACTGAGGCAGTGAGGTAACTGGATCTGAGAAGGCCATGCATGGCAGGCAGGCCAATGAGGAGGTGGGAAATAAAACAGATTTAATCAATACTAAACAGGTAAAATAGCAGCTTTTGGGAGAGATGAAGAGGGAGGAGTCTAGGGTGATTGGGGATGTGATTAGCGGAGAATAAAAGAAGAGAACAGGCTTTGGGAGGGAAGATGTAATTGACAGGAAACTCCAAGCGGCATTCCAAAAATGTTTCTGGGTGCTGGCGGGATCGCTGAGCAGACACCACTCCTCTGGACATAAAAGAGTCATTCACTGTGAGTGACCTTTAGGGCTGGTGTTGTCACATCAGTTTTACAAAGGAGCTCTATTATAGAAGCATGCCTTTTATTTCTCTTTTGAAAAACAAAGTTGGCCAGAGGAGGCTGGCCAAGCTGGTGTGAACTGCAGAGAGAATTCAACAAAGACTGTTATTATATTTGGAGACAGAAAGTTTTTTTCCAAGTGCCAATTTCAAATGACTCACTGTTGAAATCTGTTTGACTTCAAACCACTTGAGAATCCCAGGAAAGGTATATGCAGTCGTATATGTGGTCCGTTCAATCCACATCGTCTGGTGGCAAGAAGGAAAACATGAAATGTTGGTCAATTCCCAGGAGGAAAACATGAAATGTTGGTCAATTCCCAGGAGGAAAACATGAACTGTTGGTCAATTCCCAGGAGGAAAACATGAAATGTTGGTCAATTCCCAGGAGGAAAACATGAAATGTTCGTCAATTCCCAGGGAAAACAGCAAAACTCCCTGGTTCAGTTAAGTGAGATTCTATTCTCAAATGCCTCATAGGGAATGAGCCAAATTTTCTCATAAAATTCAAGGATTCTGGATGTTTAAAGCTGAAAGGGATAATCTACTTGGGATTTCTCACCCTACAGAGGGAAATGTGAGGTCTAGAGAGGTATGACTAGCCCAAGGTCATTATAAGCAGCAGGCCCAGGTAGAGTCCAGATTCTGGACTCCTAGTCAAGCATTTTCCATGGAGATGACAGCTGGCTGTCTAGGTAATTAGCACTTGCTGTCTAGGTAATTAGCAGGTGAAGCCTCTACTCCCAGGGGTGCCATCGTTTCTCCTGTGGAAGTTGGTTAGGTAGGTGGAAGACCTCCACCTGGGATGCCAATTTTACTTTTTTTTTTTGAGACAGAGTTTCGCAGTCACCCATGCTGGAGTGCAGTGGTGTGATCTCAGCTCACTGCAACCTCCGCCTCCTGGGTTCAAGCAATTCTCCTGCCTCAGCCTCCCGAGTAGCTGGGACTACAGGTGCGTGCCACCATGCCTGGCTAATTTTTTGTATTTTTAGTAGAGATGAGGTTTCACTGTGTTAGCCAGGATGGTCTCAATCTCCTGACTTCGTGATCCGCCGGCCTCGGCCTCTCAAAATGCTGGGATTACAGGTGTGAGCCACTGCGCTCAGCCCATCAATTTTACCTCTTAAAGGACAAAAGGGGTGAACTCACAGCAAATTCATTGTCTGGATCCTTTTCTCCTTTCCGGAACGGCCGGGAGTATCTGAACTGCTGCACTTCATTGGCTCTGTAGTAGCTGGAGAAGGACAAAGCAATGCTGTATTTTCTCTCTTAGAACAACCACTCCTCGACTTGACTGCAACAAAATCTATAACACATCTGCCTGGTCTGAGTTTTACCCACTAAGCTATCTCATAATCAATAATGCCTCCACATGAAGGCCTGAGAAAGTGCACAATTTGACTTTATTTCACACCTTACTTTTATATTACTTAGGAATTTATTTCACAGCACACAATTTTATTTATTTATTTTATTTATATTTATTTATTTATTTATTCATTTTGAGTCAGAGTCTCACTGCAGCCTGCACTTTCCAGGTTCAAGTGATTCTCCTACCTCAGCCTCCCGAGTAGCTGAGCTTACAGGCACACACCACCACGCCTGGCTAATTTTTTTATATTTTTAGTATAGATGGGGTTTCACCATGTTGGCCGGGCTGGTCTTGAACTCCTGACCTCAAGTGATCCACCCGCCTCAGCCTCCCAAAGTCACAGCACACAATTTTAAAAGGTATATGTGGCCAGGTGTGGTGGCTCACACTGTAATCCCACCACTTCGGGAGGCAGAGGTGGGAGGATCACTTGAACTCAAGACCAGCCAACCTGGGCAGCACAGCAAGATCCCATCTAAACACACACACACACACACACACACACACACACAGAGCCAGGTGTGGTGGTGTATGTCCCAGCTACTCAGGAGGCTGAGATGGGAGGGAGGGTCTCTTGAGCCCAGGAGTTTGAAGTTGCAGTGAGCTATGATCGTGCCACTGCATGCCAGCCTAGTTGACAGCAAGACCCTGTCTCTTAGTGGGCGGACTGCCTGAGCTCAGGAGTTTGAGACCAGCCTGGGCAACACGGTGAAACCCCATCTCCACCAAAATACAAAAAATTAGCCAGGTGTGGTGGCATGCACCTGTAATCCCAGCTACTCATGAGGCTGAGGCAGGAGAATTGCTTGAACAATCATGCATGCCACTGTACTCCAGCCTGGGTGACAGAGCAAGACTCCGTCTCAAAAAAAAAAGGTATATGCACTCACATACGTTTGTGATCTCATTAGTCTAGTTGTATAACAGTCCTATCAACACTATTAGCATTCGGCTCTTCAAGACAAGGAATGAGCCACTCCATCACTGGGGACCAGCCACTCCTCTGCGATGCTTTTGGATGAAAAGAAAAGCTCAGGGGACTGAAACCTAGGCGTGAAATTTCTGATTTTCCTCTGCCTAAAGAAAACAAAACCCCCACATCCCCTTGTATTAGCAAGCTTTTATCTTACACTCAAAGAAGAATAGACAGTAGGTCTTGCAAACGGTAATAAACATAAGGCTTTGGTTTTGATGTACTCCAAACAAGTGTGAGGGAGAGACAAACTTCTCTTTTTTGTAGAGACAGAGTCCCACTTTGTTGCTCAGGCTGGTCTCAAATTCCTGGCTTCAAGCAATACTCCTCCCTTGGCCTCGGAAAATGTTGGGATTACAGATGTGAGCCACTGTGCCTAGACACAGATTTTTTTTTTTTAAATGAAAAACCACTTACTTTAGGATCTGCTCCGGAACTGGTTTATCCTTGTAGCTGGGCGGCAAGCTCATCACTGGCTTTACGGTGAAGCACTGCATGTCTGAGGAACTTGTTAAGGAAAAGAGAGGGGCTGGGGCCGCGAAGTTGTCAGACACCAAAGGCCCCGTTTGCTTCACCGCCGGAAATGCCACCAGCACCCATCACTCCCTTTGACCCAAATGCCAGGACCACATTGAAAATGAAGTTCCTTTGTGTATCACCGAAATGCCTTATGCAGTGATTACAATTAATCCTAGGGTCCTTTCTTTTCTTTTTTGTTTTTGGTCAGACATCTGGCAAACAACCCTTGCCATAGGGAAATAGATATCAGTGCAATATCAGGGGACAGGTGCTTAGAAATGGATTCCAACAATTTCTTGGGACAAGCATCCCCTGAAATCACCAGACTCAGAGCCCAGAAAACAGGAATTGCTTTTATCTTTGGATCCCATCTGTTTAACCAGTGCCATGGTTGGACACAGTGCTAGGTATTTTGAATACGTTATCTCTAATACACACAACAACTCTACGAGAGGGATATTATTATTCTCTTTTCACAGATGGAGAATCTGAGGATAAGAGAGGTTAAAATCCAACATCACACAGCTGGTAAGTGGTAAAGTTAGGCTTCAAAAGCAGCTCAAGGGTAAGCGCTCCTGCTCTGATTTAATGATCGTGTCTTAGAAAGTCTTAGCTCCCCAACCCACCAGGACAGAGATACTGTTTCAAAGTCTACAACAGAATCCAGAATTCAGAATAGGAAGTCTATGTTCCACTTAAGCTCCCCATCTGGCTAGGAAGTATATTTCATATCCATCACTTGTCTATTGTCTCTCTTCTTTTGTTACGTCATCACCACCAGCTAATGCTATGAGGGTCCCAAAGATTTTACATGGAATGGGAACCTGCATCAGAATGCTTGAGAGGATTGTCTGTCTGCAGAGAAGGGACTGTAGCTCCCATCTTCTCTGGCTTAGCTGGGGCTGTGCACAGCCATAAGAGCCTCGGGGCCATATTCCCCACAGGAAGGATACACTGCTTGGGGGAGGACTTGATGTCTTCCCCAGGAGGCGTGGTACTGGTCATCTTCTCCGCATTGGGGAACTGGGTTAGCAACCTCAGGCTGAAGTCCTCTCGCCTCTCATACTCCTTTCCCCGGTAGATGAAGATTTTATTCTGCAGGTGAGAGACAGCAAGGGAAGTCATTAAATAGGACGAGTGAAGAGGCAACTGGAGTTCCGGGTACTGAGGGAGCCATTGCGCTCCCCAGCCAAGGTTCAATCCACACCATCAAGTTCTCACTGAATGTCTAGTCTGTGCCTGACAGCAACTGTCATATCTTATAAGAGCTGCGGTTTATTTGAGAAGTTAAATCACAGGCATAAAAAATACTTAGCCCAGTGCTGCTTCTGGTGTGGCCCAAGGACCATGGCCAGTCTGCAAACAGTCTGGACCCATCTGCAAGGAAATATGGAACTTGTGCCCTCATGTAAATCAATGACATCACCAAGCATGCAGATATTTTCATGGCAAGACATTCTCAAGGAAGGAAGGAAGTGCATTAATTTACATTGAGGTATAAACTATTGATCTCATCACAATCCAGTAACAGTTTGTGGACCAGCACTTAAACAGCACTGCCTAAGAGAATGAGGAGAAGTGTCTTCTGGCACAGAAACAGAGTCACAGAGAACAGAAGCAATGTACCACAGTCCCCAGCCAATCCTGAAAGTCTGATAGAAAATCACCGCATTAAATACTATTTTCTCCACTCTAGACTGTAAATATAATCTCTTTAATCAAATTTTTTTCCCAAAGAGATTTCCTAGGCCGCAGGCATGGGAGTAATTCGTCTCACAGGTGTGACTGCCTGGGCAAGTGCAAACATAGCCATGTTTGAAATGAGCAGTTTGCACTGGTAGCCCACACATGATTCATTTTTTAACCAAGGCTTGGGCCCAGGTTGTCTTGTAAAATGTCTTTGAAACTCACTTGTCCATTCATATGACAAATATGTGTTGCGCAAACAGAAGATCAGTCAGACAACAGGAATACAATGGTGATCCTGCTCTCACAGAATTACCTTCTGGAGGAGAGAATAAAAAAGAAGCAAGTAAATAAATAAGTAAACCTGATAGTGTAAGTACCGTGAAGGCAATTACACTTTTCAGGCAAATACTGAATGGAGGGAGTAAAAACTACTGGATCTTTTGGAATACATGATGAAACTTTTCCAAGCTAGGAAAAATCTATGGGACTCAAGCCTGTTGATATCCCATCATTCAGGTGAAACGATGGTGGGCAAAGGATCAGAGTGTAATACAACGCTAGTTGTACGATGCAGACGATGACTAGAAAAGGAATCAAAGCAGGTCAGGAAGAATTAGCTTGGCTGGAAAGAGAAGGCTTCAAAGAAGACACGGGCCTTAGATAGGCATAGACAGATGAATGGGAAAAGAAGTGTAAAGAGAAGGAGTGAGAAGGGCCAGGCGGGTACGTGGAAAGGGTCAGGCCCAGGGGCGGAAAGCAGAGTCCTGGGAGAAGACATGAGCCTGGCCTGGAAGAATGAGCCAGAATATGAATGATCTCGCATGGCAGGCAGGTTTCAAAGACTTGGAATGTTCACTGGAGGTTCTGGAAGGCGGGAGCCGCATGATGAAAGAAGTGTAGACATTGTAAGCCAACGGTGGCATCTATGCCCAACTGAAGGCTCATAGGCTGGACTGGGCAGGAGAAGGAAAAGGAACAGCAGGAGAGGGAGAAGGAAAAGGAACAGCAGGAGAGGGAGAAGTAACAGCATTCAGTGTTTGTCTCTTTGGTGTTGGGAGAAGGGCGAGGAAGACAGGGGAGTTGATGCTGATTCAAAGATCACTGGTTTTGAGCCTGGGCAACACAGTGAGACCCCATATCTAAGAAAAAATAAAAACATTAGCTAGGCGTGGTGGTGAACACCTGTAACCCCACCTCCTCAGGAGGCTGAGGCAGGAGAACTGCTCGAGCCTGGGAGGTCAAGGCTGCAGGCAGCTGTGATTACGCCACTGCATTTCAGCCTGGATGATAGAGCGAGACCCCATTTCTTAAAAAAAAAAAAAGTCAGTGGTCTTGGAGTAGGAAGAACAGTGGTACCCTTGACAGAAACAAGAGAGATAAAGAAATCTCACCCGGTTGGAAGTAGAGGATGATGTAATTTTATATATTCTGAATTTGGGGAAATATCCCATAGAAGAGAATGGCACTGACGTTATATACACTCATAAGGATTTCACATTCTACCGTAAGTACGCTTCGAGGTATGTTAACATCTATAAACTACCTTACAGTTTGTAAAGCACTCCTATATGCTATTTACTTAATTCTCAAAACTTACCTGTGATGTAGGCATTATTTTTCTAAATTACGGATCAGAAAACCAAGACTCAGTGATTATGTGATTTCACCAAAATCAGACCCTCACTCAGCAGGTGATTTAAACTAGAATGCTTCTGACTTAAAGTCTGGTGTTCTTGATTTCACAGAATCACTGCTGTCTCTGTGGTCACATTTCTGATTTCATGCAACACACAGGCATATGTAACGGATGTGGCAGGGGTTGTTCTTTTATGTTGACCTGGATTAAAGCAGAGCTAACACTAGACCCTGCTGCATTTTTACCCTACACTCTATTTTTTATTTTATTTATTTATTTATTTAGACAGGGTCTCACTCTGTCATCCAGGCTGGAGTGCAGTGGCTTGATCACAGCTCACTGCAGCTCCTAATTCCAATCCTCAAGCAATCCTCCTGCCTCAGCCTACTGAGTAGCCAGGACCACAGCACATGCTACCATGCCTGGCTAATTTTTAAAACAATTTTTTGTAGAGACGGGGTCATGCTATGATGCCCAGGCTGGCCTTGAATTGCTGGTCTCAAACTCCTGGGCTCAAGCAAGCCTCCTGCCTTGGCCTACCAGTGCTGGGATTACAGGCACGAGTCACCATGGTTGGTCCCAGACCTTCCACTCTTTATTCTCTTTCCTCTGCCTGGTCCATCTCATCCCTAACCACGGTTATTTTAACTCCATATAAAGTAACTCACCAACTTTTATCTCTTGTCTGTAACTTCACTTGAGTTCCAGATCTATACAGCTAATGGTTGACTTGTGCCTTGTGGATGTTCCAAATCTACCTCCCCTTGAGTACGTGCAAAACCAAACTTCTGCAAACACTTTAGAAAACCCTAGGAGTTCTCTGCTATCCGGTACCCACAGCCATCCGCCCCATTCTCCTATACACCCTCTTGTACACACTACTCCAGCCTCATAGCTTTTGGACCTGCTCTTCTCAAGGTCTGGGACCCGTGCTCATCCTCTTGATAGCTGCATGGCTTATTCTTTAACTTTTTTCTGGTTTTTGCAAAAATGTCATTTTCTTTCTGAAGTCTTTCTTGTTTACTCTATTTAAAATTGCAACTCCATCTCCAACACGTGCCTCTCTAGTCCCCTTCCCTAAGTCCTTTTCTCCATGATACTTACTGAGTAACTACACTGTAGAAGGCAGTGTTCTAGGCCATCTGACATACTAAATAGTTTATTAATTTATCTCATTTTCTGATCTCTCCAAGCTGGAACATAAGCTTTATAAATTTCAAGATTCTGGTTTGTTTTGACTCTGCTCCCATGCCTATATTAGAGCCAAGTACGTGGTAGGAGTTTCATAAATATTTACTCAAGGAATAAATTCATTCTCTCCTCCGTGACTCTGGCCTTTTCCGGTCCTGCTGTCCCAGTAAATGGTTCAACTACCCCCTCCAATGATGCAGGCCAGAAGCCCAGAAATCATTCTTGACAACTCTCGCTTCCTCACCCACACAGTCCATCAATCATCAGATGGCTGTGACCTCATCTCCACCACTCTAGTCTTTCCGCTTCCCTCTAAAGCCACCACCCCCACGTCCCGAGTCTAGCCTGTCATCTCTTTTCTGAACATCTGCAATGGTCTTTTAGTGGTTTATCTGCAGCACCTCCCGTCCATTCTCCATGGATGACCATAGAGACCAAAGCCAGATGACCTTCCCAACACGAAAAATCTGTAGCAGCTCCCACTGCTCTTAGGATGCAGAGAGAACAGGCCAGGAAACCCCACGGCGGTGCAGGCTCTTCCAGGGCTCCCCTCCTCCCTGCCGGCACCCCAGCTCTCTCTGCCTGCCTCATCGGCCTTTCCTTCCCAGGCTCTTGCCTGCCGCTTCCTCTGCCTGCAATGCTTATTCCTACTCCCTTTACCTGCTCTACTCCCAACTTACCTTTCAGACTGCAGCTGAAATAGAGGTTCCCTGGAAAGACTTTATCTTATCTTGTCTTATTTGAGACAGTCTGGCTTTGTCGCCCAGGCTGGAGTGCAGGGGCACCATTTCAGCTCATTGCAACCTCTGCTTCCTGGGCTCAAGTGATTCTCCTGCCTCAGCAGGAGATTACAAGTAGCTGGGATTACAAGTGTGAACCACTGCACCAGACCCTGATTCTTTTTTTTTTTTTAATTAAGACATAAGCTGGGCATGGTGGCTCACGCCTATAATCCCAAAACTTTGGGAGGCCGAGGCGGGTGGAACATCTGAGGTCAGGAGTTCAAGATCAGCCTGGCCAACATGGTGAAACCCCATCTCTACCAAAACACAGAAATGAGCCAGGCCTGGTCATGCATGCCCATAATCCCTGCTACTTGGGAGACTGAGGCACAAGAATGGCTCGAACTCCAGAAGGCAGAGGTTGCAGTGAGTCGAGATCGCACCACTGCACTCCAGCCTGGGTGACAGAGTGAGAAACTGTCTCAAAATAAGTAAATAAATAAATAAAAATAAAAAACAATATTAAGACATCATCTACATACAGTAAAATGGACCCCTTTTGGGGTAAAATTCTGTTTGTTGCGACAAACATAACCAGGACCACAATCAAGATACAGAACAGTTTCATCGCCACCAAACATGTCCCCAGGCCCTTCCGCAGCCAACCTCCCCCTGACCAGCAACCACTGATCTATTTTCTGTCCTGATAGGAAGTGTTGCCTTGGCAAGAATTTCATATAAATAAAACCACAGACTATGTAGCCTTTTAGGTCTAACTTCTTTTACCTAGCAAGATGCATGTGGGAATTGTGCCTGCAGTTGTGTGTATCAGGAGCTCACTGCCTTTGGCTCCTGCAGTATTCTGTTGAGTCGAGA
>NW_012119598.1:1635984-1662404 GCF_000951035.1 Colobus angolensis palliatus
TGGTCACACTGGTCTCGAACCCCTGACCTCAAATGATCCGCCTGCCTCAGCCTCCCAAAGAGATGGGAGTACAGGCGTGAGCCACTGTGTCCGACAGGTGGTTTAAATTTTACATTCATGTGTGATTAAAATCTCCCCTCATGAATTTAGGTTGTAAAATCCATGAGAGTGGGGACTATGTTTGACTGTAATCAGCAAAATATTTCTAATGCCTTCTCTATACCTGGCACAGAGTAGATGCTCAATAAATATTTACTGACTGAATGAATAAACAGTGTCTCATCAGGCACTGTTAGGAATGTAAATTGCTTGCTTTATCACTTGTTTTAAAATTAGGAGAAAGTAGATGGAGAATAAATGTTTAAGCAAAGCTCAGCTCTAAAAGAAACTTTTCTTAAGAGATAAGAATTTTTGTTTATTAAACTATAAAATGAGTATCACATTATAGATGATTTTGAGATGGAAGAAAAATACCATCCTTGTCATTATTATTATAATAAAATGTTTTATTTTGGGAGACTCTTGCAGTCTAGTTTTTGGGATACCTACTTTCAAATTAGCTCTGGCTAGAAACACAACAAACAATGAAATACATCAGTCCACACTCTTCCCCGGAGTGACCCACAGCAGCTGACCAGTGCGGGGCATGTTTTTCCCTTTTGCACTGCACCTGGGAAAAGTCATTTCACAAAAGACCTGCCAGAACACCAGGGGTGTCTGGGGGTGTGGGGTGAAGAGGCCGGCCGCTCAGGAAATGGTTTCCCTCCCCTACCTCCCACCGCGAGAGAACATGGGTCGGCAGCTGCTAACACACTGTTGCCCATCTGGAAAAGAAATGAGTTTCTTCCCTCCTCCTAATGGCCTGGGAGACCACCATCAGGTTTCTTACCCGTAGGAAAGAAGGAAAGCCCTGTCCATAGTATCCAACAGCAAAGTACTCAGGCTGAGGCCTCATTGCCTTAATGATGTTCTCATAAAACGAGGCCCTTTTTTTCTGGAAAACAAAACAAAACATTCCAAGGGGAGGTTATAAGGACACGGTTAGGGGGAGAAAAAAGTCAGACCTTGTTTTGTTGTTTCCCATGAGCAGAGCAATGAAAGGTCTTTGAAAAACACCCTATGGGCAGAAAAGGGTTATCCTGTTCTCAGATCACAGGTTTTGGACCTGGGCTCCACGAATGGACACTGGAGGGCTGTGACTCCCTGAGGGTGTATGCAGAAGTGTGTGCACGTTTGAATTCTTCTGCATAACGGGGGCACCGTGCAACTTTTTCAGCAGTTTCTCAAAGTGGGCTCAGGACCTATAAAAGGTTAAAAAGTGCCTTCTGAGATTCACAGAAGGTGGCTGCACCTAACCAGACACCCATGGGAGAAGATAAAGGACCTTCCAAGGCCAGGCGCAGAGGCCCATGCCTATAATCCTTGCACGTTGGGAGGCGGAGGTGGGAGGATTGCCTGAAGCTAGGAGTTTGAGCCCAGCCTGGGCAAAATAGTGAGATCCTATCTCTACAAAAAATTTAAAAATTAGCCATCAGCTGAGGCAGGAAGATGTCTTGAGCCCAGGAGTTCAAGGCTGTAGTAAGCTATGACTGCACCACTGCACTCCAGCCTGGGTGACAGAGTGAGACCCTGTTGTGAAAAAATAATAATAATAAAGAACATTTTTAAAAAGAAGGACCGTGCAGTTCATGCAGTGGTTTGGATGAAAGTGTCTGGTAAGTTATAAGTACCCAGAAGGTGGTGGTGATGCTCTGTTTTTCAGTATCTGCTACCACCTCTATCTTTAATTCTTCACAAGATGAGAGGCTTCCCAGCTTTGGCTCACAAGGTCGGCCTTAAAGTAAGCACAATAGCCAGCCAGATGTGGGCAGTTGTGAACAATAACCTGAACCCCCTTCCCCCACAATAGTTAGCATGCCATTACTCTTCTATCTAGGTGACGGTCTCATCAAAATACTATTTTCTTAGACCGGTAGGTAACATGTTACATTACTAATATTTCAGCTCAGTTCAGTTGATGAAATTATTATTATTATTATTTTTTGAGACAGGGTCTCACTCTGTTGCCCAGGCTGGAGTGCAGTAGCATGATTACAGCTCACTGCAGCCTTGACCTCCCAGGCTCAGGTGATCCTCCCACTTCAGCCTCCCAAAAGTAGCTGAGACTAGAGGAACATGCCACCACGCCCAGCTAATTTTTTGTATTTTTTGTAGAGATGGTGTCTTATTATGTTGCTCAGACTGGTCTGGAAGTCCTGGGCTCAAGCAATCCATCTACCTTGGCCTCCCAAAGTTCTGGGATTAAAGGCATGAGCCACCGGGCCCAGTCCAGTTCATGAAATTAATACATGAGTTTTTTGCATGTGAAGCCAGGGGCTGGTATAGTACACCAGTAGACTTTTTACAAAGTGATCTTGACACCCAGCTCCTCAAATAAATAATCATTTCATGACTATGGGTGACCTGATCTTTTCTAACTCCTTTACTAAAAATTATTAAATTTAATATTGTGGTTGCCTAGCATTGGGTATTCAGAATGGTGGCTGCCTACCATCAGGCGTTCAGAATGGTGGCTGCCTACCA
This sequence comes from Colobus angolensis palliatus, assembly GCF_000951035.1. Lineage (NCBI taxonomy): Eukaryota > Metazoa > Chordata > Mammalia > Primates > Cercopithecidae > Colobus > Colobus angolensis. The sequence goes on from NW_012119598.1 coordinate 1,638,568, forward strand.
TCAGGCGTTCAGAATGGTGGCTGCCTTCTGTTGGGCATTCAGAAGACTGGCTGTCTACCACTGGGCATTCGGAATGGCTGCTGCCTCCACTGGGCATTCAGAAGACTGGCTGCCTCCACTGGGCATTCGGAATGGTTGCTGCCTCCACTGGGCATTCGGAATAGTGCTGCCTAAACTGGGCATTCGGAATGGTGGTTGCCTAACACTGGGCATTTTGAACGGTGGCTGCCTTCCATTGGGCATTCAGAATGGTGACTGCCTACTGCTGGGGCATTTAGAATGGTGGCAGCCTTCCACTGGGCATTCCGAATGGTGGCTGCCTCCACTGGGCATTCGGAACGGTGGCTGCCTCCACTGGGCATTCGAAACGGTGGCTGTCCACTGGGCATTCAGAATGGTGGCTGCCTAACACTGGGCATCAGAATGGTGCTGCCTCCACTGTGCATTCGGAATGGTGCTGCCTCCACTGGGTATTTGGAATGGTGGCTGCCTAACACTGGGCATTCATTTTTGTTTTGCTTTACTGATGTCTGGGAATATGGAGGGTCCACATAAAGAAAAATGGCTTCAGGAAGAATGAGAGAGCTGCAGACAAAGATCTGGAGGGATGTGGAAGCCGAGTCACTATTATCTGAAACTCGATATTCCACCACACTGTCGAGGCAACCTCACTCCACTTCCAGAGATGTCCTGAACCTTCTCTGAAGGATACTTTGTAGAAATATTGATGAGAACCTTTGGACTTGGAATCTTTTTCCATTCTCATTTCAAGCAAAGTTGACTTTTCCATTGTAAAAAAACACCATTCATCCTGACTTTCAACTTACAGAAACATTTTCATGAGCACTAATTTTAGCATCCCTGTCAGAGGCCTAACATATTTTGACCCAGACTCACCAGGAGGTTGCCAAGGCCCTCGTAGTCAAATACTTTGCTTTCGTAAGTCTCAGCCAACTCTTTGCTCAGTTTGATGGCCTTCTCCCACATCTTCAGAAAAAGGAAAGTAGGGTTAAAAGTGGAGAACAAGGCAGTCATTGATCCGGTGGCAGAAGCCGCTGGCGAGTCACTGGGAATGAGCAGGTGGTCCAGGGGATTGAGTCTCGGTAGATATTCCTCACTCGCTTTACCCTTTGGATCAATGAAACCTTCATTTCCTGACATCATAGATAGTGTGTATTGGCAGCTTTGCCAGGGGCATCTACTGTAGTTCTGTTTGCAAGGACATTAAGAATAAGTACCATGTGTCCCCCAAAAAAGCAATAATGCGTTTAACAGGCAAAGCACCCACAGCACTTGAAAGTAGAGAGGAGGCGGTGCCAGCCTAGGTTTGGAGAGCATGCAGGTCTTGTTGGAGAGGGAAAGGAAGCTTCCATGGTACTTTGGTTCTGAAATGTGTTTGTGTGTATGTGTGTGTGTGTGTGTGTAGGGGTCTGTGTGTGTATGTGTGTATGGGTGTGTGTACGGGAGTGTGTAGGTGTAGTTATGTTTGTGGAGATGGAAAAAGGCTAACAGTACTGTTGTGTGGAATTTGGCAAACTGTGTTTCCATGCAGGGCACTGATTTCCCTACTTAGTGGATGAGTTTTAGGAAATGCTTCCGAGCATGTATAAAGATGTAAGTTACAGGCTAACGCATGTCCTCAGTGTCTGAGGCTAGCAGCCCAGATTGAGCCTTCTAATCCCTTTGGTATCTCATGAGCTGTCTCTTAGACGGATACTATTCAACTTGCAGCATCCGGTCGCCTCCTGCTTCATTTCTGTTCATAAGGTGCTATGTTCCATTGTTTCTGGCTGCTGAAGGAATGTGTGCAGAGCCCACAAGCCATTTAAAATTAAATCATTTAAAATCATTGTTTGCAAAATTTGTCCCCCTCTGAAATCTCACAATTCAAGCATACACAAGGGAAGAATAAAGAGTAGCTGTAAGTTTCTGTTGTATACTAAATCATGTATCTAGTCTTGGTCCTGAGTTCCAGCGAGGGAGCTCCTAAACCCTTAGAATTTCTCAAGTAATAAAAGTGTCTTTGTTGTTCCTGGTGCCCCCACCCCAGGATCACACCCAAATCTATGCTAATGAGGTGACTCATGGCGGTCTCAGGATGGGGTCTGCCATGCCAGAAGTACTAACCATGTGACTAGAAGGTGAGGACTGTGAGCCACCTGATATCAGCCTGACCTCCAGGCAAAAAAAGGAGGCTAAAGGTCAAGTTCATCATGTAGTTAATGATTCATTCAATCCTGCCTGTATAATGAAACCCCACAGTGGCTCACGCCTGTAATCTCAGCACCTTGGGAGGCCAAAGCAGGAGGAACACTGGAGCCCAGGAGTTCTAGGTTCTAAACCAGGCTGGGCAACTGGTGAGACCCCATATCTACCAAAAAAAAAAAAAAAAAACCCCAACAAAAACTCTGTACACCCATGGCTTGGGTGAGCTTCCTGATTGAGGAATACACTGATTTGCTGGGAAGGTGTCCCAAGTTCACAGGGGTAAGACACAGAAGCCCCGTGCTTGGGACTCTCCCAGACTGCTCCCTATGGGTCCTCTCATTTGGCTGGCCTCGGTTTACATCCTTCCTGATGAAACTGGAATCATTAAATACAGCACTTCACTGTGTTCTGTTGGTTGTTCTAGCAGACTATGAAACCTGAGGGGGCAGTGGAAGCCCCCCAGATGTATAGCCAGTTGCCCAGAACTATGAATGGACTGGGGAACCCCAAACTTGCAGATGGCATCTGAAGTGGGGGCAATCTCGTTGGAGACGGTGCCCTGAACCTGGGTAGTCGGTGCTAACTCCAGGTGGTGAGCATCAGAATCACACTGCAATACTGCGGTCATTTTCCTCTTTCCCCTGGTACAAAAACAATCCAATACTCACTTTGCCTTTGTCAAAATATGATATGATTTCTTGATACAGCTTCTCTTTAAGTTCTTGCTGGGTATAAACATAGTAACTGTCCCTCTGAAGTAAATGAGGCACACAGGGCTTGTCAGACCACTGAAAAGGAAGAAAAGCAACACATAGTTAATACAACAAATATTCAGCCCTCTAACATCAAGAAAATAGTGTATATATATTTGACTCATTGATTTTGTATTTTAGATTATGTATTAAACACGAAAGTTACATATACACACATGTACACATGCCAGCTCCAAAACAAGTATCATGCCAAATGGATGGGCACCCACAGTATTCCCCTAAAATGCCAGCGACAAAGCAAGGTCACTAACTGACATGACTGTTGCAGTACTGGGGCATCATTAACTCAGTCAGATAAAAGGAACAAATTAGGAGTCTAAAAATGAATAGGAAGAGGTAAAACTATCACAATTTCCAAATATTATGGCTGTATTCCTCACAAGGCAAGGCAGTTGACTAAGAAACTGCGACACGCAGTAAGAGAAGTTATGCAGCAGGAAAAACCAATTAATATACTTGGAATAAAACAGATTTCAGATACATGGAGACTAAATATACAGAAGATAATAGAAGAATGGAACTAAACAAAAATAAGTCCAAAAAGAACATTTCTAAGAGTGAACATTACAAGGAATATGCAAGACTTATATGCAGAAAACTTTCACACACCATTGAAGGGCACAAACACAGACTCGAACAAATGGAAAGTCATACCATGCTTTTGGATAAGAAAATTCTATTTCATTAACATGTAAATTCTCACTAAATTAATTTTTAAATTTCATCTTTCCAAAGTCCATATGGAAAAATAAACAAAAAGGAATAGGTAGGAAAACTCTGAAAAAGAAGAGCAATCAAGAGTAACTACCAGGTCATAAAACATACTATCAAGAATTAATAATTAATACAGTATGGTACTGGTACATGAACAGACAGAGACCCACGTAAAAGCATATACAATCTAGAAAGAGATTCCCTGCCCCCAAAATAAGAATTTAGTAATAAAGATGGGATCTTATATCAATAAGCAAAATGTGAACTATACTTAACAGCATCTCTATTGAATAGCAGCAATCTGGGGGGAAAAAAGCTGCATTGATACCTCATACCTTATACCTGGATAGGAGAGTTTAACTTACTGAGTTGCTCAAATAAAGAGACCTATAGTTATAGACACTCGGGATTTCTTTGTGATCATCCAATGGCAAAATCTACAGTCAACAAGCCTCACTTTCTCACTCAGCTATATACAGTAAGTTTTTTTTTTTTTTTTTTTTTGGAGACAGAGTCTTGCTCTGTCACCCAGGCTGGAATACAGTGGTGCCATCTCAGCATACTGGAAACCTCCGCCTTGCAGTTCAAGCAATTCTCCTGCCTCAGCCTCCTAAGTAGCTGGGACTACAGGCACGCGCCACTACACTCTGCTAAGTTTTTGTATTTTTAGTAGAGACGGGGTTTCACCATGTTAGCCAGGCTGGTCTCGAACTCCTGACCTCAAGTGATCTGCTGGCCTCAGCTTCCCAAAGACCTGGGATTACAGGCGTGAGCCACCATGCCTGGCCCATTATACAATAAGCTTTTTAATGCCCTAAACTTAAATATGAATTGTGAATTTCCTTTGGGAAGTGATGAAGCATAGGAATCCTGTTTTTAATTCATATCTTAGGACAATGCACTTATATTACTTTAGTATAAAATAAAAAATAAAATTGAAAGAATATTAATAACTAGGAACAAGACTGGAGACAGAGACACCCAACAGGAGGCTGCTGTAGTGCTCAAGATGTGACATGCTGATGGGATGGACCAAGGTGCTGGCCAGGGATATAAAGAAAAGTGGATTGGCCAGCATGGTGGCTCACACTTGTAATCCTAGTACTCTGGGAGGCTGAAGTGGGAGGATTGCTTGAGCCCAGGAGTTCAAGACCAGCCTGGGCAACACAGCAAGATCTCTTAAAAAAAAAAAAAAAAAAAAGAGGAAAAAGAAAAGTGGATAGGTTAGGGTATTTTCTGAACAGAGGGGCCACATTTCTTGCTTCTGGAGAACATGGGAAGTGGTGAGTAAAAGAAAGAAATCGAAGATGACTGTGAGGTTGCCTGAATAACTAAATGGATGGGAATGTTATTAGTAACATAATAATAAAATGAGGTAGGATGGGTTGGGGAGGAGCAAAGAGTGAGAAATAAAGCTTCCTGCTACTGCCTTGTTCAGTTTGAGCTGCGTATTAGCCAATCAAAGTTTATATGTAAATCCAAAGTTAGAGGAGCTGCTCAGGGCCAGAAATAATTACTTGGGACTCACAGTATATAGATGTATTTATATCTAAGCCACAACATACATTTATTTAGGGAGAGAATAAAAATAGCAGAGTACTTCTGTGGTACTATATTCACTTATAACTCATCTTTCTGTGGTTTTCTGCAGTTTTACAAATTTTTTTATGTATTCATCAATGTGTGTTTTATTGCTTTAATTACAGTGTCAATTACCAAAGGTTCATAAGTCATGCTCTACTTTCTAAAGATTTTTAAATAAAAGATAACTGACATTTTCCCATACTTGATGTACAAATTACTTGTGCCTATTTAGAAAGAATTTTAGGCTGGGCGCGGTGGCTCAAGCCTGTAATCCCAGCACTTTGGGAGGCCGAGACGGGCGGATCACGAGGTCAGGAGATCGAGACCATCCTGGCTAATACTGTGAAACCCCGTCTCTACTAAAAAATACAAAAAAAAAAAAACTAGCCGGGCGAGGTGGCGGGCGCCTGTAGTCCCAGCTACTCGGGAGGCTGAGGCAGGAGAATGGCGGGAACCCGGGAGGCGGAGCTTGCAGTGAGCTGAGATCCGGCCACTGCACTCGAGCCTGGGCAACAGAGCGAGACTCCGTCTCAAAAAAAAAAAAGAAAGAATTTTAAAAAACTTATATAAAAGGATATCCCTGGAATAAGGTTCTTTCCCATCAAAATCATGAAACGTATAGAATTTAGTCTGAAAGGACAGTATACTCCACCCTGTTGAAACAAGCTCTCTGAGCCATTCACCTGCAGAAGCTCAGCGTGCAAGAGAAGGGTGTAGGCAGCTTCTGTGTAGTTCTCACAGTCTCGGTGCAAATCTCGAAGCTTGTACAGATATCTGGCAAGAAGTGGAGAAAGGAAGCATTTTGTCACTCGAGAGTTTTGTAGGTTTTTTTCGTTTTGTTTTGAGACAGGGTCTCGCTGTGTTGGCCAGGCTGGAGTGTGCAGTGGTCCGATCATGGCTGACTGTAGCCTTGAGCTCCAGGGCTCAAGTGATCCACCCACCTCAGCCTCCTGAGTAGCTGGCATGTGCCACCAGGCCCGGCTAATTTTCGTTGTGTTTTGTAGAGACAGGGTTTTTCCATGCTGCCCAGGCTCGAGTTGATCTAGTGTTCAGCTCATTCCATAACCAGACCCCAGCCTGCTTCCCTGCCTGACTCCCCTTTCCCCACTACTGTACAGAAGCAACTCCTTCCTCTTGAGCCAAGGAGTCGGTTCCTCCTCATTTCTTTAATACACTGTGCACCTCCTGCCTCCGTGTTTCTCCAACTCCATCTAGACTAGTTTCTCTTCTGTCTTTAAGGCAGTGCTATTTAATGTTTTTAAATTTTAGGTCTTGGACCCCTCTGGGAAGCTAATGAAAACTATAGAATCTCTCCCCAAGAACATGCATATTGGTTATGTACAAGTTTGTTTCATGTTCACAGATTCGCAGACTTCAAGCTAAGACTCTCGCATGGGTTTTCCTGCCTCTCCCTGTACAGCCTCTCCTGCCCACCCAGGACAGAAGTTGTCTATCCCTCCCCTGATCCCTGACATGACCTCATGTAGGCACTCCTTCCTGTCATACTTATTCATGTATCCATCTAAAGAGTTTGTCAGTTCAGGGTGAATGAAGCATATCATGTACTTTTAGGGGTCTCTCAAAGCAGCAAACACGGTGTTGGGCATAGTATTTGTTTACTGAAGAAATCAACCACAAAGCTGTGAAATAAATAGCAGAAGCAAGACACTTCCTTCAGCTTACCTTATGTATATGTCCTCTCTCTTCTTTTCTTTATAAAAATTCTGCCAGGGGGAAAAAAAAAAAAAAAAGGATCACAGAATCCCAATATAAATCAAGAGCTACTGACAAGCTCACCACAAAAATAGCCAAACCACTATTATTGCTTTTCAACAGTTTCACTTTTCCAAAGAGTTCACTGTTTCCCTTTAACAGATATCCCCATAAGAAAAGGTGATATTTATCCTCAGGACACAAAGGCACAAGAATGATATAAAGGACTTTGGGAACTCAGCGGGGAAGGTTACAGGTGGGTGAGAGATAAAAGACTACATTTTGGGTACGGTGCTCGGGTGACAGGTGCTCTAAAATCTCAGAAATCACCACTGAAGAACTTATCCAGCCGGGTGCGGTGGCTCATGCCTGTAATCCCGACCCTTTGGGAGGCTGAGGCGGGTGGATCACGAGGTCAGGAGATTGAGACCATCCTGGCCAACATGGTGAAAGTCCGTCTCTACTAAAAATGCAAAAATTAGCTAGGCATGCTGGCACATGCCTGTAATTCCAGCCTGTAATTCCTGACTCGGGTGGCTGAGTCAGGAGAATCACTTGAACCCGGGAGGCGGAGGTTGCCAGTGAGCCGAGATCACACCACTGCACTCCAGCCTGGCAACAGAGCGAGACTCCGTCTCAAACAAACAAACAAACAAACAGAAACTTATCCATGTAACCAGAAACCACCTGTACCCCCAAACCTACTGAAATAAAAATTAAAACAATCAAAAACACACCAAATTTATCCTCAGGGTCTGTGGCTGCTGATACCTGTGAGCTGAGCCAGCCATTCCAATTAAGACTCAGGAAGACACCAGCTCCATAAAGGTGCCCAGGGTGCCTCTGTGTTTGTGGGATCTACCTAGAGCTAGGCTGTAGGGCGCAGGGGCAGCCTGGCAGTCCCCTCCCATCACCCCAGGGGCATGTCACATACCAGCACATTCACAGTGCAGCTCATACGGTTCTCCTTGCTCTCATCGTGCATGATGATGGTTCTGTAGTCCAGCAGGTTCTCTAAGAGGCTGCTGACCAGGAGGGCAAAGACCTCCCCAGAGCCAGAGAGGTATTTGTGTTTCCGGCAATGTTCTAGGAGCCTGGAGGGGCGGAGGGAGAGACAAAAGCCCAGGTTCCATGCTGTCATTTCAGCAGCACTGACCGGCACTGACCAGGGTCTCAGCAGTGGTTGGGGTAGGATTTGATGACACAGAATGTCAGTGTTAGATATTAAGTGACAGAGTTAAGCCGACACACACGCCTCATGCAACACCTTCCTATCCTGTGACCTTCATTTATGCTGCACTTCTCTGTGGATTCGAGTTCCAGTTTTCTTTAGGACTCAGCTCAAGTCCTGCCATCACTTAGAATCCCAGCCCACAATGTCCTCCTTGCAATGTCTGTTTTTGTTTGTGTTTTATTCAGTCAACAAACCCTTGCTCAAAAGGTTTGTGCTGTGTGAGGACTCTAATCTAGTTGTATGAGACCATTTTTTCTATGTCTCTATTCTCCCTAAGGCGTGGCACTCAGGGCACCCTCTGAACATTCTGGAATGCCTCGTATGGATGCCCAGCCTAGAGGAACCTGGGAACCTAGTACACCTCCTGCAATGCGGCTCTTTAGATAAAAGTGCTAGCTTCAGATAAAAATGCGGAGTTGTAAAGAAACAAACTGAGGCTAAACTTTCAGTCTAAATCCTGTCCCTTTGGACACACATACAGCCAAGTTCTGGGGCTCATTAGATTAGACAATGAAACGAAAATCTGGGAAAAGAGGGAGAGGGAAAGAGAAGGAAATGGGTCCAGAACATTACTCCAGATTTAGGGTTATTCTTGGGCACTGGAGACCTAGGTATCCATATTTTTTCTGAGTGAGTGAACTAGGAAGAATGAAGAAAACAAAGTAAGATCCTTATGTAAAAAAAATCAGCTGTAGGATTAAAAAAAAGTAGCATATCATGTGTAAATATTCTGTGTATATGTGCACAACTTCATTTAATTCCACAAAAGATCAGAATTGCAAAAGATATAAACTGGGAGGTTTGAAGTTCAAATGGAGAGACTTAATGGAAACAGGATAAAAACACCAACAAAAGGTCCTATCGCCATTAAAAACAAAATAAGAAAGGCTTCTTCTAGTCCTTTAAAATACAGACTATTCATCAACTCAATTCCATTTCTAAGTATTCAGAGTGCTGGTTCCTTAGGGAATCTTCAAAAAAGAAAACAGTTGGGAGCGCTGTCCTCAAACACAGACTCTCATCCACAAAACTCCCACAAAACAGGTGAACAACGACGTGACCCAGGCAAGCACTCAGTTGGAGACGCAGTTGGTCAATACTAGAAAAGTTCAGGGAACATGAGAAAGCAATGGTCTAGAGTAGTTACAACGTGAATGAAGGGCAGGCCTGTAAATAATAATAATAATAGGCCAGACGTGGTGACTCACGCCTGTAATCCCAGCCCATTAGGAAGCCAAGGCTGGAGGAAGGCTTGAGGCCAAGAGTTCTAGACCAGCCTGGGCAACAAAGCAAGACCCTATCTCTACAAAAATAAAAATGAAAGCCAGCTGGGCATGGTGGTGCACGCCTACAGTCCTAGCTACTAGGGAGGCTGAAGTGGGAGGATCACTTAAAGCAAAATTTTCAGGCCAGCCTTGGCAACACGGCAAGACCCCATTTCTACACAAATAAAAATAAGAAACAGCTGGGCATGGAGACATATGCCTGTAGTCCTAGTACTTGGGAGTCTGAAGTGGGAGGACTGCTTGAGCCCAGGGGTTCCAGGCTTTAGTGAGCTATCATTGTACCACTGTACTCCAGCCTGGGTAACAGAGAGAGACTCTATCTCTTAAAAACAAACAAACACCAAAAACAAATTGTAATAACAACCACCACGAACACTAGAGCAGCCAATATTTATTAGACTCTGCAACAGATGCTATGTTAGCATATCATCTCCTGTAATCCTCATAATGATATCAAAAAATAGATGCTATTCTTGGAGAGGGAAAAAAAATGAGGTGTTGGATAAGCAGAATCGCTGGACTGAAGCCAAACTCTTAATAGGTGGTGAAAACAGGGTTGGACTCTCAATCTCTCACTGAGGCCAACACCTACGTGTTTTTTTAATAATCACTTTTCCATTCTCCATTACTCCACGTGTGCCAAGGAGGAGGACGAGAGCAAGAGGGTTATAGGTGAGTGTGGCGGTGGGGGAAGAGGGGACAGTGGTGATAATGGGAGCCCAGACAGAGGTACAGATGTGTTGAATGGGGTGGATGACAGGGCAGGAAAAAGACCAACCTGGCTGGAGATAGAACTGCTTTGGTTTTATGTCCTTTATGGGGCATAAGGTATTTTTTACATACACAGCAGACCTTGAAATATTTTTTCCTTTAAATTGTTGCTTTGCAGTTATAATTAGAAGTGCTAACACTTTTGTTGAAGTTCAAAAATTCAAACACTGGGCAAAATGCCACCGCTCTGTGCACCTCCTCCTTGCCTCCATCTGCTGTGTTCTCTAGGGCCAGGCTGGCCAGGAAAATACCGGCATTTGACTCCCACCAGATAAACAATGTCAGCTGTGGACGGTATATACCCCATAACCATACTGAAGACCACAGTGGGGGTGGCCCTGGTGACTCTAAGACTACTCAATTGCTCTATCGGTGCAACAGGACCCCCGTTTTTCTCTATTACTAAATGACACCACTGACTTAAGGTTTTGTTCCTGAAATACTCACAGTTTTTCCAGAAGAACCTTGTATTGTTCGTCTCCTCTGCCCCCTTCTACCTCTTGGTCCAGCTTTGTGATCAGCTCGTTCTCAAACTGAAAGTAGACGTAGAATTTCACAGGAAAATGTTGCATCCTTAGAAGAAGACATGGCCAACCTTTCTAGACTTGGCCAACCCATTCATTGAGTTGTGAACTGTTTTCAGCACAGACAGGGAGGATCACAGACGGACACTCATAAACCGTGCACCAAGGCCCTACTAAAATGTTCTAACACAGTCTCATGTCACTTTGTCCTTTGCATTACATTTGATTAAAAAAATATTATCCAAAACATTGCTTTCTGTTACAACTATGCATATAAAAACAGAATAATAATTTTCGCTTTTCTATTTTACTTTAGTTTCATGTCCAAGTCTCTGCAGTGAGATTGCTTTTGCAGAGGTTCATAGCTGCAAAATCATCCTTTCAGTATTAATACACTTTGTAGATAAGAAAATAGAGGCATAGAGAAGACATATCAGGAAAATGATGTTCTCAAAGCTATAGAGTAATGGATTAGAACTTAATCCATTACATTGCTTTCAGCTGTACTATAATAGATAGGTTTTAAAATTCAATTCGCTACATTATTCTCTGGGCTATACTGAAACAGCCAGGATTACAATGCATGAAGTTAACTTTCTTTAATTATCTACAGACAGGGTGTTGCCTTAGGAAAGACATGGAGCAAAAATATCTCTTCCAGGCTCTGGGTTGCAATGTCTGACTCCATCTCTAATTGCCTTGTAAAATGAAACGTGAAGTGAACTTTCAGATCAATGTGGACTTGCATTATTTAGGTTACTGCTTCTCTACATAGAAAGAAATGACTTATGAGTTGACTATATGTACATTTACTAATACTACACGGTCTACCACTTCTTACCATATGGAAATTGCCATTTCCACTGAAATTGAACTCACACTGCATCATATCAAAGAAAATGGGGATTGTGGCTTTCCGGAGCTCTACTTCGGGGGTCAGAGTGACCTCCAGAATGGGACCCACCATGGATGGGATGAATTTGATTTTATGGGGACCTGAAATGAAAGTGAATGAAGATATTAAAAACTTATTTCACTGAAAGTAAAGTGTTACAATCTTCCTCCACAAGGCCCATAAGAAAAGAAAAGGTTTATGTGGGTAAATCAACTCAATTCAGAAGTGAGTGACTCAATATTTTCTGATAACACCTGGATGCCAGAGTAAAAGACAGTTCATTGTCAATGAAACCCACAAATCAACTTTCACTTCCAGACACACAGACAAATACATCTCAAGGTTATCTGGATTAAAATAAAAAAAGAATTCATCATGGGATGCTTGTCACTCAGAAGTTGTGATCAGGCCTGTTCAAGGCTAGACACTCACCCAGGTTATACCACATGTCCCGGATTCTAAAGCCGATTTCCTTTCTCATGTCCCCATATCTAGGAAGAAGATCATAAACCAGAAGGAGGATTTGCAGTGGAAATGAATTGCATAAACACAGTAAGAAGGAAAGTAAAAACAGTCTGTGCCCCTCTAGGTCACTCTTAAGGCCCAGCCTTAAGAGATGAAGTTCACACCTAAACGAGCCCCCAAAAGGAATGAGGTGCACAGAGGCCAGGGGACCATGACAGCATGAAAAACCAAATGGAAACACTAAAAAATAACTGAGAAGATGAGATTAACAAACTCACTTCGGGGAGAAGAATGAGGCACAGACAAAGCCAAACAAAACACGGCAAACACTGATGAAAAGGAAGGTGAATGAAGTATGATTATACAGTACTGTGACTGATGTCTAATAGGCAGACTAAATACTTATATACTTTATAGACTGATATTTGGGTAATATACATCCATTCCAGTATGTTCTTCAAGTATTCACATTGGAAGGCTCTACACCATGCACTCTCAATAGGAGTGATATTGCCCACCAAGGGATAAAAATTGGTCCTTGGGAGCAAAAAATACTTTGCTGTTTTTATATATATATGTAGGCAGTTTTTGAGGAAGGAACCAGAAGTAGAAGGACACTAAATAGTTTTCCTAGATATCACAGATATCCCAAAAAGGGGAACAGAACTAAAATTTGGAAGTCTTCAAATAATACATTCCTCAAGTTATTTTTTAATAACACGGTCTTTGGATTTCTAGTCTCTCAATGAAAATGCAATGCTTCCCTAAATCTCTTATCACTTCTGCACATAATTCCATTTTGAATTCCAGTTCAGGAATCTGGAGGGCATTTTAATGCAATGTTTGAGTCCTGGCTTTCTCTGCTGAAACGGCAGGGAAGGAGTGTGCTTTGTGAAGCACTATGAGTGACTATTCATGGTGGTTCATGGTACTCATAGTACTTCACAAAGTACTATGCCTGCAATTTGGGGAAGCTGCCAGCAGAGGCGCAGCTGTTCTTGGGGATGGGCATGCTGACAGCCAAGGTCCGTCTCTAGGTACAGATTTGATAAAAAGCTAGGGATGACTGATGGGAAGATGGCTGGGCCTGAACCTGGGGGAGAAGAGTGCTGAACCTGGGGGAATGTAAGGCCTATTAAGTAATTAGTTGAAGACCTATCTCACTAACAACACGGGCAGCCACTAAATAGTAATTTCTGTGATACCTAAAATACTGCTCTCAATATAAACAAACGGAAGAAGCCCCTTCCCGATCTTAACTTTAAAAGGACACTTACTTTTTAACAATTTTGTTGCGCTTGGCTTGTGAGAAGGTTTCAAGCTGAAGGAACTCATGGGTGAGAAATGCTACTGCCAAATGGAAGTAATTGTTCCAGAGCTGCTCAAAATTAATTGTGTGGGTAAAAGGAAATGAAAAATAACATTAATAAGGGTCATAATAAAACAATGTCACACGGTAAAGTCATTAACTAGGGATTAATGAAAGAACAAAATACACTCTACAAGATTTCTTTTTCTTGGGTGTTGATTCTTCAATTCTAAGTTTTGAGACTTAATGTTAAGCTTTTTAAAAAAATTTAAACTATTATATTTTTCTTTACTCCTGGGATAAAGGAAAGCTGCTGCCAAGAAGTACATCTATTTATAGTACGTAGTTTGGCACTATGTTTCAAAAGCCCTACAAGTTTGCAAAACTTTTGAACTAGTAAACACTTTTAGGACTTTATCCTGATGAAATAACCACAAATTTTTTTTTTTTTTTTTTAAGCTGGAGTCTCGCTCTGTCACCCAGGCTGGAGTGCAGTGTGCAATCTCAGCTCACTGCAACCTCCACCTCCCAGGTTCAAGTGTTCTGCCTCAGCCTCCTGAGTATCTGGGATTACAGGTGTGCACCACCACGCCTGGCTAATTTTTGTATGGTTAGTAGAGATGAGGTTTTGCCATGTTGGCCAGGCTGGTCTTGAACTCCTGACCTCAGGTGATCTGCCCGCCTTGGCCTCCCAAAGTGCTGGGACTATAGGCATGAGCCACTGTGCCTGGCCAACCATGAATATTTTTAAAAATTTAAAGCAAAGAAGTCCATCACAGTGTTATTTAATATAATAGAAAATGGAAACAATCTAAATGTTCATAAGAAGAATTTGGTTAAATATATCACGGACCAGGCATAGAAAAGACAGTATGCAGTCATTAAAAATAAGAAAATATTCGACATTATTGAAAAAAATCATAGATCATTGAAAAAGGAAAATAGATTAACAGGGTACCAAAGAACTGCACAGCTCAATTCCATTTTGGCAAATATACATATACATACATACCATATATATTCATCTATATGCATATGCATCTCTGTGTGTGTATGTGTGTATACTTTCCTCTACTTATGAGTTTCAACTTTTAAAGTTCTGAAGCAGGAAAACAGGGCCTGGAGGCGGGGCACTGAAGGCCAGTTCACACTGATTTCCTAGAACTGAATCAAAAGGAAAACTCCACACACCCAAGTAACAAAAGGATCAGAGGCTACCCCTTTGCACTGTGTGGCAGATGAAAAATTCAAAGTACCTCTGATTGGTTCCCTCCCGCAACTGGTGGGAGGGTCAAACTGGTCACAGGCTACTCTTTCATTTGCATAGGGTGTAACCAAGTAACCAATGGGAAACTTCTAGAGGATACCCTAGAAAATTCTGTAACCAGTGCTCTTGAGCCGCTTGCTTGAGCACACTCCCACTCCCACTCTGTGGAGTGTACTTTCATTTCATTTCAATAAATCTGGCTTTTATTGCTTCATTCTTTCATTGCTTTGTTTGCGCATTTTGTTCAAAACGCCAAGAATCTGGACAATTTGTAGTCAAGGACCTCCACTGGTAACAGTTCCACAGATACACACAAAGACAAAGAACACAGAAAGCACATCACCCAAAAATGCAGAGTGTCCTGGAAGGTGAGTTCCAGGAGAGCAAGGAACTTATCTGCCTTCACCAGGGAAATATCCCTGTGCCCTGTACATATAAGTACTCTAACGTTTGCTAAAATGGATGAATGGACACATGAATGAATGAATGAATGAATGAATGAATGAATGAAGGAGGGAAGGAAGATCGAGTTAGTGATCATCCGTTTTACAATTCCTTTGGACTTTCAACAAACTGTGCATAAGAACTATTCTTTAGAACCAAACTCATTTGTAGGTAGGAGAGTTACCTGTGTGCTTATTTGTAGCCATGTGTGTCTACGTGCATTTGTGTAAATACACAAAGGGTCAACTCCAAATGTTTACAGTGACAAGGAGGACTATTTGTAGTTTTGATCTTTTACTATTACTCTTTAAGACTTATTTTTATTTTTATTTTTTTTAACAGATGTTACCTTTATAGAAAAAAGAAACAACCCCTATTTTATTGTGTTTGGAGGACAGTGTGACAGGCATATGTGCTTTAGGAAATGAAAAAACGCAGGAAAACCTTTTTCATGTGAAAATGGTGAAATCTGAGGAGACACTTTCCAAATTCATATAGTTCTCTTGCCATGGCCAAGAATTCCAGAAGCATGTAGGTGAGTCACATGCCTACCTGAAGTTCAAAGCTTGCCTGATCCATGAAGAATCTTGTGAGAACTTCAGCAAACTGATTTATAGCACGAAGAAAAACCCTGGGGAAGGAAAATACCAGGTAAAGGCAACTGTATGTCCTTTGAAACTTTTCCCCAACTATGTTAAAAACTAAACCAAACCAAACCTGAACTTGGCATCTTAAGACCTCACAATCTAACAGTGTCCTTGTAGACCAACAGCACAATGCCATCCACAGATGGGGCACAGGAGCTCAGTTTACAGAACTAACAAGAAGAGTCACTCAGGGCCACATCCCAATTTAGGTAACTGAAGGTAGATCTGAGACTGCAAACCAGGACTCTTAAGCCTCAGAGCAGGGTAATATAGACTCTATTATGATGTTTCTGTTTAAGCTTAGGGTTTCTGGAGCAATTTTTAAAAATCCAATCTGTACATAGCAGGGAAGGCTTCTGCTAATCAGGTATTAGAGTAGAATTACTCAGAATTGGATATCCTGTAGAGTTAACAATAATGCTTACAATAATGGTTTGCTTTATTTATCTCATTAAATTCTAACACTTTTAATATAATATATATTCAGTTCATTTCACTTTTGTTCAACAAGTATCTATTGTGGGCCAGCAACTGCAAGGCACAGGCTCAGGTCTGTTGAAAGACACAGTTTCTGATCTTAAGAAATTTACAGCTTGGTCGGGGAAATTAACAACATGTACATCTATTATCCAACATAGAATCTGAAAACAATTCTATGAGGTTTGAATGGAGTTTGGAAAATCAAGGAAGAAGAGAGGATATCCAGCTCAGAAAGGCTTCATCTGGAGGTGACTCTTGAGAAGAACCTTATGGAATGGCCGGAACACTGACAACTGGAGGTTATGGGGAAGGCACTGCTGGTGGAAGACTGGTGTCAGGCAGAGCAGACCACGTGTGCAGGGACTGGGCAGAGGCCAGTTTGGTTGGAGTACAGGTAGCATACACAGGGAAGTAGCAGAAGCGACTAGTTAGTTTGGCACTGTGTATCAAAAGTCCTGTAATTTCGCCAAACTTTTGAACTAGTAAATTATTTTAAGAGTGTATCCTGATAAAATAACCACGGATATCTTAAATATGTAAAGCAAGGAAGGCCATCACAGTGCTATTTCACATAATAGAAAATGGAAAGAATCTAAATGTTTATAAGAAGAATCTGGTTAAATACATCATGGACAGATCATAGAACAGACAGTATCAGGTGAACCCTGAATGTCAGGATGACACAGGCCATGTGGAGCCACGGAAAGGTGTAGTGGAGAGTTGAGGATGACAATTACCGTGAGAACACTGAAGAGACGATGCTAGAGAAGGGAGTAGAGAGCCCGAGGTGGAGCAAAGGCAATTACCCTGGGAAAATCAAGATCATGAGCACATAAATTAGGACCTCTGGAGCAGGAAGATTCTCACTTTACAGATGATGGATTTGAGGCAAAGGGATTTAAAGACACTTCCCAAAGTTCACACAGCAGCCTCAGGTATTCAGACAAATGCCTCAGGGCCAGCCATTGGCTGTCTCACCTGTTCTGAGTCATATTCATCACCATCCAATCTTTGGCATAGACATTTTTTCCAATCAGGTCCTTGAACATGATAAAAGTTTCCATGAGGAAGTCCTGCGGAGAACAGAGGAGTGGTTGGGGGAAAACTGGGTTACATTCATAGTCTTTATTCTGGCGTGTACACAAGCAGAACCACAACCTCAGAACAGGATGTTCCTAGTGCCACAGTAACAGCCCATCTTTCAGTGGTTTTAGGAATAACAAAGCATTCTTGCAGCTAGCTATGATGCGATTTGATTTTTATATTGTAGGACCCTATAAGGAAGATGAGGACAAAAAGAATCATCCACATTTTACAAATGGCACAACTGAGACTGAGAAAAACTAAAGGACTCGCTTAACCGCATTGAAAGTAGGAAGGAGGGTCGGGTGTGGTGGCTTACACCTGTAA
The DNA here is from genome assembly GCF_000951035.1 of Colobus angolensis palliatus. Lineage (NCBI taxonomy): Eukaryota > Metazoa > Chordata > Mammalia > Primates > Cercopithecidae > Colobus > Colobus angolensis. The sequence goes on from NW_012119598.1 coordinate 1,656,292, forward strand.
TCTCAGCACTTTGGGAGGCTGAGGTGGGCAGATCATAAGGTCAGGAGTTTGAGACCAGCCTGGCCAACTTGGTGAAATCCCATCTCTACTAAAAATACAAAAATTTGCCGGGCTTGGTGGCGTATGCCTGTAGTGCCAGCTACTTGGGAGGCTGAGGCAGGAGTACTGCTTGAACCAGGGGGGCAGAGGTTGCAGTGAGCTGAGATTGTGCCATTGCACTCCAGCCTGCATAGCAGAGTGAGACTCCATCTCAAAAAAAAAAAAAAAAAAAAAAAGAAAAAAAGAAAATGGGAAGGAGAAGAGTTGGATGAGAACTTGGGGGTTTGGACCCCAAGTTTGTAATCCTTATCTCTCTCGTCCTCTGCTACCACAGGTTGTCAGAATGTGTCTCATGCACTTAAACATAATTCACCAACAATTGTGGGGAAATGGATACTTTTAACAGAGTTCAGTTCAATTCTCCTTTATTATGGTCAGAACAGAACAGTGATACACACGAGAAGCAGAATCACGATTCTTCCTGCGCCAGGGACGTTGTCATGTGCAGCCTGGAAGAAGGGTCCTAAACGGTCCTTCAAAAAGGATCATAACAGTGGCTGGTGATGACTAATAACTCATCACTTAAGCATACAGAGCTCTTCTGCTCCAAAGGGGGCTGTGAGCAAAAACTAATTCAAAAACAGAACAATCAGAGTTGAAATCAAAGCTAAAATGTTTTGAAGGCATTTTTATTAGTTAGCTAAATTTAGACCTTTTCCACTGCGATTTCTGAAAGTCCTGTCCAGTTTCTCTGGCACTAACCTACACAGTCCCGCCTGGACATTTGTCTGTTGTGCAGTAGTAAGAACACAGTATGTGAGAGGCAGGAGGAGGTTCAGGTCCTATTGCTAGCCATATTTTTCTGAGAAGCTGGGTAACTTCCTATACTTTGGATGCTGAACGGCATGGGGAGTGACTCTCTCTGGCCAGCAAGTGTGTGTGTGCAACTGTGGATTTTCCCCTGGTTTTATGGTGAGTTAGACATATCCACCCTCAATTCTGAAATCCTAGACGTAGTTAATAAATTCAAATTCGTTTCATCATATATTTATTTACTTATTTATTTATTTGGAGATGGAGTCTTGCTTTGTCGCCCGGGCTGGAGTGCAGTGGCACAATCTCGGCTCACTGCAACCTCCACCTCATGGTTTCAAGAGATTCTGCTGCCTCAGATACCCCAGTAGCTGAGATTACAGGTGTCTGCCACCACCCTTGGCTAATTTTTTTAACCTTATTTTTAGTAGAGATAGGGTTTCACCACGTGGGCCAGGCTGGTCTCGAACTCCTGACTTCCAGCCAGTGATCCACCTGCCTCGGCCTCCCAAAGTGCTGAGACTACAGGCATGAGTCACCACATCTGGCCTCATAATATATTTTAAGTGCTTCCACCAATTTATTAGCCATTCTGTTAACTTTTCTTTTAAATCCGTAAGAATTCATGGTTTGTGAAGCAAGGATTCAATTTAGATACTTGTTCTTTGCTTCAGACACAGACTTTCCATTTAACTCCTGGAAATCTAAATTAATGAGACAGCATGATAAAGGAAACTCACAGGGAATCCCAAAGCCTGGTTTTATCCACCACTTCCCAAGGGCCTTCATGCGGTTCACTCAGAAGGCAGCGTGAGGGACTAAAAGGCCACTGGGAGGCAAAGGCCTAGCTGTGCACCATAACTTGGCCCCTGGGGACTACATTCAGGCAAGTTCCCTCATTTCTCCAGGTCTTAGTTCCCTCGTGGGGATAATGATCCTCTTCTAATTACATAATATAGCTGGAGGAGCTCACCATCATGCTGGTAAACAGGAGGTACGCCCCTTTTTTTCTTACTTAACAAAGGAGCCAAATTGTCAGGGTTTGAATTTAAAACTTCCCTATTTTGCCTGCTTTCTGAAGGAAATTTGCAACAAAAATCCCTAAAACTTTTATTGTTAATTTTACTTTATATAGCAATAATAATACGATGACTGTCACAAACAGCTAGTCCTCATAGGCATTAGCTATATGCCAACCTGCACGAAGCTGGGCATTTCCCACACATGGAGCCAAGCAACACTTAATTAACCCTCAAGGTGGGTACTATCTTGCAGATGAGAAAACTGAAGCTCAGTGAGGTTCAACAGCTTGCCCCAAATTGCATACAAGGAAGTGGAATGGTCAGAATTCAAACTCAGAGCTGGGTGTTCTAAAGCAGGTGCTACAGCACCTTCCTGTAGGGAACACATGTCTACCGTTGGCCTTCCCCCTCCCCTCCTCTCCTCTCATCCTGGTCCTCTTGTGCCTGGTCTCCATAGGCACGTCTACGTATTGCTACGGTTCCTACGCCATGCTGCCTGCCACGATGTGGCCCAAGCAGAGGCTCATGGAGACCTTCAGCTCAAGCCACGTGGTCTAACACGGATCTGAGAGTCCACCATTGGGCCAACGAATAATAACAAACAGCACTTTCCTTCCAATTACCTTGTATGTTTGTCCATCATGTGGGCATGGCAGAAAGGTGGGTAGTGGGCATGGCAGAAGGGTGGGTAATGGGCAAGGAGGGAGCTGCGAATCCATGGGGGCACTGGCCTCCTAGTCAGCAAGCCAGAGGCAGAAAGTGGAAAATCTAGAACAAAGAGACTGGAATATGCACAGATGATGGGAAGGTATCCAAAGACTAGTGTCAACATGACACCAGTGTGCTAATCCAGCGGCACATCCTGTCCACTGCTCTGCAAAGTCTAACAACGCCTTCATGGACATCTGAAGGGCCACTAACAATCCCCTGAAGGGAAGGTACAGAGAAGCCACAGCCAGAGGCCTAACTCAGCCTCTTAGGTGAGGGCTTCATAGCAACTATGAGAACAATTTTCCTGCTTAAAACAATAGAGAACAAAATATTTTCATCTGAAGATAACTTACAAATGCTGTAAAGCAGGAGTCCCCAACCTTTTTGGCACCAGGTTTCAGGAAAGACAATTTTCCCACGAATGGGGGCAGGAATGGTTTTGGGATGAAACTGTTCCACCTCAGATCATCAGGCACTGGTGAGATTCACATAAGGAGCGGGCAACCTAGATTCCTCGCATGTGCAGTTCACAACAGGATTTAGCCCCTATGAGAATCTAATGCCTCTGCTGATCTGACAGGAGGTGGAGCTCAGGAGTTAATGCTCGCTGGCCCACTGCTCACGTCCTGCTGTGCGGCCAGGTTCCTAAAAGGCCATGGACAGGTTGTAAGGGGCAGGGATTACCTCTTTTTGTTGCCCTCTCCAAAATGATGGTATCAACCACGTCTTAGGAGACTTTGCACACCTCTGCCTTCTAAAATCCTTGCCATGACATGAGTAGTTACTGTACCACGTATGAAATCCTGTTTTCAGAGCAAAAAACATCTCCCAAATGTTGCTAAATAAGGGCTCTCTCTAAATCCAAGAAAGATTAAGGTGTGCGATAACCTCTTGGTATATGTGTTGTACTCTTTTTCAAATCCTATCACAGAGAGAAAGTAGGAATTAGCTCTGTCCTTTCTGTAACCACTGTGGACAGCCACACAGCACTGGAGGTGGGTGGGAAGAGAAGCCTGGACTCCTGATGCGCAGCTTCAGCCATTTTTTTAAACCAAATATAAGAAGTCTTCAGGTTACCAGAACCAATAAAGGCAACTTACAATGATGTCTTGTCTGGTTTTGAAAGTGCTGATGTAGTGGCTATAGTGGCTGTCGTCCATTTGCTGCAGGATGGCAATCATGCAAGCCACAAAACTCCCCTGGAAGGAAAAGGAAAGCACAAATCCAAGACTCCTTAGACCACCAGCTGACATAAACACGATGTGAGCCCCATGAACTTGGCTTTTTCCACCCAACGTGCCATGCAGGTACCCCACCACACTGGAAACACGCTGCCTTCTAGAGGTCCAAAGGCCACGTGCTTTGCAGTTTCTGCTTCAAACTACCTCCTTCCAGGTATGAGTGAAGGACTCCCATTAACAGCTATGAAGTGTGGAATCCTATAGACGGGACACCTCAATGAGATTACCAGTGAAGATGTGATAACTTGTGGGGCTTTGGGTTTCTGGTTGAGACAGAGCTGTAGCATAGAATTCCATGGAGAAATGTCCGAAATACTTAGATTAGTTAAACAAATCTTAACAGGGAGGAAGGCTAGCAGGAAAAGAGGTGGCAACACGGAGCATGGAGGAGAGGAGGGCAAGGGATGATGATGAAAACTCCCTGCTAGAATACCTGTGATATGGTTTGGCTGCGTCCCCACCCAAATCTCATCTTGAATTGTAGTTCCCGTTATCCCCATGTGTGGTGGGAGGTAACTTAATGGTGGGAACGGTTACGCTCATGCTAGTCTCGTGATAGTGAGTTCTCACGAGATCTGATGGTTTTACAAGGGGGTTTTCCCCCTTTTGCTTGGCATTTCTGGCTGCTGCCATGTGAAGAAGGACATGTTTGCTTCCTCTTCTGCCATGATTGTAAGTTTCCTGAGGCCTCCCCAGCCATGGTGAACTGTGAGTCAATTAAACCTCTTTCCTTGATAAACTACTCAGATTTATCAACTACCCAGTCTCAGGTATGTTTCTATTAGCAGCATGAGAACGGACTAATACCACCTGATACCACTTCTCCAACTCCAGAGTCCATCAGCCAGTTGTTCCAATGTACTATCCACATGAATTGTGACCCTGACTTGAAAATAAAAAATTAGTAACTAGATGATTAATTAACATTGCTTCCATTTGTGAGTTCGGGAATTACATATTCAAGGTGCTATCCCCTAGACCAAAAAAATGTGAATTATAGACTTAGTTTTATAGAAAGGGAGTAAAGATCCAGGGGTGCTAACCTCCTGTATTCATGCAGTTATGAAAATAACACAAAGGAATTTAGCACAGGAGAGATGAACATACAGCTGTTTCTAAAACAGAGAGAAAGTTTCCCCAAGCAGAACGACGAAAGACTGTCTGTGTCTATCTCTTACTGAATGCATTCCTTAGACTGTTTCTTTTGTTTTAAAAAGTTTATATTTTAGGCCTGGTGGCATGGTTCACACCTGTAATCCCGGCACTTTGGGAGGCCAAGGCAAGCAGATCACTTGAGGTCAGGAGTTTGAGACCAGACTGGCCAACATGGTGAAACCCCATCTCTACTAAAAATACAAAAATCAGCCGGGCATTGCGGCAGGCACTTATAATCCCAGCTACTTGGGAGGCAGAGGCAGGAAAATTGCTTGAACTTGGGAGGCAGAGATGCAGTGAGCCGAGATTGCACTATTGCACTCCAGCCTGGGTGACAGCCAGAGCCTGTCTCAAAAAAACAAGGTTTATTTTTTCAATTACAAAGCAGTGTAAATTTATTGTACTAAGGCCTTTGACATATATATTGCCAAATTATCATATAGCTTGTTTTCCCAATGGTGTCTAACACAATTTGTTTCTCCAAGACCTTGCCTATTCTGGGTATTAGAGGTTTACTTAATCTCACTTCGCATTTTCATTTCCTTTTCTCTAAATTAAACAGTCTGCCCATGAACTTTTTGGCCATTTAGCTTTCTCATGTTGCTGTTTGCACCCATTCTTTACTCATTTTTCTATTAAAACAAGATCTTTGCTTAGTGGCTTATAATAGCTTTTGTATATTAAGTTTATTAACCACCTGTCACCTATGTTACAAAAATTTTTAAAGTTTGGGGCTTGACTTTTAATTTGCATATATATATACACACACACACACATATATCTTCATATATAGGGATTTTAAATTTTACCTAGGAAAACAGATTTTTTCTTGTATTTTAACTATAAAAATCCATGAATCCTGTTCCTCCTCAAATCAGTTATCTATTATTTTATTCTAGTGCTTTATAATGTAATTTTTAAAAATTGAAAACTTCATTCTATCTGACATTTATTTTGTGGGTATAGCATGAAGTTGAACAAATTTTTTCCAAATTGTTAAGTAATTTTCTTTTTCTTTGTTTGAGACGGGGTCTCATTCTGTCACCCAGGCTACAGTGCAGTGGCGATCATGGCTGACTGTAGCCTCGACTTCCCCGGGGCTCAAGCAATCTTCACATCTCAGCCTCCTGAG
>NW_012119598.1:1662554-1669989 GCF_000951035.1 Colobus angolensis palliatus
TCACTCACCTCCTAGCTTTTCCCCAGAAAGTTCAGCAAGTCCATTGTATCACTCTTTTTTTTTTTGAGACAGAGTCTCACTCTGTCACCCAGGCTACAGTGCAGTGGCGATCATGGCTGACTGTAGCCTCGACTTCCCCGGGGCTCAAGCAATCTTCACATCTCAGCCTCCTGAGTAGTTGGGATTACAGGTGCATGTAACCATGGCTGGCTAATTTTTGTGTATTTTTTTTTGAGACAGGGTCTTGCAATATTTCTCAGGCTGGTCTCCAAGTCCTGTGCTCAAGCAATCTGCTAGGTTCAGCCTCCTGAAGTGCCGGGATCACAGGCATGAGCCACCGCTCCCAGCCCCAAATTATTAACTAATGTTCTAAACAACGTTTACTAAAAACCTTCATTTTCTCTTTTGAAAGGTAACGAAATATTCATACAATCCAAAATCTCCTTTTCACTTACCATGGTTCTGTTCTGCTGATATGTGTCCTCTAAGTCTGACGGGCAAGCTCTCCATTATTACGTTTATTATTTTTTTTTTTTTACGAGACGGAGTCTTGCTCTGTCACCAGGCTGGAGCGCAGTGGTGCGATCTCAGCTCACTACAATCTCTGCCTCCCGGGTTCAAGTGATTCCCCCTGCCTCAGCCTCCCAAGTAGTTGGGACTACAGACATGCATCACCACAACTGGCTAATTTTTTTTTTTTTTTGTATTTTAGTAGAGACGGGGTTTCACCATATTGGCCAGGGTGGTCTTGATCTCCTGACCTCGTGATCTGCCCACCTCAGTCTCCCAAAGTGCTGAGATTACAGGCATGAGCCACCATGCCAGGCCTCGTAATTATTTCTATTTGGCTATTTATTTGTAACTAGTACTTATTCTTACTCTGATATTTTTGTGACTAAATTAAATAGAATTTCTCATTTATAATCTCTAAATAGCTTCTGTTGTCCAAGAACGGGCATTAAATATCATTTATTTTAAAACAGGTTAGAAGCTGGGTGCAGTGGCTCATATCTGTAATCCCAGCACTTTAGGATGCTAAGGCGGGTGGATCATTTGAGGTCAGGAGTTCAAGACTAGCCGGGGCAACATGGCAAAACCTCGTCTCTACTAAAAATACAAAAATTAGCTGGGTGTCAGGGCACACACTTGTAACCCCAGCTACTTGGGAGGCTGAGGTAGGACAATCTCTTGAAACTGGGAGGTGGAGGTCGCAGTGAACGACCTCTACAAAAAAATTAAAAGTTAGCCAGGCATGGCGGCATGTGCCTATAGTCCCAGTTGCTTAGGAGGATGAGGCAGGAGGCTTGCTTAGACTCAGGAGATTGAGGCTGCAGTGAGCTGTGAAGGTGCCACTATACTTCACCCTGGTGACAGAGAACCTGTCTCTATTTAGAAAAAGGTATTTAATTTCAACAAAAGGTATTCAATTCCTAATCATCTTATTTAAAGCTGTGACTCCCCCACCCTCACTTCCCTTAACCTGCTAATTTTTTTTTCCTCTATAGCGCCTGTTCTCTCCTAACACTACGTAGTTTATTTTGCTGTAACTGCTGTCATTATTGTTGGAATGTCAGCTCCTCAAAGGCAGTGATTTTTCTGTTGTGTTCATGGGTACATCTTCAGTGTCCAGAGCAGTGCCTGTTTTACGGCAGTTTTTACATACCTATTTGTGAAATAAATGAATTTTTTTAATCTGACAGGAATTTGGAATAATTCTTTTCCTATGTCCTCTAATTAAAATCTAACCGTAGCTTTTAATATAGCAAGTAAAAGATGCTTCACTTTAATGACGACACCACTGAGTCTTTCCACAGCTACCCCTGGTCTGTATCATAGTTGTTACCTGGCATCTATTTAGACAGAGTACACAGAAAAGAAGAGGCCAGAGCAACACTGGCCTTTCCACAAGCATGCTAACCACAGGTTCCTTAAAATGTTTGGTTTTGTTCCTTGAATCAAAGGGGCTGGGTGGTTCATACTGGATCATTTTCTTTCTTTCTTTTCAAGGCAGGCTATTGCTCTGTTGTCCAGGCTGGAGTGCAGTGACACAATCACAGCTCACTGCAGCCTCGACATCCCACATTCAGGCTAATGTGGGATGATCCTCCCCCCTTAGCCTCCTGAGATCAGGGTGCCAGCATGGTACCTGCTCCACAGGCACAGGCACATGCCACCACCACACCCAGCTAATTTTTTAAATTTTTTGTAGAGATGGGGTCTCACTATATTGCCTAGGCTGGATTATTTTCTCTCAAGAGAAAATCCATGTCAGAATCAAGATCTGCTCAAGGTTATAACCAATAACCCATGATGTGAGAGGCCCATGTGAAGAACAGCCTCAAGCCACTGGCCCCGAAGGCTTCCCGATAGGCCGTGGGGACAGAGAAGCAGCAGCAGCCGTGGGATCCACCAAAGAGATACTCACGATGTGGGGAGACTGCCGGCTCATCCCAATCACTGTCCGGTTGATCCTTCTCAGCAGCCGTTCCATTATAAGCTGAATGTGCATTGCAGTAGCGCCCTGTGGGAACACAGGATTTGATTCCATTCCTTCTGACTCAGTTTCACTTTTCTTAAGGGAACTTCAGATAGATGAGTTTTGTCTGTAAATCTCTTTCTGGCTCTTCTCTACAAAGCAATCTCTTGTCCAAAAGCGGGAAATGGTCTCAGAATAGTACAAAACTTTATGAAGAAAATAATTGAAAATGATCAGTCGTAACATTTAAAAGATGAATGTGGGTGTGCAGGGACGAGTGCCTTCCTACTCACTCAGATCGCTCAGGTTCACTGAGAGCTCACTGTGGCCACTGACTCAACAAATAGTTTTGGGGGACCCCCATTAGCAGGATGTATTCTGTTCTGAGGTTGAGCAGATTAGAATTGCCCAGGTCAATTAGGCACATGTGTGGGACATTAAAGGCAAAAATACAAAGCTCTTACCACCTTCTGTGTTGTAGGGGAAAAAAAACAAGAAATTCAAGTCAAGGGAATTGTGATGGAGTAAATGTTTGTGTCTCCTCCAAATTCATATGTGAAGCCCTAGCCCCCATCGTGATGGTATCAGGAGATGGGACTCTTGAGTTGTAATGAAGGTTAGATGAGGTCATGAGGGTGGGGCCCTGGACTGATGGGATGAACATGCTTTTAGTAAATGAGATATCACAGATATCGATCTCTCTCTCCTCCACCATGTAAGCACACAGCAAGAAGGCAGCTGTCTGAAAGCCGGGAAGAAAGACCTCACCAAAACTTAACCATGCTGGCACCCTGATCTCAGACACTCAGTATCCAGAACTGTGAGAAAATAAATGTCTGTTGTTTAAGCCACGCGGTCTGTGGTATTTTGTTATGGAAGGCTGACTGAGCAGACTAATGCAAGGATGATTTTGTATTCTGACCATGTGTGACTGTGAGCAATTATTCAACTTCGCTGAGCTTGCAGTTTTCATAGCTGCAAAAGGGAGATAGTAACAGTTTTCTTATAGGAATTAGTAGGGCTATTGTAGTCATCAAGTGTGCTGAATAAATGTGTATTCCTTCTTCCACCTTCTTTCCTTTTTTTGTAGCTAGATATTACACTCATTTGGCTCCGACTTACGCATATGCAACTTGACTTTTCATAGCCTCTATCTGTCCTTGCTTTATGATATTTTGAAATTGCTGCTTAATGCTTCAAATAACTAAATCATTGCTATATATATATATATATATATATTTTGCTTAACATTTTTATTAAGTTTTACAAATTTAACTGGCAAAGACAGTACTTATCCAGCATGTACAACATGAAGATTTGATACACGTAATCATGTAATGGTTTCCATGGTCAAATTAACACATCCATTGCCACCTGTGCCATACATTAGATTCCCAGAACTTGCTCATCCTATAACTGACACTTTCTACCCTTTGACCAACATCTCCCCCTCCTGCTCCCTAATGCCCTGAAGCCCCTGGTAAAGAATGTTCTACTTTCTGCTTCTAGGAGTCTAACTTTGTTAGATTCCACATAGAAGCCAGATCAGGATGGCTACAGGAATTTTCTTAATTTCAATAGTTTTTGGAGTACAAGCGGTTTCTGGTTACATGGATGAGTTCTTTATTGGTGATTCTGAGATTTTCGTGCACCCATCACCCAAGCAGTGTACACTGTACCCAATGCATAGTCTTTTATCCCTCACTCACCTCCTAGCTTTTCCCCAGAAAGTTCAGCAAGTCCATTGTATCACTCTTTTTTTTTTTGAGACAGAGTCTCACTCTGTCACCCAGGCTGGACTGCAGTGGCGTGATCTCGGCTCACTGCAAGCTCCGCCTCCTGGGTTCACGCCATTCTCCTGCCTCAGCCTCCGGAGTAGCTGGGACTACAGGCGCCCACCACCACGCCCGGCTAATTTTTTGTATTTTTAGTAGAGACGGGGTTTCACCATGTTAGTCAGGATGGTCTCGATCTCCTGACCTTGTGATCCGCCCGCCTCGGCCTCCCAAAGTGCTGGGATTACAGGCGTGAGCCACCGTGCCTGGCCGCATTGTATCACTCTTAAGCCTTTGCAGTCTCATAGCTTAGCTCCCACTTATAAGTGAGAACATGTAATATTTGATTTTCTATTCTTGAGTTACTTCACTTAGAATAATGGCCTCCATCTCCACCTAAGTTATTGCAAAAGACATTATTTTGTTCCTTTTTATGAGTGAGTAGTATTCCATGATGCATATATACCACACTTTATCCACTCATTGGTCAATGGGCACTTAGGTGGGTTTCATAGCTTTGCTATTGCAAATTGTGCTGCTATAAACATGCACATGCATGTGTCTTTTTCATATAATGATTTATTTTCCTTTGGGTAGATGCCCAGGAGTGGGATTGCTGGATTGAATGGTAGTTCTACTCTTAGTTCTTTAAGGAATCTCTATACTGTTTTTCATAGTTGTTGTACTAATTTACAACTGTTACAGCAGTGTAACAGTGTTCCCTTTTCACCACACCCATGCCAACATCTATTGTTTTTTGATTTCTTAATTATGGTATGGCTATATATATTTTTATTACAGTATCACGTATTTCAGGTCCACCCACCCTCTCTGCTTCCCTCTGTCCCTTCCTTCTTCTCTCCCTCCTTCACTTTTTATTAGTCATTTACTCATTTCCCATTTCCCTGAATGAAAGTGATTCATAAAATCAGCCTCTCCAGGAGATGCTGCTTTCATTCCATTTACATAGCATTTCCTTAGTGTGGCCCTAAATAGTTGTGCAGGTCACATGCTGTGCCCTGTGGGGAGGTATGAAACGAATAAGGCTCCTTTGAGCCTTTAGAGATTTCTATTGTGGAGGTGGGGGTGAGTGGCACATAAATTTTTTTTTTTTTGAGACGGAGTCTCACTCTGTTGCCCAGGCTGGAGGGCAGTGGCGCGATCTTGGCTCACAGCAACCTCTGTCTCCTGGGTTCAAGTGATTCTCCTGCCTCAGCCTCCTGAGTAGCTGGGGTTACAGGTGCGCACCACCAAGCCCAGCTAATTTTTGTATTTTTAGTAGAGATGGGGTTTTACCATGTTGGTCAGGCTGGTCTCGAACTCCTGATCTTGTGATCCACCTGTCTCGGCCTCCCAAAGTGCTGGGATTACAGGTGTGAGCCACTGCACCCGGCCAGGACATACATTTAAATAAGTATAACACAAGGATCCCCTAGAAGGTGGGCTCCTGGGGGTAGGGTGCTTGCTTCTCTAGTTCACTGCCACAGTCCTAGCCGATCCCAGTGCCTAGAGCATAAGAGCAGCTTCCCAAGAATTTGTGAGCCGCATTCATAACTCAGTGTACAAAGTGATAAAATCCTCAAAAGAAACTCAAGGGGAGCATGAAAAGAATGAGTAGAATTTGCCAGGACCACACCAGAGACAACTTCACAGAGGCGCTTACTGCAGCTGGACTTGAAAGAATGAGGACGATTCCAAAACAGAGCTGTAGGGAGAGGAGGGAATCTTGCAATGTTTAAAAAAATAAAACAGAAGGCAGGAAGAACAAATGTCAGTAATTAGAGCTTTAAATTAAGGAGATGAGAGGACAAGGGAAGAGATATTGAGCTAGTGCACGTATTTCAAAATGTAAATGGAGGAAAAAAAAGTACCACCATGATGGACAAAAATGATTGAACTTACTACTTTACCAGAGCTCCAAGATCAATAATTTTGACTGTCTCTGCTCATTACAGGGAACATAATACTGGGAAGACCAAAATAAAAAGCTAATTTAAATATCCTTGCACAGGATTGAAATACATTCAAGTCATTTCCAAAGAGTCTTTCTGGGTGGTGAGAAGGTTGGTAGAGATGTTATGTATTAAAAAGTAGGGTCAGAAGTGGAAGAGACCAAAGAGATCATCTAGAACAATTCTTACATACAACGGACTAGACTAGGAAACTGAGGCACTGAGATATTTGCCTAAGGACAAATAGCTACAGAATGGTAATACTGGGACTAGAATCCAATGCTCCGATTCTTGTGTTTCACATTAACTGTGGATCATAAACATATGATTTCTAGAACACTGGATCCCTGGCTAAACCAATGTGCCAGACACATTGTTGCCAAATGTATAGGGCGTGGAGCTTTACTGTATTATTTTAAGGAATTACTGAGTTATAAGAGTTACTTTTTAAAAAGTATTGTGTTTATGACATGATTGGTCACATTTATGATTTTGGTGCAAAGTCCCTGGTTAGGAACAAAATCTCCAACTGTTTTGGGAAAACGTATTCCATTTTATAATGTGGTTTCTATAAACATACTTAATTTAAAAAGGGGAAATGATCTATAATGAATAAATATCAAGTAAGCAGTGCAAAGAGTAAGTGGGCTACAGGGGCTTAGGGAAGTGGAGGGACAGAGATTGGGGGAGTAGCTAGAGATGGCAATGGTACCCTCACATACTTCTGAGGCTGCAGCATGGATTCACAGAAGTGTAGACATCCCAGTGCAAACCATGAGCAGGAGAAAAGGTGGGCTGTGTTCAAACGGTGGTGGACCCTGACAGGTGAACTAACAGTTTGGCTATGGGAAAAGGTGTAGTATTCTTATCCTTTGGTAGAACAAAATCCCAAGATAATGGAAAGATAAAGAGTTTAGGTGAAGACAAAGAGTGGTTTTCCTGTTCTGCGGGGACACCTGTGCCACGAAACCACCACAGACGTGGTGAGTGTAATTTGCGGCAAGATACCTTTTTTTTCTCAGCCCTCAACTGTTCGAGGGAACACATTCTGCAAAGTTCTCCAGCTTCCTGTGTGGGGGCTCTGCTAGGCCTATGGGCTGTACTATTTCTAAGACATGGTGAATCCAGACAGGTTCAGCCCTGTGTTTTCTTTTTTTTTTTTTTTTGAGATGGAGTCTCACTCTGTTGCCCAGGCTGGAGTGCAGTTGCACAATCTTGGCTCACTGCAACCT
>NW_012119598.1:1670887-1699199 GCF_000951035.1 Colobus angolensis palliatus
AAAAAAAAAAAAAAAAGAATAGTCACAGGGATCTCAACAGTGGGCACACTGGGCAAGCCAGGAAAATCAGCCTGCAGAAGGCCCCAGCAGTAATCTGACCTTGCACTGGAGGCTCTGGCCTCCCTAATTATCTCTAAAATGGGCACAGCCTGCCCTAACACCTGAGTTGGAAACTACCTGAGAATAGGAAGGCCATAGAGTCACTCCTGTCTGGTGCAAAGGGGCCAGTGTGAGCTCCGTGCAGCATCAGTGATGATTCAACTCACCACATCCTTCCTGTCCAGCACCTCCAGGATATTGCTCAGAAGCTGTGAGCTTGCCTCGTGGTCAGGCTTGCTGGAGTTGTCATCTAACTGGCCACTGAGCTGGTCTGTCAGCAGCGGCAGCAGCACTTCTCTGCACTCTGAGAAGAGAAACACAAACAGCTCACACACAGCAGTGCCACCTCCTTAACTGCCTGTCTCCTTCCTGCAACTCTCTCCAGTACCAGTAGCTCTAAGCTCTGCAATCAGCCCTGCAGGAATGCAGCCCCTCCAGCTCACCCAGGAACACCTGGTTTTAGGTGTGGAACTCTACTCTTGTTCAGTTTGCAGATGAACGAATTAAAAAAAAAAAAAAGAACTTCACCTTTGCAACTGGATAATACAAACTAAGAAAATGACCCTTCCCACAGGTAAAGGTGGGAACATAGCAAAATGTTTAAATTATTTAACAATTTCTCTAGCTTTTAAAAATGCCAACCTAATACATGAAATTGAGGTCATATGAAACAAATAAAACCAAACAAGTTATAGATTTTTTTTTCAAAATTTTTTTCACCTAATGGAGAAAACATACTGAAAGAAGTTCCTATAAATACTAAGCTTCCCTAGTACATTTCAATGACATTCTGCTCATGTCTGTGCAGGCGTGTGGATTTCAGAAAGTAAGATATGACATATTATGTCTTCTGAGATCTTTGCTATTGTAACACATTTTATAATGAATTCAGGTACTCTGAATGCTACAGAAATGACTGTTAACAGCGATCACACTCTAATTAGAACTATTGAGTGCATGCTTGCTCTTCTGCTCAAACACCTTATCCTTACTATCTCAATTACCTTTTCTGTATCCTTAAAAAGTTATCAAAGCATATTAAAATGCTTAGTAATAATTTACTTTGGTAATAAATGTTTTCTACTTAAGAGCATTCACTAGCTTTTGGCAGGCATTACCTCTACCTCCAATTGTGTCTTAGGAACATTTGCAATTTCTAAGTGCAAATTCATAGGGTCAGAAAATATCAGAGCCCGAGGAGGCTACTGATATGATCTAGTTCAAGTCCTTCCTTCCACAGAACTGGAAGCTGAGACTTGTAGAAGGCCACTCATTTGTCCAGTTACATAACCAGCCAGGGACAAGGCCAGGAAGGCTCTCCCACCAATGATCCACTCAGTTCCAACGTTGAAGAGTCCTGCTGGTCTTCAGATCTCCAGACAATATACATACATAATGTGAGGTCACCTTCTGTGAGCCCCTGACCACGGAGACCAAAAGAAGTCTCCGCAGCTGCCTCACTCTAGCAAGTCTGGAGTTTATTGGGAAGGCCCAGGTGCTGGACCTCCTGTTTAATACCAGCTTTGGGACAGAACTACTTGGTGGCTATTTCCTAGACTCTACTTACAAAGTGAAAAGTATTTTATCAGTGTAAGAGTTTTTTCCCTCCATGCCCCACTCCTCTCCCAGTAGAATACTAGTCATCTGGCTTCTACCAGCCTACCCCCTAAAGAAAAGGCTTGGCCAGGTGCGGTGACTCACGCCTAAAATCCCAGCACTTTGGGAGGCCAAGGCAAGTGGATCGCCTGAGGTCAGGAGTTTGAGACCAGTTGGCCAACATGGTGAAACCCTGGCTCTACCAAAATTACAAAAAAAAAAATTAGCCTGGTATGGTGGCACACACCTGTAGTCCCAGCTACTTGGGAGGCTGAGGCAGGAGAATTGCTTGAACCAGGGAAGTAGAGGTTGCAGTGACCCAAGATTGTGCCACTGCACTCCAGCCTGGGCAACAGAGCGAGACTCCATCTCAAAAAAAAGGAAAGAAAAGAAAAGAAAAGGCTTGCTTTATCATGTTTGCCAATTTCCCTGGTGTAAATCCTTCCACCATGGTCAATTTCCAGCTACTAATGTGATATCACTGAACATCGGGTTGAGAAGGGATGCATATAGCCAGTTCTCCTGTGGAATCCAGCACATTGCTGCTTCCCTATTCCCTGGTTTTTAAGGTCATGCACTAAGTATAGGTTAAAGAAGAATTTCTTTTAAAAAGGTCATCTTTTTCCTACTTGCTTGTTACTTCCTGAGGTTCCTGTTTTAAAGACAAAATTCTCTAATTAATGAACCTCTTGCAGATTGTTCTAATTAAAGATTAAAGAACACATGATTTTGCTCTTTTAGGAACTGTTGGAAATACTGAGCTTACTTTAGAATCTCCTTAAAACTGCTCTCCGAGGAGGTCCTTACATAACCAGCAAACAACTGGCAAGGATACTAATGACATTTTTTTCTTTTTTTTTTTTTTGAGATGGAGTCTTGCTCTGTCGCCCAGGCTGGAGTGCCGTTGGCCGGATCTCAGCTCACTGCAAGCTCCGCCTCCTGGGTTTACGCCATTCTCCTGCCTCAGCCTCCCGAGTAGCTGGGACTACAGGCGCCTGCCACCTCGCCCGGCTAGTTTTTTTTTGTATTTTTTAGTAGAGACAGGGTTTCACCATGTTAGCCAGGATGGTCTCGATCTCCTGACCTTGTGATCAACCTGCCTCGGCCTCCCAAAGTGCTGGGATTACAGGCTTGAGCCACTGGGCCCGGCCAACATTTTTTAAAAAGAAGTCAAGTGCTGACTGGCACAGTGGCTCACACCTGTCATCCCAGCACTCTGGGAGGCCGAGTTGGGCAGATCACTTGAGGTCAGGAGTTTGAGGTCGGCCTGGCCAACATGGTGAAACCCCATCTTTACCAAAAATATTAAAAAAAAAAAAAAAAAATTAGCTGTGTGTGGTGGTGTGCATCTGTAATCCCAGCTACTCAGGAAGCTGAGGCAGGAGAATCACTTGAACCTGGGAGGGGGAGGTTGCAGTGAGCCGAGATGGCGCCACTACACTCCAGCCTAGGCAAGAGAGCGAGACTCCGTCTTCAAAGAAAAAAAAAACAAAGCTCAAGTGTTAGCTGCAGAAATGGGGCTGGCATTTCAGTACACAGCAGTTTGTTTTAATCCTTTGAGATGGAGTCGTGCTCTGTCACCCAGGCTGGAGTGCAATGGTACAATCTCGCCTCACTGTGACCTCACGCAGCAATTTTTAAAAGAGACTTACCTGACTGTCGAAAAAGAGCACTCTCTACTATCTTGGTCATGCAGTTAAGTTTCTGCCGAACCAGCTGGTTGTCAGGAATGCTTTGAATGAATTTGCAGAAGAGCACACTGGAAGAGAAACCACAGGGTTAGGAGTGTCTTCGTTCTGCCAAGTTGAAGGCATCATTATAAACTTTTCTCCTCCACTCTAAGCTTTGGGCATGGAGAGATTTACATGGAAAACTACAAAATGACCTGAGAGTTTATGACATGGCAGCAAGGGAGACTTTATCCTCACTTACAGGAGGGCTCTGCCTTAGAGCTGAGTATTTACATTGCCAAAGAACACCCTTGTCCATCATTGCTTTCCAGTCTTGCCTTTGTGAAAATGGCTTTCTTGGCTAACTCCACTCTCATGTTGACTGCAGTCTGACTTTGCACTGCTGGGATACGTAGGGGTAGGGCTGGAAGCACGTCATTATACACTATCTTTTGTAGTCGATTTCATGTCTGCATGTCTTGTTTTCCCAGAGAAAGTGCAAACCTCTCTCAGGGCAGGTTTTGGTTGTTCTTTTGCATCTTCCACAGAACTGAGCACCAAAAGGTATTCAGTTAATACTTCTTAGAAAAATAAAAGCCAGATGTAGCAGCCCGGACTCCAGCCAAGCAGGGAAGCTGTTTCTCTGTTAGAGTTAAGGAACAAAATTTTGTTTGGCTATTTACCTGAGCTCAACAGGATCAAATACAAGTTTGACGTCATTAATTATGCTAGGAAGGTACTTCAAAGCTGCCCCCTGTAAGAAAAACACCAAAGGCAAACTCAGTTGCCAGGCAAGACAAATACAACATTTACTGCTTCATCCCAGGAAGAAAAGGTTATGCTTGGAACTTAAATAGGGAACTGCATACAGATGCCCTTACAATAAAAAGGAAAGCTGGCATTGGTCTACACGATCTCCTAAAATGCTTTTCCTGAAGATGCAAGGGGATACAGCTTTCTGGTTTCTACTGCCAGCAGGCTCTCTCCACTTGGAGTTCATTTCTCTGCCTAAGGAGGTGGTTAAATTTTTTTTTTTTTTTTAGACGGAGTCTCGCTCTGTCGCCCAGGCAGGAGTACAGTGGCGCCATCTTGGCTCACTGCAAGCTCCGCCTCCCGGGTTCACGCCATTCTCCTGCCTCAGCCTCCTGAGTAGCTGGGAATACAGACACCCGCCATCATGCCCAGCTAATTTTTTTGTATTTTTAGTAGAGACAGGGTTTCACCATGTTAGCCAGGATGATCTCGATCTCCTGACCTCATGATCCACCCGCCTCGGCCACCCAAGTGCTGGGATTACAGGCGTGAGCGACCGCGCCTGGCCAGGAGGTGGTTAAATTCTTGAAGTCTCTCTCACAACGTGGCCATAAAGAGCAAAAAATAAATATTAATGGTAAAGTTCACATTTGAGTTTTCAGGGATTATGTATTTCATATATTTTTTAAATTATGATAACAAAGACAGTGACTTTACACTTCCGGGTAAAATGAGGAACAAAAAATAAAAAAAATTGTCACCTATAGTAGCATTGGGATCAGTTTGCTGAAATTATGGGGTCAAACAGGGTTCACAATGGTCTTTCAAGGGATGTCTAATTGGGTAGCATGTCCTTGGCAAACCGACATTTGAAAATACAAGCATCTGTAGAAGTTAAAATGGGCTTGTTTTCTTCCCTTTATTTTCCGTAAATCATACTAAAATTCATAAGCTATCCAGGAACCATGATTCATTCTGTTTCTCCCCCATGATATGGCCAATTCGAAGTGGTCCCAAAACATCGTTACCACAGCCCAAGAAGAGTTACCCATGATGACACCAGGCTGACCTTGATCTTGACGGCTTCCTCCAGAGGCCTGTCCATCAGCATATTGAAAGCAAGAAATAACTGGCGGATTGAATCATTAAACTCATCTCCATCTTTGCTCTGGCCATAAAATCTTAACAGGAAAAAGAGAAAAGCAGTTGGACTTTCTATTGTTAAAAGAAATTTTAAAATAGATTTGTTGCCTTCCCGACTTCTCCTTCACTGTATCCCCCTAATCATTCTGACTCACCTAATCAAGCCCCAGTCATCTGAAGTTTCGGGCTGTGGGTTAGAGAAGCTGCTCAACCCAGAAAGGCTCTGATCCCCAGCCCAGCCTACAAAACCATTTGTTCCAGTCTAGCCACTGAACTGCCCATGCTGATGCTGGCCTGCTCTACCACAAGGGCCTTTCAGGACAAGACCCCTTAGTCTTCACAGATACATGCTTGCCTTAATTAAAGTACTATACTTGTCTTCAAAAGATCTGTCTATCAACCTAAAAGTGAGTTCTTTCTCTTAAGTAGAAATCAAGAGATATTTGGGCACTTTCCAAGAAACACAAAAGTCCCAAATGAAAGTGCATATGCACATATAATAGGCGGCAATTTCACCACTAACTGGTCAAGAATAGGATGGCTTGAATTCAGAATTTCATGCACACACTCACACACACACACATATGTTTAAATTCGTCTCCTCCATTCACCTATACCCACAGTACCCAAAGAATGTGAACTTCACTGAGATAGTTAATCAGAGGGTTAATGGGAATTCTCAATTCATCCATTTTACAGAACTAGAAAAGAATTTTATTTGCAATTTAGTCCCCAAAGTATCTAAAAATTAACACACCTACAACAGAACTCACTTGATTTCCCTGCTCAACTCTAAGTATTCCAAATGTCAGCAAACAGCACCGCCTCGAACCTAGATCCACCCCAAACCTAGATGTTACCTATGCTTCCTCCCTTTCTCTCATTGCCCCATCAAACCCAACAGGAAATCCTACGAGCTCGAATCCGTCCATTCTCTCCCTCTGCCTCTGAGATGGGGCTGGAGTATCTCACACTTGAACCACAATGGCCTCTTAAAGTGGTCACTGGCTTCTACCTTTAGCCTTCGATAATCCATTTTCCATGTGGGAGATGAGATGATCATTTAAAATATAAGCCAGATTTTATTACTTCCCTATTCGTTCCCCCAGTGGCTTCCCACTACACTTGGAATAAAATCCAAGCTCCTCACTATGGCCTACAAGGCCCCACATCATTTATTATTTGCTGGCCACTCCCGCTCTCTCTCCTGACACGATTCTCATTACTCCACGCATCCACGCTTGGTGCCCCATAGGTCCCTGCCTGGGGCAGGTCCTGCTTCCACTAACCCTTTCCTGACATCTCTGGAGGCCGCTTCTTCATCTTTCAGTCTCAGCTCACATGATACTACCTCCTCCGCCACTCAGTTCAGCTCAGGCAGCCTTCCCGGTTGGCTCCACCACTCCAACACTGCCCTCATTTACAGGGTGATTTCTTTACTCCTTGCCTCCCTGAACTCCATGGAACGCACACACGCCATCACAGTGGGAGCCTGGTCACATATGCTGCAAAAGCCCTGCACTAATGCAGAACGCTTGGCACTCTATGCAGGTGACTTAATTTTTTTTTTTTTTGAGTACTAATGATAGGAAGCTGAGGGATTAAGATCAAGCTTCTCAACATCCTATTTGGGGCAATTTACAATTTCTTCTTGGTGTTTTGCTGATTGAGGTGAACTCCAGCCAGGTACTGAGCTCATAAGAGAGATTTAAGCTCTGAGGAAGGCAACAGGGGGACCAGGGACCAGGTGACATACCACTGCAGCCTCCAGACATGGCCAGTGCACTGAAGTGATCATTAAATCTAAGCAACCAGAGGACGCACATTGCCAGTCTCTTCCCCAGCTCAGGTTCTTCTTTAATAACATATAAGGGAAAAGCAACCACACACAGGCCGTCACAGATGAGGTGCAATGAAGCAACTCTCCTAGTCAATTTCATGGGTCCTCTGTCGCCCTAATCTTTCATTTTCCACACTCACCATCCTTTACTGTCTAGAATGAGGACTCGGATGTGCTTCGACAAATGAGGAGGAAATGAACTAGTGAACCATCCATAAGAAAATATATTTTAATTTCATACTCAGGTTTTCTTTCTGTAGTTTGAAGGTGATACTGATTTTTGGACATCAGGGTTTACTATACAAACAAACTTTTGGGTAAGAGGATGTTCCGCTGGTAGAACACTCCATGCCCCAACCATTCTCAACACATGGAAATGTACCATAACTGGAAAATATAATGAACCAACTTTAAAAGAAGACCTTCTTTTTTTTTTTTTTCTTTTTTTTGAGACGGAGTCTTGCTGTGTCACCCAGGCTGGAGTGCAATGGTGCAATCTCGGCTCACTACAACCTCTGCCTCTCGGGTTCAAGTGATTCTCCCGTCTCAGCCTCCCAAGTAGCTGGGACTACAGGTGCCCACCACCACACCTGGCTAATTTTTGTATTTTTAATAGAGACGGGGTTTCACCATATTGGCCAGGCTGTCTCGAACTCCTGACCTTGTGATCCACCCACCTCGGCCTCCCAAAGTGCTGGGATTACAGGCATGAGCCACCACGCCCTGCCAAAAGAAGACCTTCTGAAAAGAAAGCAAATACAGAGACTGTGCATAAATTATGTGTGGGGAAAATACTGCTCACTTCCATTTGGGAAGGTGGAATGGTCATTCAGCCAGATGGATTTTAAAGTCATTAAACATTTTTAAAAAACAATTAGAAAAAGTATATATTCATGTGAAAATCAAAAAGAATATTAAAAAAGCAAATAAAAATATAATAATAAATATAACTAAAATGCTAAAAGAATAAAAATATAAAGAATGAAAAAAAATTACAAGCCTGCCACCCAAAGTTTTTGTACTACTGACATTTCAGACTGGGCATGGTGGCTCACGCCTATAATTCCAGCACTGTGGGAGGCGGAGATGGGCAGGTCCCTTGAGCCCAGGAGTTTGAGACCAGACTGGGTGACATAGAGAGACCCTGTCTGTACATAAAATATAAAAATTAGCTGGGCATGGTGGTGCACACCTTTGGTCCCAGCTACTTGGGGGGCTGAGGTGGAAGGATTGCTTGAGCCTGGGAAGCACAGTGCAGTGACCTGAAATCGTGCCACTGCACTCTTGCCTGGGCGACAGAGCCAGACCCTGTTTCAAAAACAAAAACAAAAAACCCTAAAAAACTCTAAAGAAACAACAACAAAAAAACCACTTTAGCATGTTATCTATCCAGTCTTCTTCACTATACATAGTTCAAATCTGAATTATTTTAAAAGGAAGATCATACTGTACTCATGCTTTACACATTTGTTTTATCATTTAAGAATCTATCGGGCCAGGAACAGTGGCTCACGTCTGTAATCAAAGCACTTTGGGAGGCTGAGGTGGGGGGATCACGAGGTCAGGAGATGGAGACCATCCTGGCTAACATGTGAAACCCCATCTCGAAAAAATTAGCTGGCCATGGTGGTATGCGCCTATAGTCCCAGCTACTCGGGAGGCTGCAGCAGGAGAATCACTCGAACCTGTGAGGTGGAGGTGGAGGTTGCAGTGAGCCGAGATCACACCACTGCACTCCAGCCTGGGTGACAGAGTGAGACCCTGTCCCAAAAAGAAAAAAAAAAGAAAAAAGAATCTATCATGGTCCTCTTTCCTCATTAACATACCCTACATTTGAAATGACTGAATGTACGTACTTGCACGTTCATTTTTGTCATATCTGATAGATTTTTTTTCCCGTTAGATACATTTCTAGTGAGGTATTACTGGACAAATGTGACACTTTTTCCTTTTCTTAAATTTTTTCTTTTTTGTTTTTATTCATACTATTTCTATCCTGAAGAATTTATATCTCCATTATCATCAAAATTGAAATACAGGGCCAATTTTTGCCCAATATCATCAAAGGACAAAGATTTTTCATCTTTTTCAAATGTATAGGTAAAAGATGGTGTGTGTGCATGCGTGTGTGTGCATGTGTATGTATCAAAATTCTTTTGATAGCATGAATTTTTTTTTAATGTATTGACCATTTAAATTTGTTCTTTTGTAAATTACCGTTTTTGTTTTCTATTTTGGCTATTTATCATTCTTTTATTGACTTATAAAAGCTTTAACTGAGAAAAGCTATTAACCTTTCATCTGTACTATATGTAACCTTTTTGCAGGTTGTTTGCCTTTAATTTTATTTTTTTCAATAAACAAAGTTTCTTTTAAAAATACATATGCTTAAATCTACAAGCCTTTTATTTTTTCCTTAGAAATGCATTTTAACAGTTGGGAAATACAGCTATTTCTGAAGGGCAGGAAAGTCACTGGGGTTGTGAGTGTTCCCTGCAAAGGTACGTGCTCTTTTGTGGTTTCTTCTATTTTTGATGGAACTGTTATGCCAGAAATCCAAACAGGGAATAATCCTATCTTTAGTGCTTAGCTGCCCAGGTAGCTAAGCACAGTGTCAACAAGGAAACACTCATCTCAGGAAATACCTCCCCTGAGATGACTGCTTCTTCTGCTAGTGACAGCAGATCATGATCCTAGATTTGCACACTCAATATTGTCATGAAGTCATCCGCTGTATTAGGTACAATCTTGCCAGAGGAACCTGCTTCCCCAAGTCCTGAGGTCATTACTGCCCCAGAATTTTGCTGAACTTCTCATGAGTCTTCTCCAACAGAGACACAGCCCACCTCCATCTTCAGCCCTGCAGCTCTGAAATAAGGCAATTCTAAGAGCTAACTGCTCACAGAGCTGAACCCCAGTGTGCAGTCAGGGAAAAACTACACAGAGTGACGGCTGATAATCTAAACATCTTCACTGCAGTTAACATTACCTCAAGTAGAGCACTCGAGATTGGATGATGAATCTAAACAAGTACTTCAAGGCTTTCAAGGCAGCAAAAAGCAATTCAGTCTTGCTGGAGTCATCCGCATTAGCCACGTAGAAGTTCAGTACCTTGGAGAGTTTCCTTAGAAGAATGAGAAAGAAAAATAAGCCAATGAGCAACAGGATACTCTGAGGCTTGGGTAAGTAATCTAAGAGGGTAAAGTGGCATACTGGAAGTAGAAGTCATAACTAATTATATCTTCTAGAATATGCCCTGAACAGCAAAATTAACTCTTTTCCAATTAAGTTTCCTCAACTGCCATCTAGGTTTGGAACTACCCTTCTGCTGAGAAATACTAGAAAAGGTTTCTTTCCCTTTGTGGGATTAAACAGGAGGGTTATGAAATGAAATGGTTGAAGTGACCCAAATTGCTAGGATATTTTAATCTCTGGTATGCAATTCTGACATCTTCAGAGGCTCCCATAAAGGCGGGATTATGCCTGCCTACAGGAGTTGACTTAAAAGAAGCCTAATTCCTTTTATTTTGCCCCAATCCCTTGGGATCCATCAATATGGAGCCTGATAGAAACTTCATGGAGTGAAGAAAAAGGAGCTCAATCTGACTCTCTGGAACATTCATGGTTCTAAGTATTCAACAGATAAAACTGTTCTGGGGTTTTAGGTTGCTCTTTGTGTCTTTCTAGAGTTTTTGGGCTAGGAATGGCCTTCATTTTGTGCTATCCCTTAGACTTTGGAGGGCACTGATATTTTAATCTTAAACTTTCCTTCTGGGAATCTTTGAGCTTTCCTATAATAATAACTATTATTATTATTATAGCTATAGTTACATATATCATATATATAACTATAACAACAATAATAATAATTATTATTATTATTTCGATGGAGTCTCTCTCTGTCGCCCAGGCTGGAATGCAGTGGCATAATCTCTGCCTCCCGGGTTCAAGCACCTGGCCAAATTATTATTTTTTTAAAAAGGAAACATATAGAATTGATCAAATCTTGCAAGTAAACCCACATTACTACCACCTGGAGTGCTGTATTTGGTTCGGTTTGATCACAGTGATGGGATTTCCTCATCTGTAGCTACCGCCCACCTGGATGTGAGGCTCCTGGGTGGAACGGCCACCGTCACTGGTGTACTCGCTGACAGGTCACTGGGCAGCAATCTACATGATGTGGCCTAAGCCACTGTCATAAGAAGATCATCGACCAATCCAGCTACATTCCTATCACTATTTATCACATTCTGCACAATAACTGGAAGGCAACAGGGTGGGTGTGCCAGGCACATACAGTGCCATGGTGAGCGCTCTGGGGAGGAATACGGAGTGGACTTTAGTTGCTTTCCTTAGTCAGGGGCCCATAAACCAATGATAGAAGGCAGGCTGCACTACGGAAAAGGTAGAGACCACTGCCTCTTATGCAAAAGACTGGAAAAAGAAATCTTCTCATATCCTGTAAGTAATACATTTTACAAAGCATCTGTGGTACAGGGTTGAGGGCACGACCTTTTCTTCTATCAAACTTGGTCTTGTTTAATTCATGGTTTGATCTCCTTGATTCCCCAAGCCAATCCCACTGACATCCAACCTCTAAGATCCTGAGTTGGGTCATTTGTCATTAATTTTGCTCTTGATTTTTTTTTTTTTTAAATTTTCATTTTTAGATACAGGGTCTTGCTCTGTCGCTCAGGCTGGAATGCAGTGGCACGATCACAGCTCACCGCAACCTTGACCTCCACAGGCTTAAGCAATCCTCTTGCCTAATGGTCTGAAGTAGCTAGGACCACAGGTGTGTGCCACCACACCTGGCTAACTTTTTAATTTTTTGTAAAGACAGGTTCTCATTATGTTGCCTAGGCTGGTCTTGAATTCCTGGCCTCAAGTAATCCTCCTGCCTTAGCACCGCAAAGTGCTGGGATTGCAGGTATGAGCAACAGTGCCTGGCCTACTCTGGATTCTTAAGGAGATTTCACCTTATCCAGAAGGAAGGCCCTGATCTTAGCCCCCTTTCCACAGTTAGAGTATTTAGATGGTTCCCTTTTTCCACCAAGAAGCTTAGAATAGAGTTCTGCCTTACCAGGCACATTTACTGAACACAGGGCCCTCTCGTTTCTCAACAATCCAGCCCTAAAAGTACAAATCCAAAGATCCAACAACACACAGTTCCCTCAGATCATACTTACACATATGCCAAAGTGGCACTGAAGTGCTTGTAAATGTAGGTTTCAAGTACGGGATTAAAATGCTGGAACTTGATGTCTCCTATCAGTGAAATAATAAATACCTGCCAAAAGTGAAAAACAGAAATAGCAGCACTGCACAATCCCAAGTATTCTGTCAACAAGCTGGATTTTAACATCTTGGTGCCTTCTTTTCTCTCTGGATCTTTTCTGCAGCATGCCCCCTCTACCATTCCAGAGCTGATGTCAAGTCTTGAGGATTGTATTTATTTAACATAAATAGAGAGACTATTACATGTCAGGCACTGTGCTAAATGCTGTGAAGAAACCAATTCAAGCCAGAATCCCTGGCCTCAGGGAGCTGACTAGGTATCTCAAAGACAGGGGAGTCGGTGCCCAGGTAACCTAAGGGGCAGGAGGAAGGCGGCTCTGGAAAGGGGTTTTCCCTAATCCAAGGAGGCAGCTAATGAAACACTGCATGACATTTTTCTCCTGGGTACACTATGAGTGCCCCCACTAACAACTTCACTAGAGTTTAATCTCCCAATTACCCCTTGTATATTCCCTTGCACTGCCATCAGGCACATGGCCTAAAATTAACCACACTGCCCTGCTTAAGACAGAGGGTTCAAAAGCAAGGGACATTTGGGATTCCTATCTATGCCCACTGCCAGCTGCTCTGTCCCTCAGGAATCTGTTTCCTTGTCCCACAGCATCCATAACCACCATCTCTCTTTCCCATAAACCCGAGTCCAACCAGTGGGATCTCAACTAGGTGGTGTTTTCTTTATCTTAAACCATAGCTTTAATACTCTGATTATTTCTTAAACTGACTAGTTTCTTCAAGCTGGTGAATCCCCTAAAGCGGCAACTGACCTTCCTCCTCAGCTGTGGCATTCAGGAAAATTCCTGTCCTGAACTTTTCACCCCACCACACCAAGGTGAAAATGATGCTTGCTTTGGGCCTTTCAGCTTCTTCCCCTCCACCCTCACCTCTGGCCTTCCCAGATTCTGATATCGCTTATCCCTATTCTGATTTCAATTCTTGCAATGGGCTGAAGGTTTAAGTGCTTTGTGTGACAAACTCAATTGTCTGCTGGATTGAATATTCTGCCTAATGAGGCTCAGATTCACCTCTGACTTGTGAATTTAGTCTCCCTTGCATAAACACATGTGTGCACACACACACACGTAACAATCCTCCAGACAATGGTAATGTGAGTTAAAATGATTCCTGATTTCTAATAAAAACAAAACATCTTATTTTCTCTAATAAGAAACAGCATATCAAAAAGTGAGATCTAACAGGAAACAAACAAATAAAGGCCTGAAATATAAGTCATTGTTTCTAATTGTAATTCTAGGAATTCAGCCTAACACAATAACCAGAGAGATGGAAACAAATATTTATGCGAGAAGATATTCACACAATCACTTATAATAGTGTAATATTGAAAACTATAAAGTTGCAGCAATAAACACTAGTTAATATGTTTAACTGCTTACCAGTGCATCAAACACAAGGAAGTCATAGGTTTCACTGTCTGACATTTCCATCATTATGTTAAAAAGTGCATCTAATGTATCTTGCAAAAACTGAAGATAAGAAAAACAGAGAGGTTATTTTGATGCTTTCATAGATACCATAGCAATCTGGGAACAACTAGGTTTAAATCAAAGAGGTTTAAAGTAGCATTTTTTTAAAAACTGGCACACTTGTTTAACAATGTAGATAAGTTTTATATTTACAATGAATGGTTTAATTTTAAATGTTGAACCAATTAGGTATAATTGGTATAATAGGTATATGTATGTATGTATGTATGTTTCTAACTATGAATATATAAACATACCTTAACAATCTCTCCTCCATCTACTTCCATTAACTTCTTTAGGTTGTGTTTAATGTTCTGGGAGTTGGAACGCCAATTTAACAAACCTAACAGGTCAACTAGGAAGAACAACCACAAACATTAGACACAGGTGAGACAGAACAACCTAGACCATTTCAGGACATAGCTAAAGAATTCTCTAGAACAGGTAATTGCTCTTAATAGTGTCTAATTCAAGATGCCTATGTATTCTTTTACTATCTCCCATCTAACTCAGGGAAAACCTCGTGGTCCTCTTTCATTCTTCAAAGAGAAAAAAATTAACTATTAATGCATAAGAACTTAAAAGAATATCTGACTGCAACTAACATTTCTCAAGTAATAACATCATGGTCATAAGAAGTAAAGCTAAAAAGCACGCTTATGTAACCTTCCTACTTTTAATTTGCTGCCTTACTTAACTTGTCCCTTATCACTACCTATGTCTGGGTGGATTCAGAGGGAAAGAAGAAACATAGGTATGTGTGCATCTCTCTCTGTCTCTCTCCATATATATGTGTGTGTGTGTGCACGCGCACATGCACGTGTGTGTGTGTATATATATGCATTAATTTATTTCAACATCATGACCACACAGATTTTATTTTTTCCATCTTTTAGATGAGGAAACCGAGGCTTTGTGAAGTTAAATTACATGTCTTAGGAGAGGTAGAAATGGAATTTTATTACATGTTTATCTGATGTGAAAAACCAACTCCTTGCTATTCTATCATACTGTTTTCCCCAGAGTTCTTTGAAGAAATAGACAAGCAAATCAGACAGGTGGCTACTTCAAAGAAAAGGTGGAACAGATTCATAGCCCTTAGGATAAGTCTGGGATAAAAATATTAAGGCATTTTTTGATTTACAATGGAGAATTTTGAAACTTTAAGCCACTTACAGCTTTAATAAATGTTGAGCTATTAAAAATGTCAAAGAGGCTGGGCGCAGTGGCTAATGCCTGTAATCCCAACACTTTAGGAAGCTAAGACAGGAGGATTACTTGAGTTCAGGAGTTCAAGACCAGCCTGAGCAACATGGAGAGACCCTGTCTCTATTAAGAAACATAAAAGTGTCACAGAGAAACTGCAGTTATCTGGACTGTGACTGTATTATCACCTAGTTTAGTACATCAAGCTACTATTTCTATTCAGAGCCTTATCTAGGAAATGTAGCAATACATACTTTTTTTTTTTTTTTGAGAGACAAGGTCTCACTCTGACACCCAGGCTGGGGTGCAGCGGTACAATCTCGCAATCTCGGCTCATCGCAACCTCCGCCTCCTGGGATCAAGTATTCCTCCCACCTCAGCCTCCAGAGTAGCTGGGACTACAGGTGCACCACCACACCTGGCTAATTTTGTATTTTTTGTAGAGATGGGCTTTCGCCATGTTGCCCAGGTTGGTCTTGAACTCCTGAGCTTCAAGCAAGCCTCCTGCTTCGGCCTCCCAAAGTGCCTCCCAAAGGAATTACAGGTGGGAGCCAGGGCACCCGGCTGTTATTTTTCAATCAATGAATTCGTAGAAATATATAAGTCATTACACATGTGTATTTTTCATAAATAGTCAAAGTGCTTCATGAGGGTGTTTATCAGTTCGCCTATGGTTTAGGCCCAGGGAAACCACCAAAACCTAATGCCTAAGGATTCCTTGTGTCTACAGAATAAACTTCCAATGCCAGAGAATGTAATAAGGCCCCAACTATGTCACTCCAGCACACCCCAACCACCACTATTCTCTTTTACCCTTTAGCAGTCAGAGAAATCTAATCACTACAGCCCAACCATGGCAGGTTCTGAAATATCTGTGTGTCTTTGTGTATATTCTTCCCTTTGCCTGAAATACCCAGAAATACTATGTATTTCGTAAGATGTATTTGGTGTCTCCTTGACTCTTCCCATAGTTTTGAGCCATTTGAAGGCAGGAACCATATAGTGTCCATTCTTTTATCTCGCCATACTACTAGACATCTATTAGGTGTTCAATACATGTCTGACGAAGGAATAAATGAATGAATGGAAAGGGAACCAGTAACTCTAACGAAGCTGGTAATATGCTTAACCCAGTCATTAATGTATTCATTCATTCAGCAGGTAATTAACACAGGTGCAGTGCTAGGCCTTCCACTAGGCACCGTCCACTTCCATATTCTCCAGCTCTGACTTCTGCCACAGGCTAGTCAAAGGTATTGCTCGTTCCATCACTTGACTCATAGCCGCTGGAAGAAAACGATTTAGTCCCTTCACCAGGGGTGAATATTCACCCAGCAGCTTCAGCCCCGACAAAGTACCCAAATACCATCCCAGAGGTTTATTTCCTAGTGATACCCGCATGCCAGATCACGGCTCACATAGGAAAATATTTTGGCATCTGGTGAACTGTTAGGTCTTAGGACCAGGAAAGCAGTGACACAGGGTTACAGAAAGAGCCCCAGGCTTGCTGTGTTTCTAAGATGTATATAGGTTTATCCATGTAGCTCTAATTTTTTTTCTTGCTGTGCAGTGTCTATTCAATTGTATGGGTGTACACAATTTGTTTATCCATTCTGCTGCTGATAAACACTTGGGTTGTTTCTAGTTTTTGTCTACCATAAGCAATTCTGCTATGAACATTCTCATTCGTCTCCCGGTATACAGGTAGAGCAGCTTCTCTAGCGTAGAAAACTAAGGTGGGATTTCTGGGGCATCAGGAAGAATATCTTCAGCCATATTAAATATTATCCAAAGTCACTGTCCCCATTTTCCATTCTCGTCAGAAATGTGTAAGAATTCGGGATACTTCAAATCTTCAGTAATGCTGAGTAAAAGCGAAAGTTACACAAGAATTCACACAGGACACAAGACTTCAATTAGAGAGTTCAATTATTAACTACATTAATACTGCAGGCTGTACAATACTGTATACATGAAAATTGCTAAGAGAATAGATTCAAGTGTTCTCACCACTGGAAAATGAGTAAGGTGGCATGCAAAAGTCACCAGCTGCAGGAGACTACTGAACACTTGAAATGTGGCTAGAGCAACTAAGGGACTGACTCATAATTTAATTTATTTATATAAAATAAAAACAATGCAAAATGAAACAATATACTTTAAGGGCTACAGATGTGGCAAAACTAATAAAGAGAAACAAGGGCATGAGAATCCCCACATTTAGGGTAGTAATTGCCTTCTACCCTAGGAAGAGAATTTAAGAAGACATACTTTTAAAAAGGAAAGCACGACAAAGCTATTCAGACTCAAAAGGTTAAAAGTCACTGGAGTTTGTAACAAACCAATCTTGGAAACTCTAACTGCAAAACGACAAACTGTAAACTGTTTGGAGCTCCAAAGAGCTGTTTTCAAAATCCAAGTCCACCGCTTACGAGCTTAAGAAAGATTTTTTGCCACTTTAAAACTCAATTTTCTGGTCAATAAGCTGGAAATGATCATGGCAAAGTTGGTGCTGGAGGGTGAAATGACTGACGAGTATGAACCTCCTGGCCCAAGGCCACATACCTCTGGGGACCTGCACATTCCTCTCTTTTTCCTGGAAAAACAAATCTATTCTTACCTCCACTGGGCCCAGAAACCAATGATCCCACACAAATTGGTTTGTTTTAGTATCGAAAAAACAAATCAAGTAAACAAAAAAGAGTCTCCAAGATCTCTCTGTTAAAACTCCAGTGGCTTTTAACCTTTTGAGTCTGAATAGCTCTCCTCAGGCGAAGGAGGAAAGCCTTTGCTCGCCCTCTCAGTGAGAACACAGCTACCCCCTCTACTCAGCCAACGCCCTCACAGAGTTAGCCGATGACTTCTTAATGCTCTTCGGCATTTTATTAAATCAAATTCATTCTTTATAATTTCCATCAAGTCAGAAAAAAGCAAATGCATGAATAATCTACAATCATTTGTCCCTGGAATACCCCATTTTCCCCGATGCTTGCGATGCCTTTGCCAAATCTCCGTCTTTCCCTCTCTGTCTCCTGGTCC
Organism: Colobus angolensis palliatus; assembly: GCF_000951035.1. Classification (NCBI taxonomy): domain Eukaryota; kingdom Metazoa; phylum Chordata; class Mammalia; order Primates; family Cercopithecidae; genus Colobus; species Colobus angolensis. The sequence continues at coordinate 1,689,019 of NW_012119598.1, forward strand.
CTCTCCCTGCTCTCAGTCCATTTGGATGGCAGGTCACTCCTCTCTGATTCAGACGAGGCTTGCCTTTTTAAACCTTCTTTGCAATAAGATATTACTTCTGACTTTTTTTGTATGTGTTATGATGAGTTTGTCTTTTTTTAAATCAAAACATCAGGAATAAGGATGACAAAGTAAAGCATACAGCGTCATCCAAAGGAACATTCTGTGATGATGGAAATGTATATCCATCTGCCCAACACAAAAGTTAGCAGCTGCAGGAGACCAGAGTGCTCGAAATGTGACTAGGGCAACTAGCGGACTGATTTATACTTTGTTTTTATTAATAAAATTTAATTAACAAAAATTGTATATATTTACAGTGCACAACATGATGTTTTGATACACACACACACATTGTGGAAGGGTAAATCAAGGTAATTAACATACACATTACTTATTTTTTGGTGGTGAGAACACTTAAAATCTACTCTCTTAGCAATTTTCAAGTATATACTATATGCTTAACTATAGCCACGAGGATATATAACAGATCTCTTGAACTTACCCTCTTGTCTAGTGGAATTTTTGTACCTTTTGTCCAACTTCTCCCGAACTGCCCCACCCTCCAATTTTAATTAATTTAAATTTTACAAGCTACATGTGTCTGGGGGCTACCGTATCAAGACAGTACAGGCTAGTTCAGAACATTCAGAAGCTGGGGTGAAGTAGGTATACCAGCAAATGAAAGGTCTACATTGAGAACTGCAATTTGTCAGGAAACCCTGCATTTTTGACATGGAGATAACAAACAATGTAACAACATGGTTATCGCTAACAGAAATTCCTTTTGCTTTTCATTACTAGTAATTTCACAAACTTTTTTCTTGTTTTCTTTATTCCTCTTTGATCTGTAGTCCAGAAAGGATTATCTACTAGATGTTCAGTAAGTGTTATCCCTTTTAAATATCCCTTGACAGTTTCAAAATATTAATGCTTTATATAGTATACTACCATACTTAGGTTCAAAGAATAACATTTTGACATTTCATAGTTAAAAATTTGGAAAATACCAAAAAGAGTAAAGAAAACAAGAATTATCAAACTTTGAGTTGATCCTATTCGTCTTTTTCTGTGTACAAAAAATGATGATCGTGATAGCTGACATTACAGTGTTCACTATATAGATCGAATGCTATTTTGTTTTTATTTTAATTTACTGCATTCTTTGAAATAGATACTATTATTGCTCCCATTTTAAAGACAAGGAAACCAGTTCACAGAGATATCAAGTCACTTGCCCAAGATGAAACAGCTAATAAGTGGCAGAGCTGGGATTTGAAGCCAGGCAATCTGGCTGCAGATTGCTCACATATACCCAAATAAAACTGGGATCATACTGTGTACAGTGTTACAAAGTTCACTGTGTCCTTCACTATGTTTTGAAATACCATATCTAGCAGCTGCATATATTTCGTCACTTAATTATAAAATGTGGTTAAACTGACCCCAACTATCAGACATTTGGGTGGTTTCCAGTATTTCCCTGTTACAAATAAGAGGGAAATAACATCGTTGTACATAAATCTTCGTACACATCTCTCATTGTTTACTTTGTACTACTTTAAGCTCCGCTTCCAGGAGTCAAATCACAGGCTCAAAGGGTCTGAAGACATTTAAAATCCTTGATATGCCTTTTAAATTATCCTCCATAAATATCGCATCCATTAACCTACCAGCAGTTAATTGTTAATAGATTCACTTTGTCCATAACAAGGGTATGTTGCTGATGGTTCTGTCACATCTTCTATGTTTCTGGCTTCATTTTTAGTGAGCATGCTTTTATTTGCACATATGGATTAGCCCTAAACTTCACTCTGTTGAGTCTAGCCACTCGTCCAAGTTGAAATGCAATCCTTATTTTTTTTTTTTGTCAACCATGATTTGTCAAAACAAACCTAATACTGAGCCCTTCTAAAGATCAGGGATCTGATACCTGAGTTTACCCTATAACTACACTGTTTTGTCTATCTTTGCACCCCTTAAGGCAGAGCTCTTGCCTGTACCTCACTCTAACTGTCTACAAGGCCAAAGGCACCAGTCTCTACATAGCATACGGGAGATAGAATTTCTAGCGCAAGTCCCCTAGGCAGCTCATTCTTGGTTTACTACATCCAGTAGGGCTCCTGACACATCACTTAAGTTAAACAAATAAGAAGTTGATATTGGCTATCAAATGCCATAATCTACACAAGAGAGGTTAAAATTGATATCAGAGATTTGAAGGAAAAACCAAATGAAGCCCTCTTTGAACTATTCAGCTGAATTTATGATAATCCCTGACTGCTTGGGAAAAAATGGGGAAGAGAAGAATACACGAGGGAAAGACAGAACTCAAACAGGAAACCCTGCCATACCGTTTGGACAGGAGACTGATTATACCTCTTTGCCAGGCTCCTCCCCTTATTACCAACATCTCTTCCTGCATATACTATACAGAATGCACTATCAGGGAACATATGGCTTTTGAATTTTACAGTTGCTGTTAATAAATACACTTACAGGTTTTATGATATTAAAATACTAAAATGTTTTTCATCCTGCTTTAAAGTGGACAATGAAACTTCCAAAGAAGCTGTGCAATGGGATCAGTTCTACCCAGAATACCACTTGAAAAGCAGAGAGCAGAATCCAATTGGCCAACATCCTACCTTACAAGACTCAGCCCCATATGGCCCAGCCCTGTGAGCCTAACCAAGGAGCCCAGGAAGGCTGAGCAGGAAGCTTATTTGTGTCAATGGATTCACCATCCTACCGTTCTGGGTGAGCTTTGTGGAGCAGATGAGGGTGGCAATCTGAAAGCTGTCTTTAGTGCTATCCTTGCTTGGGGTGAAAGTGACCAGGTTTTTGGATGCTTGAAGCTCTTTTTCTTCCATCTCCATCTTGGTCCCAGGCAGGGTCAGGTAGAATTTAGCATCTTCCATTTTTTTGTTGTCACCCTAAAGAGGAAGCATGTTAGGAACACCAAATGATGGCCAACATCTCTTATATGCAAATAAAAACAATTTCTGTCATGCATTTCCAGCATGAGAAGCGTGGTTTTATCAAATTATCCTGAAGATCCCTTCCAACTCTGAGATACTATGATATCTCTCTGCAAACACTGAGCCCAGAAATAATTTCATGATTGAATGGAAACAGAGTAAGTTGTGAACTAGAAACCAGAATACCCTAGTCTCTGTTAGAGTAAATAAATATATTGCAGAATAAGGTTAAATTTCGTTTTCTTCAGTCTCTAAATGGGGACAGTTATACCTTATTGGGTTGATGGTTGATGGAAGAAGAAATAGCTTGCCATCCCTTCCAAAATGATTCATAAACTAAGAGGTTAAGAAAAATATTCATCAGGTAGATGCATCTCAAAAGAGCAGCCAACTGTGGGGAAACCCCCAGATATTGTTGGATAAATGAGATCTTCCAGCATCTACTTTATACTCTAAAATCTCAGTAGAAGTGGGAGCTCAGTACCAGTTGGAAGAGAAGAACAAAGACAAAACTCTCAGGGAAGGAAGGAAGGCCCCCAGAGCAGAGAAATGGTATGTGGCTCATGGTGACAGGAAAACCACATCCACCACATGCTACTGAAGCCCAACGGTGCACCTGTCCACGTGCCATGCAGGACGCAAAGAGCAGATGATGAGAGGCCGACCCCTTACCATTCCCTGCTAGGGAACACCACTCGCAGGAGAGGGTGAGAGCCTCCTTAGAAGACTCCGTAATAACGCAACTCACTCTCTCCAGAAAGGAGCTGGGAAACCACAAAGCTGGAGGGCCCAGAGCCTTTCGAGTTTCTAGATTTTAATGGGCAAGTACAGATAGCTCTAGAAGGGTTTCTGATGTTTGTACAAATAAATGTGAAAGGAGTCTTAAACACCATTTGAAAGGGAGTAAATACTTTTCTCAGCCATTTTCTGTTAGCAGCACCTTATAAACCACCAGATCGTGCCTCCCATCCTGCAGAGTGGTGCCATCCGGGTTCATCAGCTTCACGAAGGCCACCCCAAAGGCTCGCTCTGATTTATCTCTGGCTGAAAAAGCAGAAAGACATGTCTGAGCAGTGCAGAAAGACACCAGGAGGCGATGGCTATGACAGATGATTTCACATTTTGCTTGGGGTGTGGCGTTCAACCATATTCTAATAAGCACAATTCAGCAAATTGCAGTAAGACACGTGTGCCAATGAAACTGCCTGGCACCCCCAAGTATGCTCTTCTCTTCCTACATCCCCTAATAAATGAGACCAGTATCTACCCAGTAATCCAAATTGGAAATATGGGTGTTGACACCAGCTCCACCCCATGTCAACTCCATGTCCTAAATAGCTCTGGGGCCTGTCCCTTCTCTCTCTTGCTGTCTTGCTGTCGCTTCCTGACTTCAGGCCAACCTCACCTCTTCTATTTCTACAGGACCTTCCCAATGCAGCTCTCTGTCTCTAGGCTCTCCCAGCCAACCCATTCTCTACGCTGGAATGAGGTTTCCCAAGTCCAGTCCAATCATGTCAATCACCCAGCTTCAAAACACTTGAATGAGAGATCTCAATTTATGTTGCTCTAAAACAGGCTCTGCAAGATATTTATTCTACTCTAGGGTTTACGGTGCTGCCCAAGGTTTCTTCCCCCTTCCTCCCGAGAATACCAGCTCCAGTGCCAGGAAAGAAGATCTGTATGCCCTGTGGCGGCTGGAAGGAGGGTGCAGCTTCATGAGGAGGCAGAGCACCTCTCTCTTGGTCTTCGGAGCCAGTCTCTGAACTTCCTGGGTCCCCTGCTTCAGTGGCTCTGACTGGGTAACCTGTGGCCTGTTCTCATCATAGGCACGGCTCTGTGGTCTGCTGTGACGCTCGGGTCCCCACACTGGTGGAATAGTCATCCATTGTATGATTTTACCTCAATTTGTTTATCCATTCTCCTACTGATGGGGATTTAGGCTATTCTAGTGTTGGAGTACTAAGGGTAAAGCTGTTATGAACATAGACCAACCCCTCCCAAATTCTCAAAACCAGAAACCACCCTTGAATTGCACCTCCTTAACATGGTTGAAAAGCATCTTCAGCCTTCGTGACCTGGCTCCAGCCTAGCTAGAATCAGACTGCCTGGGTGCTAACCTAGCCTGGTCATATGCTAGCCTTGTGACCGCGGGCAAGTACCTAGCCTCTCTGTGCCTTAGTTTCTTTATGTAAAAATGTAGATAAAAGTAGAATGTACCTTATTATATTATTGTGGATACTAAACAGGACCATGCACAAATATAGCTTCACATAATATTTGGTTTTTTTTTTTTTTTGAGACGGAGTCTTGCTCTGTGGCCCAGGCTAGAGTGCACTAGTGTGATCTCAGCTCACTGCAAGCTCCAGTTCCCGGGTTCACACCATTCTCCTGCCTCAGCCTCCCGAGTAGCTGGGACTGCAGGCGCCCGCCACCACGCCCGGCTAATTTTTTGGATTTTTAGTAGAGACGGGGTTTCACCATGTTAGCCAGGATGGTTTCGATCTCCTGACCTCGTGATCCACCTGCCTTGGCCTCCCAAAGTGCTGGGATTACAGGCGTAAGCCACTGCACCCAGCCTCACATAATATTTTTTTTTTTGAGACGGAGTCTCGCTCTGTCCCCAAGCTGGAGTGCAATGGCCAGATCTCAGCTCACTGCAAGCTCCGCCTCCCGAGTTCACGCCATTCTCCTGCCTCAGCCTCCCGAGTAGCTGGGACTACAGGCGCCCACTACCTCGCCCGGCTAGTTTTTTGTATTTTTTAGTAGAGACGGGGTTTCACCGTGTTAGCCAGGATGGTCTCGATCTCCTGACCTTGTGATCCACCCGCCTCGGCCTCCCAAAGTGTTGGGATTACAGGCTTGAGCCACCGCACCCATCACATAATATTTCATACAAACTTGATCTTTGTTAATTGTTAATTGATCATTGTTAGTTATGCAGAACCATATGAAATGGCTGATATTTGGCCATTTAGACCTAAAAAATGGCAATTTCACACGATTCAACCTGATACTATTATTGCTCCACTGGTCCTGCTTCAGCCTTACTGAACCTCATTGTGGTTCTCTAAACATATTTCTCCTGCCACCCTTCACTGGGCTAATTTCTACTCTCCTTCAAGTCTCAGCTAAGATGTAGGAAGTTATATGCATAAATCCCCCAGACTGGGTAAGGTACTGTGCTACGTATCCATTACAAGTCTTTGCCCCTTGTAATATACACATCACACTATTCTGTACATAACTACCCACTTTTTTTGTTTATCTTCCTAACCAGACCACAAAGACTCTACGTGGCAGTGTCCAGCTGGCTGTCACAGACCAGGGCCTCACCTGCAGCCCGCTGTGTAGATGGTGTTCAACACATGCAGTTTTGGAAGGAGGGGTTACATTTTTATGCAGTGCTAAATGAGAATAAGAAGCTTCCAGAAATTTTGTGATCAGTCTGAAAACAATCAATTTTCTTCTCTGCTCACACTTTAGTGCAGCCATTTCAAGAACTGTGACCTAAGACTTGAAACAGTTTTTTCATGAGAAAAATGATAATTTGGGGAGACAAGTGACTAAACAGTCATGGCAACATGCATTGTGAAGGTCTAGGAGGGAGATACAAGGTATATACAGCCTTTTCTACACCTATTTGATTGTGAAACACAACACTTTTTGTTACAGAGCATCTAGTAGCAGCTCAGAGCAGGGGACCTCAAACCCCGGGCCATGAACCTGTACCAGTCTGTGGCCTGTTAGGAACTGGGCTACACAGCGGGAGGTAAGTGGCGGACCAGCAAGCAAAGCTCCATCTGTCTTTACAGCTGCTCCCCACTGCTCGCATTACCACCTGAGCTCTGCCTCCTGTTGGATCAGCAGCAGCATTAGATTCTCACAGGAGCTGAATGCTATTGTGACCTGTGCATGCAAGGGATCTAGGTTGCACACTACTTGTGCAAATCTAATGCCTGATGATCTGAACTGTCTAGTTGCAGGAAAACAGGCTCAGGGCTCCCACTGATTCTACACTATGGTGAGCTGTATAATTATTTCATTATATAGTACAATGTAACAAGAATAAAAAAAACAGGCCGGGCGTGGTGGCTCAAGCCTGTCATTCCAGCACTTTGGGAGGCCAAGACGGGTGGATCATGAGGTCAGGAAATCGAGACCATCCTGGCTAATATGGTGAAACCCCGTCTCTACTAAAAAATACAAAAAACTAGCCGGGCGAGGTGGCGGGTACCTGTAGTCCCAGCTACTTGGGAGGCTGAAGCAGGAGAATGGCGTAAACCCGGGGGGCGGAGCTTGCAGTGAGCTGAGATCCGGCCACTGCACTCCAGCCTGGGTGACAGAGCAAGACTCTGTCTCAAAAAAAAAAAAGAATAGAGAAAATAACAAATGTAATGTGCTTGAGTTACCCTGAAACCATCTCCCACTCCTGGTCCTTGGAAAAATTGGCTTTCACGAAACCAGTCTCTGGGTGCCAAAGATTGAGGACTACTGTCTTTGAGAATATTAATGTTCACAAAACACATTTTGAGGAAATCCTAATATAGAGTGATAACACAGACCTTGCAAGCCCAGCAAAATACATTATGCTGATTTCCTTAGCACCAGTGAGTTACAAAAGAAAGTTGCCAAGTCTCTGGTTTCCAAATATCTTGTTCTCCAGATTCACAAGAGGGTTGTCAAGAAACAGCAAATTTTTTTTAAGTGGAAATATGTCATAGACCTCTTAATACTTACATTCCTGAGATGACCTGTGTCGGAAGGTAAATCTTATATGGCAGCGTGTGACCTCTTCTATAGCAATGGATACCTGTGTCACAGTAAGAAATTAATAGTTTACAGACACAAAGTACTTCACATGCATGGTTTATTTCATGGAATTAGGCTCAATTTTATACTTTCCACAGCACAAATTACTAGAGAGTGAGCCTTGGTATAGGTTTCATTCAAAGGAGACTGAGCTATTTTCAAATCAAAAGAATCTCAGATCATCTTGCTGTTTATCATAGATTCTGAGTATAGAGATACTGTGAATTTCTAGCATTTTCTGACGTAAGAAACAGTAATACTTCAGAGGGGGAATACTGGTACTTTGAGGTCTATACAGGACCTTTTAGACTGCAAGATGTGTATAAATATAGTAATAATTGGATCTATAAACCTAATTATTCCATAAAGAGGGGGAAAGGTAATAATTAGGGCTCATAAAGCAGTTTGCTGTTGCTTACATATCTACAGGGGAGAGAAGAAACAGGGCCTTGGGGCACTCAAATGAGCAGAGATCTGTGGTGTGCAGTTAAATTACGGCATGATTATACAATGAAACTTCATGCAAGTATCTAAAATACATATCTGAAGAATTATATGCATTGAGATAAGTAGTTTTAAAAAGCACAATATAAATTTCTATCAACAGCATCATTCAAAACATATGAACTATATAAAACTGTTGAAAATGGTTAATTCTAAATTGAGATATATGAATGCAATCAAAACAAATTTTTTTTTTCCATGAAGGACTCGTGTGACTTCGACAACCAGAAAGAGCTGATGGAGCCTGGGATTCAGAAGAAGTGGACTCTAGTTCGGGCCCTGATACCAGTCAGCTCTAGGATCCTAGGAAGTTACTGAACTTTGAACCTCAGCACCTAATCAGAAAGACGGCGTTACAACACCTGCTTGTTCTAGTTGCAGAGCCCTTGTGGGGCTCAAAGGAGATGACTGATCTGAAAAGCACTTTGGAATGTGTAATACACATATTGAAGTTGAAAAGAGGCCCAGAACACTTGGTGAGAGGCCAAGAAGAAAAAAATGTTAGGAAACTGTTTGCACAGTGTGAAAATTTCTGTTTGGTTTTGTACCGTCTTGGCAGTCTATTATATCCATCACGTCAACCACCAGCTTTGCTATTCAAATTCCCATACATTTATGAATGAGAACGTTATTGAAGAATACTGAGTTTCTTAATGATAAATGCTCTTAATACAGAATTATAATTACTGATTCGTTTCTTATTGCACACCATAGGCAACTTACCTAAAAATTTCAAAATAAAGTAGGAATAATTTGGGGGTAAACAGAAGATAGGAATCTAACTGAGGTTTAACAGATAACAGGGGTTGCAAATGACTCATTCTCACCTTGACAGTCTCATACCAACAGGGCTGCTTGACTTGGTAATAGACTACTGATTTGTATTCTGAAATGCCTTCATATCCAGCACCAGGGTGAATTGCTTTCTTCAGATGGAAGGAAAAAATTAGAAGGGAATAATTTTGTTTAGAAAAGGAAGAGGACCCCACATGCCATGCATAAGCCCCTTACCCCAAAACACATCCACACATGCCCTACACTGGCACTGATCGGCTGATTTAAGTTTGGGGGAATGAAGAACAGAGAATGAATTTCTATCACTTTATTCAAGGGTCTATCATATCAATTTGGTAGCAGTTAAGGAACCCAGCACTGCCTAAATATTCTTCTTTCCTGTAACTTGTATTTTCTCTTCCCTCCCCAGGCATGCATTCTCCTCTGATTCTTTCCTCTTTTCTCTCTCAGGAAACATGACGATGATGAGAAGTTAGGTGACAAATGCAGACGCGCCACTGTTTGCAGAAAAGCATTTCTCTTTCCTGTCTACATTCTGTTTTAGGGACTTGGGGTATTGGCACAGCATATTCACTCAAACTCAGGGCTGCATCTTTTCCTGGTCATGAACCACTTAGCTCAGTAGAACCAGCCCTTGGTGGGACACTATCAAACAAAATGACCAACAGGAGAAGGTGTCTACTTGAAATGAGCTCATCTGCTCTTACCAACAGCACAAATAAAGCACTCTCATACAGTGGCTCACAGGGTTCAGTTTCTCCCTCTCATGCAGAATACGACTTGACTTAGTGAACTGCCTTGCTATCTGCTTCCTTAATAGATTATAACATCCATGGGAAGTGATGAAATTGTATTTCATTATAGCCTCAAACAACTCTGCAACAGGACATTCTGTGAGTCAAGTCAATCAAGTGCTTGGTCCTTGGTTATCAAAGCAGGTAACTACGGCTTATACGAGAAGAGCTGGAGTTCAGCAGAGGTCATGCAGCCTCCTGTGACCACCTCCAGCCTATCCTCTTTGATGTCAGAATCAGGACTCACTTCTTTATGTGG
>NW_012119598.1:1700269-1705518 GCF_000951035.1 Colobus angolensis palliatus
AAGAGCAGTGGTAGCAGATGCCTACCCAAGGGATCTTCCAGTTTCAGTCTCTGATGAGCGCATGTTCTTTGGTTCGGCTCACCCAGGGAAGGAAATGTGCTTTCTGATGCTATTCGAGCAACCAGGCCACTTAGCTAAAGCCTCAGAGTAACTGATCAAGCTTGAAAGTGGCAAAATAAGTTGAAAATGATAAATAACCTCTGCATTGGAAGCTCACACATAAAATCATTAGGGGCTGGAGCTATTTCTTAGCACAGGAGAAATATAAAAATAAGAGTCTAGATAGCTTCCTTAGTGAAACTGCTCATTGCTAATCATAAATTTAACAGTCTTTATATTTCTTTTCTCAGGAAAAACCAAACCCATCCTGATGCAAAGAAGAATTAAAATACGGCCAAAAGTCTATGGTGATTGTAAAGATGGATGTGATGGCAGCAGGATTTCTGAGCCACACCGCGCACCTCCAAGAGCTTGCCTTCCTCATCGTGCACAGACATCGTCACCTCCACATTCTTTGGCGTCTTCTTCTTCCCTTTGTCAAACTCGCCATGGATCAGGGTGACATAGATGTCATTCCGAACATCTCCTGCAATATGACCAAGCATGCTGTGAGTGTTGCTGACAGAAGTCAATCCAAGTTTCACAATGTCATATGACACAAAAGATAAAGACGATATGAAATGTTCTGGTTTTATACCGAACTACTCATCTGACAAGAGGCTTTCATATGCATTCGTTGTCTTCAGCTTATCTCATTTTACCTTTCCATGCATACCAAGATGTCTTTACACCGTGGTTTTATAGAAAATTAAGTAGTAATTCTTTCTCTATTAAACATTTCTGTCTAATAATAAATATGTATTATATATTATTAGGTTACAGTGGCAGATCGTTTTTCAATAGTGCCTTGGAGAGTGTGATATTTTGAATACATCTGATAATAATGAAGGCAACTGTCATATTATTATATGCTGTGCCAGGCACTGGTCAAAATGTCTTATATGTATTAATGTAATCAATTACAGACTAACTTGTTAATCTAGAGAACAACCTGATGAGATAGACACTCCTTCTGAAAGCCTATAGAGTATGTTTTTCTTTTCTTTTTTGATACATGATCTTGCTCTGTTGCCCAGGTTGGAGTGCGGTGGTGCAATCTTGGCTCACTGCAACATCGGCCTGTTGTGCTCAAGTGATCCTCTCACCTTAGCCTCCCAAGTAGCTGGGATTACAGGCACACACCACCATGCCTGGCTAATGTTTTGTATTTTTTGTAGAGGAGTCTCACTACGTTGCCCAGACTGGTCTCAAACTCCTGGACTCAAGCAATCTGCCCACCTCAGCCTCCCAAACTGCTGGGATTACAGGTGTGAGCCACTATGCCCAGCCTAGATTACTTTACATTTCTTTAAATCAGTTTACTTGATTTTATCAATGAAAGAATGCTTTCTGCTGGTTTCTTCTTCATTACCCAGCAAAAGAAATTTAATTAATAAATTTGTAGCCCACATATTAAAGAAAAATATTAAATGTTATTGAAGTACATAAAGGAAACTTGGAATAAATGTAAAGTATATTAAACCCCTAGATGAAAAAACTATTGAAAAAATGATTCCAACACCTGCACTATATTAAACTGCCTCCCAATGTAAAAAACAAACCTTTTAACACTATAAGAAAACAGGAGTGCATATTTAGAGCAGTGATCATTTTGATCATTTCCCCAACTGGAAAAAAATAAGATACTGCTTACACTTGCTGAGGATGAAGAAAAAGGGGCTTATTCACACAGCACAGTTTGAAATCTTACTTGACACACTCTTTGTCAACGGAGAAACTGAAAATGTGTCGAAAGTCTCAATACGGCAATTCCACTGGTAATATTTGTCTCAAAGTATTAGAAATGTGGGCAATAATTTACCTGTAAGGATATTCACTGTGGTGTTTATAAAAGTGGAAACGTGGAAACAGTCTAAATTTCCAAGCACGGGGAACTAGTGGAATAAATTATGGTATAATAATGATGGCGGTAATATTCATTTTAAAAAGTGCTTGAGCTCCTACTCTGCAGCAGGCATGTGCTGGGTGTCTGGGTGGTGATGGTGAGCCACTCACCATCCTTGCCCCAACTCAGGTTACAGTCTAGTGCAGGAGAGAAGCACCAGTCAAATAATCTGCACAAGTAAACCCACAATTACCAATGGAGGAACATGCCAGGCTCTGTGAATGCACAATACCAGGTCCTGACCTCATCTGCGGGCTATGAGAATCTTTCCTTTCAGCTGTTAGCACGGTCAGGGAGAGTGGCCTGAGCAAAGGCCCAGAGGTAGGAGACAACCTGACTGACATTCTCACAGTGAGGGGGTGTTCTGGTGTGAGATGAGGTTGTAGAGACAGAAATAAGCCAGATCCTCCTGAGGCCGGTGGGCAAATTAAGAATTTTTATGCTTACCCTCCACATAAATGAAAGTCAGTAAGATGTTTTCAGTGACAGAGGAGTGGGGTGAAATCAGGTGTGCTTATGAAACAGAACATTTGGATGCAGTACGAACAAGAGAAAATGAGCAAAGAGAGAGCGGAAACATGAAAACCAGGTAGGAAGTTATGGCAGTCATCCAGGGAAGAGGCCATTGTAGCTCCAACTTGGGTGGTGGCAATGGAGATGGAGAGAAGGGAAAGAGTGATTTGAGAGTCCTTTCAAAGGTAACGCTGACAGGTCTTATCTACTAATTTATGTGAGTTGTAAAGGAAAGGGAGGTATCAAGGGTAACTTTCTGGTTTCTTCCTTTGTGCAGTGGATGGATAGGTGGGTGGATGGATGAGTGGATGGGTAGGTGGGTGGGTGGATGGATGATGGGTGGGTGGGTGGATGGACAGAGGTTAGATAGGTGGATGAGTGGATGGATAGGTGGACGGTTGGATGGGTAGGTGGATGGGTGGGTGGATGGATGATAGACAGGTGGGTGGATGGACGGATGGATGAATGGATGGAGGTGCAATTTTCTTAGATAAAACACAAGAGAGGAGCCTCAGGCCTAGATGCACAGAATTATGAGGTCCAAACGGGGATGCTGAGTACGAATTAGCCAATTAAAACAAGGAGGGGCTGGGTGTTGTGGCTCATGCCTGTAATCTCACCACTTTGGGAGGCAGAGACAAGAGGACTGCTTGAGCCCAGGAGTTCAAGATTAGCCTGGGCAACATAATGAAACTTGGTCTCTACAAAAAAAAAAAAAAATTAAATTAGCCAGATGTGGTGGCTCATGCCTGTAGTCTGGGCTACCCAGGAGACTGAGGTGGGAGGACTGCCTGAGCCCAGGAGATCGAGGCTTACAGTGAGCTATGATCACACAACTGTACTCCAGCCTGAGTGACAGAGCAAGACCTTGTCTCAAAAAAAAAAAAAGAGGGGGGAGTCCTGAGGCAGGAAATAGCTGGCTATATGGTCCTAGAGTTCACTAAAGAGGTCTTGGTGTTGGAGCTACAGATTTGAAGGTGACGGGCAGATGAAAGCCAAGTGAGTGGATGATGCCCCTAGGGAGAAAATACAGGTGAGACAGAAAGAGGGCTGTTCTGGGCTGAACTGTGTCCTCCCCACATTCATATGCTGAAGCCGTAACCCCTAGTAACGCAGAATATGACTGTATTTGGAGATAGGGCCTTTAAAAGAGGAAGCAAGGTAAAATGAGGTCATATAGGTGGGCCCTAATCCCATATGACTGGTTCCCTCATACAAAGAGATTAAGACACAGACATGCACAGAGGGACGACCAAGTGAAGACGCAGGGAGAAGATGGCCGTCTGCAAGCCAAGGAGAAAGGCCTCCCGAGAAGCCATCCCTGCTGTCACCTTGATGTTGAACTTCCAGTCTCCCATCCTTTGTTGTGAGAAAACTAACGCTGACACCACCCAGTCCGTGGTATTTTGCTATGGCAGCCCAAGCACACTAATACAGGGTCTCAGAACCAAATAGCAAGGAACTTCCACATTTAGAGGCGAAGTAGAACATGAGAAGGTGGCAAACGGGTTGTAGCAGAGGCCCCAGGGAAATGGAGAAACAGAGAAAAGTGAGGGGTCACCAATGAGAAGGGAAGGAAATACTTCAACAATGTCAGATGCTGCTGAGAGGTCACAGAGCTGATCACTAGGCTAGAAAACACCAATCAGATGTAGAGATACCATGATCATGGGTGACTCTCATGAGAGCTACTCTTGAGAGGCTGGAGTGGGGCTGGCAGAGGTGAGAAAACAGACAGAGAGTGGACAGAATCACTCCTGTGACACTGAAGACAGAGAGTCAAAGCTCCTCGCTAGAGGGCAAGAGGGTACACGGGAGAGTTAAGGAGGCAACTGGAACCAGTTCACATGGTGATGGGACAACAGGAAGGAGTTCCAAGCCCAGGGAGTTGGGTCTAGACCTGGATTTCTCAGACCTGACTCACCACCGGATCACCCTGGGAGCTCTGAATCAGTCTCTAGAAATCTAGGAATCTGTACTTTCATGGAGATCTTCAAGGAGATCTTGATTAGCTGATCCACAGACTAGCACTGGAAACCCTTGCTCTAGATGATTTTTTAATTTTTTTTTTTAATTATACTTTAAGTTCTAGGGTACATGTGCACAACGTGCAGGCTTGTTACATATGTATACATGTGCCATGTTGGTGTGCTGCACCCATTAACTCGTCATTTACATTAGGTATATCTCCTAATGCTATCTCTCCCCACTCCCCCTACCCCACAACAGGCCCAAGTGTGTGATGTTCCCCTTCCTGTGTCCAAGTGTTCTCGTTGTTCAATTCCCACTGATGAGTGAGAAGATGCAGTGTTTGGTTTTTTGTCCTTGCAATCGTTTGCTGAGAATGATGGTTTCCAGCTTCATCCATGTCACTACAAAGGACATGAACTCATCATTTTTTATGGCTGCATAGTATTCCATGGTGTATACATGCCACATTTTCTTAATCCAGCCTATCACTGTAGGACATTTGGGTTGGTTCCAAGTCTTTGCTATTGTGAATAGTGCCACAATAAACATACGTGTGCATGTGTCTTTACAGCAGTGTGATTTATAATCCTTTGGGTATATACCCAGTAATGGGATGGCTGGGTCAAATGGTATTTCTAGTTCTAGATTCCTGAGGAATCGACACACTGTCTTCCACAATGGTTGAACTAGTTTACAGTCCCTCCAACAGTGTAAAAGTGTTCCTATTTCTCCACATCCTCTTCAGCACCTGTTGTTTCCT
>NW_012119598.1:1709639-1714415 GCF_000951035.1 Colobus angolensis palliatus
AAGTCCTTGCCCATGCCTATGTCCTGAATGGTATTGCCTAGGTTTTCTTCTAGGGTTTTTATGGTTTTACGTCTAATATTTAAGTCTTTAATCTATCTTGAATTAATTTTTGTATAAGGTATAAGGAAGGGATCCAGTTTTAGCTTTCTACATATGGCTAGCCAGTTTTCCAAGCACCATTTATTAAATAGGGAATCCTTTTCCCACTTCTTGTTTTCGTCAGGTTTGTCAAAGATTAGATGGTCGTAGATGTGTGGTGTTATTTCTGAGGCCTCTGTTCTGTTCCATTGGTCTATATCTCTGTTTTGGTATCAGTACCATGTTGTTTTTGCTGTTTTGGTTACTGTAGCCTTGCAGTATAGTTTCAAGTCAGGTAGCATGATGCCTCCAACTTTTTTCCTTTGCCTGAGGATTGACTTGGCAATGCAGGCTCTTTTCTGGTTCCACATGAACTTTAAAGTAGTTTTTTCCAATTATGTGAAGTCATTGGTAGCTTTATGGGGATGGCATTGAATCTATAAATTACCTTGGGCAATATGGCCATTTTCACGATATTGTTTCTTCCTACCCATGAGCATGGAATGTTCTTCCATTTGTTTGTATCCTCTTTTATTTCATTTTATTTTATCAGTAGTTTGTAGCTCTCCTTGAAGAGGTCCTTCATATCCCTTGTAAGTTGGATTCCTAGATATTTTATTCTCTTTGAAGCAATTGTGAATGGGAGTTCACTCATGATTTGTATTTTTCAAAGAACATCTTTATTTCTGCCTTCATTTCGTTATTTACCCAGTAGTCATACAGAAGCAGGTTGTTCAGTTTCCATGTAGTTGAGCGGTTTTGAGTGAGTTTCTTAATTCTGAGTTCTGGTTCGAATGCACTGTGGTCAGAGAGACAGTTTGTTATAATTTCCGTTCTTTTGCATTTGCTGAGGAGTGCTTTACTTCCAACTATGTGATCAATTTTGGAGTAAGTGCGATGTGGTGCTGAGAAGATGTATATGTATATTCTGTTGATTTGGGGTGTATATTTTTGTATTTTTAGTAAAGACGGGGTTTCACTGTGTATATTCTGTTGATTTGGGGTGGAGAGTTCTGTAGATGTCTATTAGATCTGCTTGGTGCAGAGCTGAGTTCAATTCCTGGATATCCTTGTTAACTTTCTGTCTCATTGATCTAATGTTGACAGTGGGGTGTTAAAGTCTCCCATTATTATTGTATGGGAGTCTAAGTCCCTTTGTAGGTCTCTAAGGACTTTCTGTATGAATCTGGGTGCTCCTGTATTGGGTGCATGTATATTTAGGATAGCTAGCTCTTCTTGTTGAATTGATCCCTTTACCATTATGTAATGGCCTTCTTTGTCCCTTTTGAGCTTTGTTGGTTTAAAGTCTGTTTTATCAGAGACTAGGATTGCAACCCCTGCCTTTTTTTGCTTTCCATTTGCTTGGTAGATCTTCCTCCATTCCTTCATTTTGAGCCTATGTGTGTCTCTGCACGTAAGATGGTCTCCTGAATACAGCAAACTAATGGGTCTTGACTCTATCCAATTTGCCAGTCTATGTCTTTTAATTGGATCATTAATCCCATTTACATTAAAGGTTAATATTGTTATGTGTGAATTTGATATTGTCATTATGATGTTAGCTGGTTATTTTGCTTGTTACTTGATGCAGTTTCTTCCTAGCATCGATGGTCTTTACAACTTGGCATGTTTTTGCAGTGGCTGGTACCATTTGTTCCTTTCCATGTTTAGTGCTTCCTTCAGGAGCTCTTGTAGGGCAGGCCTGGTGGTGGCAAAATCTCTCAGCATTTGCTTTTCTGTAAAGGATTTTATTTCTTCTTCACTTATGAAGCTTAGTTTGGCTGGATATGAAATTCCAGGTTGAAAAATCTTTTCCTTAAGAATGTTGAATACTGGTCCCCACTCTCTTCTGGCTTGTAGAGTTTCTACCGAGTGATCTGCTGTTAGTCTGATGGGCTTCTCTTTGTGGGTAATCCGACCTTTCTGTCTGACTGCCCTTAACATTTTTTCCTTCATTTCAACCTTGGTGAATTTGACAATTATGTGTCTTGGAGTTGCTCTTCTCAAGGAGTATCCTTGTGGCGTTCTCTGTATTTCCTGAACTTGAATGTTGGCCTGCCTTGCTAGGTTGGGGAAGTTCTCCTGGATAATATCCCGCAGAGTGTTTTCCAACTGGGTTCCATTCTCCCCATCACTTTCAGGTACACCAATCAGACGTAGCTTTGGTCTTTTCACATGGTCTCATATTTCTTGGAGGCTTTGTTCATTTCTTTTTATTCTTTTTTCTCTAAACTTCTCTTCTCGCTTCATTTCATTCATTTGATCTTCCATCTCTGATATCCTTTCTTCCAGTTGATCAAATTGGCTACTGAAGCTTGTGCATTCGTCACATAGTTCTCGTGCCATGGTTTTCAGCTCCATCAGATCCTTTAAGGACTTCTCTGCATTGGTTGTTCTAGTTAGCCATTTGTCTAATCTTTTTTCAAGGTTTTTAACTTAATTGCTATGGGTTCGAACTTCCTCCTTTAGCTCGGAGAAGTTTGATCGTCTGAAGCCTTCTTCTCTCAACTTGTCAAAGTCATTCTCTGTCCAGCTTTGTTCCATTGCTGGCGAGGAGCTGCGTTCCTTTGGAAGAGGAGAGGCACTCTGATTTTTAGAATTTTCAGTTTTTCTGCTGTTTTTTCCTCATCTTTGTGGTTTTATCTACCTTTGGTCTTTGATGATGGTGACGTACAGATGGGGTTTTGGTGTGGATGTTTTTTCTGTTTGTTAGTTTTCATTCTGACAGGATGGTCAGCTACAGGTCTGTTGGAATTTGCTGGAGGTCCACTCCAGATCCTGTTTGCCTGGGAATCAGCAGCGGAGGCTGCAGAACAGCGAATATTGCTGAACAGAAAATGTTGCTGTCTGATCATTCCTCTGGAAGTTTCGTGTCAGAGGGGTACCTTGCTGTGTGATGTGTTAGTCGGCCCCTATTGGGGGATGTCTCCCAGTTAGGCTATTTGGGGGTCAGGGACCCATTTGAGGAGGCAGTCTGTCCATTCTCAGATCTCAAGCTCTGTGCTGGGAGAACCACTACTCTCTTCAAAGCTGTCAGACAGGGACATTTAAGTCTGCAGAGGTTTCTGCTGCCTTTTGTTCAGCTATGCCCTGCCCCCAGAGGTGGAGTCTACAGAGGCAGGCAGGCCTCCCTGAGCTGAGGTGGGCTCCACCCAGTTCGAGCTTCCTGGCAGCTTTGTTTACCTAGTCAAGCCTCAGCAATGGCAGGCGCCCCTCCCCCAGTCTCGCTGCCAGCTTGCAGTTCGATCTCAGACTGCTGTGCTAGCAATGAGCGAGGCTCCATGGGCGTGGAACCCTCTGAGCCAGGCGTGGGACATAATCTCCTGGTGTGCTGTTTGCTAAGACCATTGGAAAGCACAGTATTAGGGTGGGAGTGACCTGATTTTCCAGGTGCCGTCTGTCACTGCTTTGTTTGGCTAGGAAAGGGAATTCCCTGACCCCTGGAGCTTCCAGTGTGAGGCGAAGCCTCACCCTGCTTCAGCTCACGCTCGGTGGGCTGCACCCACTGTCCTGCACCCACTGTCCGACACGCCCCAGTGAGATGAACCTGGTACCTCAGTTGGAAATGCGGAAATCACCCGTCTTCTGTGTCGCTCACAATGGGAGCTGTAGACTGGAGCTGTTCCTATTCGGCCATCTTGGAACCACCCCCCTAGATGATTTATTTTGTCTTTCTTTCTTGAGACAGAGCCTTACTCTATTGCCTAGGCTGGAGTGCAGTGGCATGATCTAACCTCACTACAAACTCTGCCTCCCGAGTTCAAGTGATCCTCCCGCTTCAGCCTTCCAAGTAGCTGGGATTACAGGCATGCACCATCACTCCCAGCCTTTTTTTTCTTTTTTTTTGAGACAGAGTCTTGCTGTGTCACCCTGGAGTGCAGTGGTGCAATCTCAGCTCACTGCAACCACCACCTCCTGGGTTCAAGCAATTCTCCTGCCTCAGCCTCCCGAGTAACTGGGATTACAGGTGCACGTCAACTCTCCCAGCTAATTTTTGTATTTGGAATAGAGATGGGGTTTTACCATGTTGGCCAGGCTGGTCTTGAACTCCTGACCTCAAGTGATCCACCCACCTCAGCCTCCCAAAGTGTGGGATTACAGATGTGAGCCATCTCGCTTGGCCATATTCTAGATGAATTTTAAAACCAATGTAGCCCTTGGCATTCTATAAACCAATCCTATTGACTTAAACAAAACAAAACAAAACAAAAAACTTAATGTTATTTTACAAGCCAGCTTTCAAAGGTAAACTCACCTTATTCAAAGGCCTCAGAAGAAGCCAACCCTGTTGTCACCCTGATCAAAGAATAAACTCCTCCACTTTATGTTTTCAGATTTGTGTCTCATTGTAGCAGTAAAACCACCTTAAGGTAGAGAATATTACTACTAAGTTTTTTTTTCTTTAACAAGAAGACAAAACATTTTCCCAGAATGTTGATCAATGTATATCAGGGTAAAATGGCTATGGAATGGACAAAATAAGCAAAAAATTATCTTCTTTTATGAGAAAAAGAAAAAAAGAGTGATCTCCATTTTATTACTTTTTTATTCATTCATTCCACAAATATTCATTTAAGACTCACTACACGTAGACCGTGTGAGCAGCAATAAGTTATCACTGCCCCTTAACTTCTCAAAGGAGAAATAAGATCTTGTATTACTTTAAAATACCTAATTTATTTATTTATTTATTTATTT
>NW_012119598.1:1715496-1726013 GCF_000951035.1 Colobus angolensis palliatus
GAACATTTAAATTGTATAGTCACAATCTTACCATAAAGATGTAAATTCTCCCCCAGTTGACCTATCATTTTAATGACACTTCCATTCAAATCACAACATGACCTCTTTGAGAATTTGACAGAGATGTGAACAGATGCTAACTTTGGGTGACAACATGAGACCGTCTCAAAAAAAAAAAAAATAAATGAATAAAGAATAAAGACTCATGGGATAAAAATTTGTTCCACAGAATTTACAAAACACGACTGTGATCAAATCACTGCTGGGTGCATTTCAATGCAGTTCAGTCTTAAAAGCCTATGGTAGGAAGCCTGAGGTCTCCAGCAGAGGCTGTTTTGTATCAGAGAAAGATAATAAAGGGCAGGAATCCAAGGACCCAGCTGTGAATGTCCCCCACCCTCAGCAGAGTCCCTCCCAGCTCTGGCACTGGACTGTACCTTGCCCTTTGTGATTCACTTCCTTTGCTGCAATCACTTTATTCAAGACTGAAGTGAGTGGCTCATTCTCCCCAGTCACGTGTGATGTTATCAAAGGTGACATGATGAGCTGCCTCTGGCGGATGTAGGTTTCCATCGCAATTCTTGGAAAACAGAAATAAGAGGTAAGGTGGGAGCGGGAGAAAGGAAGTCTCTGCAGCACAACCTCAGATAATGGTGAGTCGTATGGGAATAATTTGGAAATATCAACACTAAATACCCCTATTCTATCTTTCCGTAGTTTTCCATTTTGTGTCTATCTTAAACACTAAATTCACCTTGGAAATGACTTGAGGCAAGGAGAGAGGAAAAAACCCCAAGAGTACACAAAACTGGTGACAAAAGGTTAGCAACTAAAATCAGAGGCGACGCTCCATGCTCTGTCAGAGGCAGAAGAGGCTGCTGCAATAGAATTGAAGACAGAGCACCCACAGAAGGGGCAGGAGCCCCTAGCTCTACTTCTACTTGATAGTGAGCTCTGCAAGAGGCTCCCTTTGGGCCTCAGTTTCTCCATCTGTAAGAGATGGGCTGGGATCACATGCCTGTTAAGGCTTCTGTCTAGTGTCAACCCCCTATGTACGAGCACAGTGTATATGCCTGGTGTCTGGCAGATGTTCTCAGATTTCTATGTGATGACAAGCTAGATCTTGGCATGAGTGCTGCCAAACAAGCTCCACTTGAGTGACCTTATCAGGCTGCGGCTCGTAAAGGGCGATCAAAGAACCAAACACAGCCCCCATTCTACCGAAGGCAGAAGCACGATCAGCAACTGCACCTCAGTGGGCAGTACAATAGTCTCCTGTCTCCTCTGTCCGCTGCATGTAGGCCAGTTTTCTCCACAGGGTTCCCTGAACCCTGACAATAAAACACACTGCAATATGTGACTGGCAAATGGGATTGCTATAGTCTTGAGTTCCTGTTTTTTACAAATGACTCTCTCTAAATGGACTTGCAGAATACACATACCACACTCTCCTACTGGAAAACACGGTAAAGTTTTTGAAGTAGGTTATGGCAGCGCTTGCCATAAGTCTCAGGCATTCAATGCCAGAGGCTGCAGTCTACATCGTAAATACTTCACTGTGGCTGTTGGCGGCACAGTGAGCAGTAATCAAATTAAGGCAGGGTTCGTCAGGGACTCAAAGTGTGGATTATGCAGTGGGGACGATCTCAGGTCTAAGTATTGTGATATGGTTGCTGGAGGAAAGCTGGTTGAGCAGGAGGCACATCACCACCAGCAAATACACAGATGGCTGTTTCAGACACCTTTCATATCCATGAAGGCCATTCCTATTATGTACATATAATCTTAAAAACAAATATAACACATTCATAGTACTATAATATATATGGTACAGTATTTGTATCTATTAAGTATTATATGTATATTTATATTTATTCAATATACAGTCATATGCCTAACAATGTTTCAGTTAATGACAGACTGCATAGATGACCGTAGTCCCATAAGATTATAAGGGAGCTGGCCAGGCATGATGGCTCACACCTGTAATTCCAGCATTTTGGGAGGCCAAGGCGGGTGGATCACCTGAGGTCAGGAGCTCGACATGAGCCTGACCAACATGGTGAAACCCCGTCTCTACTAAAAATAGAAAAATTAGCCAGGTGTAATGGCATGCCCCTGTAATCTCAGCTACTCGGGAGGCTGAGGCAGGAGAATTGCTTGAACCCAGGAGGAGAGGTTGCAGTGAGCGGAGATCACGCCACTACACTCCAGCCTGGCCAACAAGAGCAAATTTCCATCTCAAAAAAAAAGATTATTAATGGAGCTGAAACATTCCTATTGCCTAGTGATATTATAGCTGTTTTAACATCTCAGCACAACTCATTACCCCTTCTATGTTTAAATATGTTTAAAGACACAAATAGCACTGTGTTACAATTGCCTGCAGTATTCAGTACAGTAGCATGCTGGACAGGTTTACAGTCTAAGAGCAATAGGCTATACCATACAGCCTAGGTGTGTAGTAGTCCATACATTCCGGATGTGTGTAAGTGCACTCTGTGGTGTCTACACAATGACAAGAGAGCCTAGCGACATGTTTCTCAGAACGTATCCCTGCCATGAAGTGATGCACAATTGTATTTAACATATCTATAAATGTAATCAACAAATTAACATTGTATTAAATTCAACATATTTATAAAATATACTTAAACGTATTTATATATTATATAATACATATTTATATAGGTGTGTGCATACAGTGTTTTATATTATACACAAAACAAGAGCAGTATTCATGGAGATGAAAGTTATCACATAATTAACTTTAGCACTGTGCTACATAAAATATTTGTCTCGTCTTGGAAGGTCAATATATAGGTGGTAGCATACAAGGTAAGTGCATTTTATTTTTAATTCTTTTATTTTATCTATGGTTCTGTCATAGATAAAATATGGCTCTGTCACCCAGGATGAAGTGCAATGGCCATATTTTAAAAATCATTCATAGTAGCCTCTGGATAAAAGAGATAAGTACTACTGAGCATGAGCTATTTGCACTATTATGTTTAGAAACTGGTCCAAAGGTGTGGACTTAACACTGAAAGATTAAAATTTTTATATTTTATATATTACATATAATCCATATTTTTTGTATTAAAAAAAAGACAACAGGAAAACAAAAACAGAGGCAAAATCACCAAGAGTTTACATCAACAGAAATAATCACTGTTAATCATGGAATACATTTTTCGAAATATCTAAATTTGCAGGCTTTTAATGCATTGTAACAATTTATATTCCTATAAGTAATGTATGTCTCTTTACAGCCACCTAAACACTAAAATGTGGTCAAGATAAAAACTAAACCTTGATGTTTCAATTTGCATTTCACTCATCTTCAATAAATGTACAATGCCATTTCTCTGTGTGTGTGTGTATTCCCTTCATGTCCTTATTAATTTCTATTAATTCTTTATATATTACAAATACTCCTTTCTCATACATGGTGCAAAGATTGTATTGATTTTTTTTATATCTATAAGTTCTTTACAATTTTTGGGTGGTTAAATCTATCAATTTTTCTTTTTTTGGCTGAATCTTTAAAATGGCCTCCTTCTCATTACTACCATATAAAACTTCTATTTTCCTGTTAATATTTTAAGATTCTAGCTCTTACAGTTGTATGTTTAATCATCTAAAATTTACATTGGCATAAGTTGTGAGACTACAATCTAACTTAGGGATCTTAAATGGCTAACTTTCTCCAAAAAAATTTTTTTTTTGCATAATGTATCTTTCTCCACTAATTTGTGATATCATTTGTAAACAAATGATACATTAACTCAAATATATGATTCTGGCTGGTTTGTGGAATTCTCAGTTTGTTCTACTTGTCTGCAGTGGCAGCCGCAAGTGAACACCGAGATGATGCCTTCTGACTGGCACGATGGCCCCTGGTGGGCGTTGGTCCCGGCAATGCTCTCGGCCTCCACTAGGCCTCCACTGTCTGAGCAGGTGCTGGAGCAGGTCACGACGTTCACACTTGCACTTCTTCAGAGTGACGCGGCTTGAATCTGCTCCCAACAGCTCCTCAATGGCCTACCCATGGCTCCAGCTCCTGCAGCTCAGTATGGAGGGCCTTAGTGAAGCTCTGCAGGGATCCTTTCATACACTCCCAGGATGGCTTTCCCCCGACATGCAGGAATGCCGGCCCATGGGTGGGCCAGCCCTTCATTCTCTCATCTCCTAATCCCTCGCTTCACACAGTGTGGCCCTCAGACCAGCTACATCAGCATCACCTGGGAGCTTGTCAGAGGCAGAACTCCCCTGCAGCCCAACAAGCTCCCCTGATTCATACGCATGATGTAGTCTGAGAAGCCCTGTGCTAGCCCACGTGATTCTGTGTCTTCCACGATGCCTGTTTCATGCCATAGACTGCACAGATACTTTGGCACTGCTGACACGAGGACGGCACCACTCTGCATTCCAGGGCAGACGGATATTTGCCCTTTTATATTCCTTTGGTCCTTTCTATAGAATCAGGGAAGTTCAGTTTACCCTCTTCAAAGGGAGTCCAACATCAAGAACTTTGAATAAAGTCTTCTGTTCAGCTCCTATCTGACAATCTTGCAGCTTAGAATCTTTCCTTCCCTGAGAAAATGGTTTCTAGCACCTGTTTCTGTGTTAACACACAATTGAATGGCTAATCCAGGTCTCAAGTCACCTGGGACACATGCCAAAGTACTTACTGCTGAAAGGGAATAAAATGCTGCTTTTCTTCATCATCCACCTTCCCATGTATGATATCAGTAATATCCATCACTAGGAAAAAGACAAACTTCATTAAAGAAACTAATTGCTTCATGCCTCAGTAAGTTACTATGGAAAAGGACAGTATCAGCAAACATAAAACATTGGAGGAAGAAAGGTACCAAGCAGGGACTTTTTTTTAGATTTCTTTGCCAATGGTGATTCCCAGTATACCCAGCCCAGCAAAACAGTGACTCATGAGGTGCTGAGGAAGGGTTTTGGGTTTTACTGGATCAATTTTGCAGACTACCCACTTTTAAAACTCTACAAGATCGAGTTGCTAAATTCTTCTCCTTTTTTTTTTTTAAAGATGAAGTCTTACTCTTTTGCTTAGGCTGGAGTACAGTGGCGCAATCTTGGCTCACTGCAACCTCCACCTCACCTGTTCAAGCAATTCTCCTGCCTCAGTCTCCCAAGTAGCTGGGACTACTACAGCGTGTGCCACCATACCTGGCTAACTTTTGTATTTTTTTAGTATAGACAGGGTTTCACCATGCTGGCCAGGCTGATCTTGAACTCCCGACCTCAGGTGATCCGCCCGCCTCAGCCTCCCAAAGTGCTGAGATTACAGGGATTAGCCATCGTGCCCTGCCCGAGTTGCTAAATTCTTGAGAAATTTAGCATCAGGTTACTTTTTAGTAAGTCTGGAACCAAAGGTCCAAGAGCAGAATTGTGACATTTCCTTGATCGTTTTCAATCTATGAGCAACCAAAATGTCAATGTAAGGCCCAAAATGTATTTCCTCAATTGAACAAACTACAGAGGAAGATGCTGGGACTTTTGGCAGGTTCTGGGGTTTGATGTAAGCCAAGGAGCCTCTCTGAAAGCATTTAGAAACAAACACAACATTGTCTTTGAAGAGTTAATTTCCTAGACAGGCAAACCACTTACTTCCCAGCGAGTATTTTATTCCACTAAAATCAATACACAGACCCAGACAGGGAGGATTCCAATAGTCACAACTTAGGTTCTACTGTGTGTAAGACACAGTGTTGGGTACTAAGGGGGAAAGAAAGGAGCGTGGGCTAGGTGAGGACACAGAACCCATGCAAAGAAAACGGGCAGTGCCAGGCAGTAAATGCTGTGTGTCTGATACTGACAATGACAACGTGATCCATCTCTTACTATCTCTGGGCCTTCTTCCCACCTTTCTTCCTCCTTTCCTCCTTCCCTCCCTCTCTCTATTTTCAAAATTGTGGTAAAACACACGTAACATAAAATGTACCATCTTGCCCATTTTAAAGTATACAGTTCAGTGGTATTAAGTGTATTCACATTATTGTGCAACCATCATCACCTTCCATCTCTAGAACTTTTTCATCTTCCCAAATGGAAACTCAATACCCATTAAACACTAACTCCCCATTCCTCCTCTCCAGCCCCCGGCACTTACCATTCTATGCTGTCTCTATGAATTTGACTACTCTAGGTGCCTCACATAGGTGGGATCATACAATATTTGTCCTTTTGTGTCTGGCTTATTTACTTAGCGTCAAGTCCTCAAGGTTCATTTACGCTGTATGTAGCACGTGTCAGAATTCCCTTCCTGTTTGAGTAATATTCCATTGTGCGTACACACCACAGTTTCTTTGTCTATTTATGCACTGGTGGACACCTAGTTACTTCCACCTTTTGCATATTGTGAATAATACTGCTACAAACATGGATGTACAAATATCTCCTCCAGACCTTGCTTTTGATTGTTTTGAAGCAGGGCAGCTGGATCATTTGCTAGTTCCATGTTTAATTTTTTGAGAAACTGCCATGCTGTTTTCCACAGCACTGCACTATTTCACATTTGTCTCTGGGTCTCTCTCGTACCTGCCACTCCAAAAGGTCTTCGGAGTCCACAGGTGTGCTTCTTGCCTTCCTTCAGCTCCATGTGGCCCACGCGGACAATCTGGCACACGAGGCTGACGCGGGGCCGGATGAGGTCCATGCTGCTGAGGTCCTAAAGGGGCAGAGAAAGTGCAAGAGGAGGTAGGGCTGGACCACTCTGTCCCCCGTGTCTCTTTTCTCTTTACCCTCTACAACAAAATCCTGTTCAGACCTTATTTCTCAATGCTGAAATACCAGAATGACTCTCTTCTTCCCCATCTCCATCCAAGAGCTATTATGGCATCAGAGAACATGACTTTGTGCTTGTAAACAAGTGCTTTTTTGTTCCCCGGTTCCTACTTCAAATTTACAAATCAGATCATAGTCCGTCGGAAGTCTCCAGTTCATCAGCTTAAGCAGGGTATTGAAAAAGCAGGGCCCTCATCATTGCGACTGTATAACCTTCCTGGATGTATCTCAGTACAGGATGCATTTCAGCATCAAATGAAGTAAAAACCTGTGTAACATTGACATTTACTGGGTATCCACACAAGTCTGTGACATTTCATTTCCTCTTCAAAACAAGCCCGTGAGGCAACTAGAAGACAGGCATTGCTTTATGGGATTATTCACCTGATTTATGAGAGGTCTCCATTGAGAGCTTATCAGTGTATACTGAATCATGACAGACGTGTCAATAAAATATCTATTTCTCTTGGTTCTACACTTGTCTGCTTTTTTTTTTTTTTTTGACAAGGTCTCCCTATGTTATCAAAGCTGGCTTTGAATGTCTGGGCTCAAGGGATCCAGCTGCCTCGGCCTCCCAAAGTACTGGGATTACAGACATGAGCCACCACGCCCGGCCATTATTTGTATTCTTAAGGATGGGTGAGTAAACCCAGGAATGAGCTGATATCTCTCATTTAATTCAACATCAGAAAAAAAATAAATCACATCTCAAATTGGTTATATGAAACAGCTGCCCAAGCTCTCTTTCCCAAAGCAAGAATCACTTTTAACATAATCATTCCAAATCCAGCCCCTGTAATTTAGTTAACTCAGGTCTCCAAGATATCCATCAATGATAACGTCCACCCTGCATTTCTACTCTAGGTCTGCAAGGCTTCTGTTAAAGACTCCAGGTGACTAGTTACATGTATTGTGGCACATTGACAGAGTAGTCGCCCCTGGTCTGTGATGAATATGCTCCGAGACCCCCGGTGGATACCTGAAACCAAAGAGAGTACCGAACTCTATATGTGCTGTTTTTTCCTATACATACATACTTATAAAGTTTTACCTTTTCACTTAAAGGAAGCACGCTTCTCTTTGGCATACCTGAATTGGCAGCATCACTCCTCTTCTACTTTGAGGTCATTTTTCCTTTTTGAAATTCTTTAGTAGCGACAGGGTTTTACCATGTTGCACAGACTGGTCTCAAACTCCTGAGCTCAAGTGATCCTCCCACCTCAGCCTCCCAAAGTGCTGGAATTACAGGCCTGGGTCCCTGATTATCGTTTATTATCTGTCTTACCCATCAGGACAAAAACTGCTTTTTCCCCCTGATTTTTCATGGATGTATCTCAAGTGTCTAAATCAGTGCCTGGCATTGAAGTACATGTCGAATAAATGGGTGGGTTATTCCTCCTGGGGGACTGATGATTTTCCTTTAACCTTTTCATTTTGTATGTTTCCGACATATTCATTATGTGAATATGTTCATATCATAAACAAAGAGAATGATTAAACAGAAGGGAGGACTTACAGTAAACACTGCTTGGAGGTTATTGAGCTTCTCTATTTCCTTAGGCATCCCGTTACTGCCCCAACGAATTAGATAGTTCTCACTGGCAAAGGAAAACAAATTACTCTTAATGAGAGGCTAACGGGGGGTTGGAGACGAGACGACCCTTAGTATAGACTTACAAGGGAAGGAGGAAGGGCCAGAAATGCTCAGTGAAATTCAACAGGCCAGTGTGAAAAGAGCTGAGCTGGGAACCAGGACCACACAGAGGGCCACCACCGGGTGTCCTGGCATTAGAGAAGCATCCCTGCTGTGGCTCTGCAAGGCATGCCCCACACAGATACAGGACACCCACTGCTCCCGATGGGCACAGACACGGTAGAGCTTATGGGATGCTGTAGTCTGGGTTGTCCTTCCATCTCAAAATCTTTGAATAGAAGTTTCAGCTTTGTTGAATTAATAATTTAATTTTAGGTGGGGCGCAGTGGCTCATGCCTGTAATCCCAGCACTTTGGGAGGCCGAAGCAGGTGGATCGCCTGAGGTCAGGAGTTCAAGACCAGGCTGGCCAACATGGTGAAACCCCGTCTCTACTAAAAATACAAAAATTCGTGGGGCATGGTGGCAGGTGCCTGTAATCCCAGCTACTTGGGAGGCTGAGGCAGGAGAATCACTTGGACCTGGGAGGCAGAGGTTGCAATGAGCTGAGATCGTGCCACTGCACTCCAGCCTGGAAGACAAGAGCTAAACTCCATCTCAAAAAATAAAAAATAAAAAAAAGAATTTAATTTTATAACAGTCATTCCAAATCTATTCCCTGTAATTCACATTATGACATTAAAAAATATATATATTTTAAAGAAACAATTGTAAGCAATTACTTTTAACTATCTTCTCAAAAATAAATTCTCCATTTTCTTAGCTGATAAACAGTAGTGCCACTGTAGAGCTGAACAATGCCCACTGCACTCCTTGGAGTCTTAAAAAAAGTTTTTTTTTAATAGACATTATTTTCTTAGAGCAGTTTTGGCTTTGCAGCAAAGTTGAGCTGAAAACAGAGTCCCATAACATATTCTCTCCCCTCAGACACAACTTCCTTTGCTATCAACATTCTCCTGACCACAGTAGTAACATTGGTTAAAACTGATGAAGCTACATTGACACATCATTTACCCAAAGTCCACAGTTTACATAAGGGTTCCCTCTTGGTGTCCAACGTCCTGTGCATTTACACAAATTCATAATGGCATGCATCCACCACCACAGCATCATACAGAATAGTGTTGTTGCTCTAAAAATCCTCTGTGCTCTGCCTATTTATCCCTCCCTCACCTTCCCATGCAGCATTTTGAATTTTTTGTTCCCATCTCCAAGTCCTAATGAGTTTTATGTGATCTCTAAATCCCAGGGAGTATATAAACTGGCCACATAGTTCCAGTAGTGACATATGAAGGCTTCATAGCCCATATGATTTTACATTCTACTGCTTAGAAATCTTCCCTGCTTCCCTATTTTCTCTTCTCAAATCTGGCAAAGAGCTGCCTGGGTAGGGGTCAGGGGAAGGCTGGGTATCTTTGCTAGGTGAGCAGCAAGGGATCTGGGTCTCTGCTACCTGATAAAAGTGGACTGGTCTGGGTCATAGAGGGCCATAAACAACTCTGCATCTTCCCCGATGTTGCAGACAAAGTTCTTGAAGTTCACATAGAGGCCATAGGTGTGGATGGTACTGAAGATGGACTGGCCCCGCGAGTCGAGGTTCTGCAGGATTGACTGAACAAACATGGAACAGAGAAAAACATTCTGATTTTGGCAAATGGGAAATGTTGGCAAAAAAAAAAAAAAAAAAATTAGCCTGCAAATGGCAGACAGCCTGGGCACAGTGGCTCATTCCTGTAATCCCAGTGCTACTAGAGGCCCAGGAGTTTGAGACCAGCCTGGACAACACAGCAAGCCTCTGTCCCTAAAAAATTTTTTTTAAAAAATTAGCTGTGCCTGTAGTCCCGGCCACCTGGGAACAGAGGAGGCTGCAGTGAGTGAGCCAGGATGGAGTCACTGAACTCCAGCCTGGGCAACAAAGTGAGACCCTGTCTCAATCAATCAGTTGATTAATCAATAAATAAAAAACAAAACACAGTCAGATAACACCCAAGAGGAAGTGCATTTGCTAAGAAAAAGTGTATGTAAGCAGATAAATGCAGTGAG
>NW_012119598.1:1727673-1742706 GCF_000951035.1 Colobus angolensis palliatus
TATATATATATATATATATATATACACACACACACACACACACCTGCCTCATCCTTTCTGCTATGTTTCACTTTTAAAATGGGGACAAAACCACAGAAGTAGTTTTGTTCTCAATGATTTCCCTTTCTTTCATTAAAAATCAAGGCAAAAATGGAACCTCAGTGGGCAGAATTTCACATTTGAGGAGTTGTACCTTCTCTTCTTGGATCTTCTCCTCAATCCTTTTGGAGGCCACCTCATGGGCCTTGAAGAGGGCAATGGTGCTGGTCTCATCGGGGTCTAGGATGTTCCCGTTGTCATCTCGCACCACCAGATCTAAACCCAGCATTCTGGAGAGAAAGGAGTGGTCAGCTGGTTCTCCTCACCAGGGGCAGACTTTTTACTGAGGAGTCCTCATCAAGGAGCCCAGAGGATCCATAGTTAGAAAGGGAGATGCTGGACAAGCCAAGGGAAGCACAGCTCACTGACTTTTCTCATTTCAGCTTCTGCCACCTTTCAACACTGTTATAAAACTCACAAGATGACGTGAGCCAAAGTCGTAGAAGAATATGCAAATATGGTCCATAGATCCTCAAGAGAAAAGTAAAATTGGCACTGATTCTGACTAAATTCCTCTGGCCAATGCTTCTTGCCTGTAATCTTCTGTTATTATGAAGAGGAACTATGAAATGAAGAAAATATAGCATACAAAATTAAGATTCAACCTGTGTTTAATAAACACCTCCTTTGGCCAGGCACCGTGGCTCACATCTGTAATCCTAGAACTTTAGGAGGCCGAGACAGGAGGATTACTTAAGACCAGGAGGTCAAGACCAGCCTGGGCAACACGTTGAAACCCTATCTCTGCTAAAAATACAAAAATTAACCAGGTGTAGTGGCACATGCCTGTAGTCCCAACTACTTGGGGGGCTGAGGTGTGAAGATTGCTTGAGCCTAGGAAGTTGAGGCTGCAATGAGCCAACATTGCACCACTGCACTCTAGCCTGCGTGAGAAAGCAAGATCCTGTCTGAAACAAATAAATAAATACATACATACCTCCTATATCCACTTTGCATACATTGATCATAACGCCATGAGGTAGGGTGGAGCTAATTTTTATTATTTCCATTTTATGAGTAAAGAAACAGACCAAGTGGGCGTGGTCTCACTGTTTATTACATTGCTATGAAAGACCAATGAACAATTATTTGAGGGCTTGCCTTGATTTCCTTAATTCAAAATGGTCATAAAGGAGACGAGTGAAGTAAGTCCTGGCTTGCTGCTATCTCATACTCAGAGCGTGGGCTCTGGTGTCATTTAGACCAGGATTTAAATCTTGGCTTGAATACTTGCTACCATTATGACCCTGGAGAATTTACTCAACTCTGCAAAACTTTGGTTTCTTCATCTGTATATATTCCTCACCCTTCGAGGTTGTTGTGAGACTTTATTTATTTATTTATTTATTTATTTATATTTTTTTAGAGAGAGCCTTAAACTCCTGGCCTCAAGCAATCCCTGTCTCAGCCTCCCAAGTAGCTGAAACTACAGGTTTACATCACCATGCTTAGCTAATTAAAAAAAAAAAAATTGTAGAGATGGGCTCTCGCTACGTTACCCAGGTTAGTCATGAACTCCTGGCTTCAAGTGAGCCTCCCACTTCAGCCTCCCAAAGTGCTGGGATTATAGGCATAAGCCATTGCACCTGGCCCTGTTGTGAGAATTTAATAAGATAATGCATGTACAGCACTTAATACAATAGGTAGCATGCAGTAAGCTCTCAGCTTAAGCATAAATGTTAGCTCTTGATATGGTTTGGATTTATGTTCCCACCCAAATCTCACATTCGCCCCAGTGTTGGAAGTGGGGCCTGGTGGGAGGTGACTGGATCATGGGGGTGGATCCTTCATAAACGGTTTAACACCATCCCTTTGGTGCTGTTCTTGTGACAGAGTTCTCATGAGAGCTGGCTGATCTCTCTTGCTCCTGCTCTGGCCATGTAAGATGTGCCTGCTTCCCCTTCTGCTATGATTGTAAGTTTCCTGAGGCCTCCCCAAAGGCAGAAGCTGATATGCTGCCTGTGCAGCCAGCAGAACTATGAGCCAATTAAACTTCTTTCTTATAAATTACCCAGTCTCAGGTGTTTCTTTATAGCAGTGTGAGAATGGACTAATACAGCTCTTACTGCAGCAACTGGTAGAAACAAACACCTGGCTGTGTGTGAAGTTGTAGCTCTGCATGTTCTTGGGAATACCAAGGGCCGTATCGTGGGTGCAATCCCTCCCCTCAAGGCTTTTGTGCCCAAAGTGCACACAGAAGTAGAAGAAAATTTTGCTTAGGCTCAAGAAGTTGAGGACTGTGGTGGAAATAGGATACCGCTATCCGAACACCCAGCATGCATTCCCGGCACTAAAGAGCAAGACTGCTCAGGGATAACACTGAAATGTGCCAAGTCTTTGGGAAGAAAGCAAAAATGCCTCCTCTCCCTCCTCCCTGTTTTACAGCATCTCCATCAACTGATTTGATCTGGCAGGTTCCTTTCCATGGCAGCCAGACCCACAGGCCACCCAGACTCATGAATGATGGCCATGCTGGCTGCTCAGAGACTGGATCAGGAAGGCACTGACACAGCAGCTCCATTTCCTGAGCTACTTCCAAGAGCTGGAACGGGAAAGAAGTCATGTTCTGCTGTTTGTGGGGTGTGAACATCCTGTGCCAGAGATCACAGGACCTTCAGGCCAATGTCATGGCAACACACCAAATGACAGAAGTGTCCTATGTGCAATGGAGAGCTGCCTTACCCCATCTAATTGGCCTTTATTTATTTATTTATTTATTTGAGATGGAGTCTCACTCTCACTCAGGCTGGAGTGCAGTGGCATGATCTTGGCTCACTGCAACCTCCATCTCCTGAGTTCCAGCGATTCTTGTGCCTCAGCCTCCTAAGTAGCTGGGATTATAGACATATGCCACCATGCCCAGCTAATTTTTATACTTTCAGTAGAGATGGGTTTTCATCCTGTTGACCAGGTTGGTCTCGAACTCCTGACCTCTGGTGATCTGCCCACCTCAGCCTCCCAAAGTGCTGGGATTATAGGCATGAGTAACCTCACCTGGCCTAATTGGCCTTTTAATAAGTCCTCTGACACCACAAGCCTGGCAGTGCAGTCGCTGTGGGTATGGTCTTCTGGGTGGTCAAGTAGTAGGGGAGGGTACTATTGATTCTTAACCCTAAGAAGGCAGCATTAGACATGGTGACAAAAGTCTTGGGTTCAAATTGAACCTTTCCCATTTATTATCTCTGTGACTCGGAAGTAAATCACTTAAGCTCACTTGGTCTGTTTCTTTATCCATAAGATGCAAATAGTAACAGCTACCTCAAACCTATGTTTTAAGATTATAATCAAGTAATGGATATAAAATGTGCATAGAAGGTGTTTCCTAAATACTGACTGAATCTGAATCTTGCATGGCATGTTCACTTCAGCTACTTCAGAATATAGCTGTCACAGTCTATGACATTTAAATAAGTGGGATAATGATCTGTATTTTAATAGGTCTCTGAGGGATATCCAAGAATTCTGAGATTGGAAAAGCAGGGTAGAGGAGGAGGAAAAAAATCACATATGCACAAGTTGAAGAAATTTAGAATGAAACTAGATTCCAAAAGAGTTACCAATAACAACTAACCAAGGAACCACTTCTGCCTTTTAAAAAAGAGCTGGTCAGGAGGCAAAAATCCCAGGCCACCATCAATTTGGATATATGACTGAATTTCTCATTTTCCTAAAGGCAGTGATATCTGGAGCCTGCATATGTGCCTGAGTTAATCAGAAGATTAATGAAGTGATTAATGAACTCTGTAGAGGTGACTGTAGACATGATCAGCAGGCTACAAACATGTTTTACTACTCTGGCAAGTCTGCTTTTCATACTCTGTAGACAATGGTCCCGGTTAGGGGGAGATGAAGAGAAAGAAAGAGAATCAGTCTGGTATTGATTTAGAATCCACTGTTAAGAATAAAAATAGATACAGTCCCAACTATCTGAAAATGACAACTTCAGAGCTTGGTCATTTTCAGGGTATTTTTAGTTTAGTTTAGTTTGTGAGACAGGGACTCACTCTGTTGTCCAGGCTGGAGTGTAGGCATGTAATCATGGCTCACTGCAGCCTTGAACCTCCAGGCTCAAGTGATCCTCCTACCTTAGCCTCCCAACTAGGTGGGATGACCGGCGTGCGCCACCACATCCAGCCAATTCTCAAATATTTATTGTAGAGATGTGGCCTCGCTATGTTGCCTGGGCTGGTCTCAAACTACTGGGCTCAAGCGTTCCTCGAGCCTCATCCTCGCAAAGTCCTGGGCTTACAGGTGTGAGCCACTGTGCCTAGCCAGGTTTTTTGTTTTTGTTTTCTTTATTTGGAGTGGAGCAGCCTCAATCCAAGCCCCATCTTTCCTGGTCATCTGTCACCTCCATGGGATCAGAGATCCTGGAGTCTGGTCACGGAGGGAACCGTAACATTTTTTTCAACAAAATTAAATGTCTTCAAAGACAAAATGAGAGCAGTAAGCATTATTCTTTGGCAACTCTAAGATCAAAAGAATGCTGCAAACAATGTCATTAGCTTGAACGTGCCCACTGTTTGCCAGGTTTTCAGTGAAAAGTCATCCCTGGTTTACCTACCTGTTCCCATGATCAATTTTGGCTGTGACTTTCTTCTTGAGCTCTGCCAGTTCATCCTTGGGGAGCGTACCAGACAGGATCTGGGACCGCCACTCAATCAGGCTGTACGTCATCTGCTGCAGCTGGCGGAAGAGGGTGAGCTTGTTGTTCTAAGATGAGAAATAAGATGGAGAAAAGATTCTTAAAAAAAGGTGTGACAGAGGATGGGAACATCCTTAATTTATTCATTTGTTTTTAACAGGAATGTCAGACAGATGAGAGGGAACATCTTTTGGCTGATTCTTTTTATTTTTATTTGTTTTTTTGAGACGGAATCTCACTCTGTCACCCAGACTGGAGTGCAGTGGCACAATCTTGGCTCACTGCAATCTCCGCCTCCCAGGTTCAAGTGATTCTCCTGCCTCAGCCTCCCCAGTAGCTCAGATTATAGGTGTGTGCCACCACACCTGGCTAATTTTTTTTTATTTTTAGTAGAGACAGGGGTCTCATCATGTTGGCCAGGCTGGTCTCGAACTCCTGGTCTCAAGTGATCCACCCACCTTGGCCTCCAAAAGGGCTGGGATTATAGGCTTGAGCCACCATACTGGCCTGGCCGATTCTTTCTTTTTTTTTTTTTGAGATGGAGTCTTGCTCTGTTGCCCAGGCTGGAGGGCAGTGGCACGATCTCAGGTCACTGCAACCTCCACCTCCTAGGTTCAAGCGAGTCTCCTGCCTCAGCCTCCCAAGTAGCTGGAACTACAGGCGCATGCCACCACACCCAGCTAATGTCTGCATTTTTAGTAGAGACGGGGTTTCATCATGTTGGCCAGGCTGGTCTCAAACTCTGACCTCAAGTGATCTGCCCGCCTTGGCCTCCCAAAGTACTGGGATTACAGGCATGAACCACCGCCCCGGCCTGATTCTTTATAAGGTGTTATTTAATCAATCGAGTCATACAGTAACCTTCATGCCTCCAGTGATTTTAAGAAAATATATTAATAGGAATGGCTTTGTCCTGAGCCATTTCTATACCCTCCCCTCTTGCAACTGTGGAAACTGGTGATTGTAGGGTGGACATTGGGTCATATATCATAAACATATCAAATCTTCCATGTACCCTAAAACTCTAGCCATGTCCCTCCTGGGTTTAAAGCCCTCCAGTGAGTTTCAATGTCCTCCAGACACAGTGGATCACACAAGAGATCTTTCTATATCTTGACTCTTCTGCACATTCCCAGCTGCATTTCATACCCAGTCTCCACCCCAACAATCTACATTCCCTTCCATGCAAAGCCATGTCCCTTTCTCTCCAAGGCTCCAGATTCTCTCGATATGTCACTTCCTCTTTTGTCCTCTTTCTCCAAATCTACCCCCTACCCCTATCCTTTCCTGACTCACACTACACTCTCTGCCAACTGGTAATTCTGACTTCTTCAGTCTCAACTTAGATGTCTCTACCTTGAAACTTCAACTTCAGGTTAGCAGTCCCACCCACAGTGCCAAGAATTTGCTCCCATGATAGCACGGAGAACCCTGGATTACACTGGCTCATCTGCCTCCCTGCTTAGCTGGTAGGCCCTCATAGGACAGAGAGCCTGTTCATTTGTGTGTCCCTAGTATACAGCTGGTACAAGTAGGCACTCTAGCAAATGTACTAAATGAGTGAATTATGAATGGAGAAATAATTATAATTTCAGAGATAAGAAATACTAAAAAATATAATTTTAAATATTAAAGTCCCCATTTCCCCATACAATTGTTAGACCATTCACATGTTAAACTGTTAATCTTGGTTTCACTAGTAACTCACTGTAACCAAACTAAATTACCTTACAACTAACTAATCATTTGTTTTTCAACCATTTTCAAATCAAATACTTGACATCTAAGCCCTCACAACCTTCTAAATCAAGCTTGTCCAACCTGCGGCCCAATATAACTTCATAAACGTTCTTAAAACATCATCATATTTTTTTGCAATTTTTGTTTTTTAGCTTGTCAGCGATGATTCGTGTTAGTGTATCTCATATGTGGCCCAAGACAATTCTTCTTCCAATGTGGCCTAGGGAAGCCAAAAGATTGGATACCCCTGATCTAAATGACTGACTGCTTCATTTTATTTTTTTTTTTAAGTCAATGAGCATCCACTATGTGCTGGAAATAAAGTTTCTGCCCTCAAGGATCTAACATTCTAGAGAAGGAAAGACAGCAATAAGAAATTAAATATATACGCTATATATTGTATCATAATATATATACACACATGAGATCATTTCTGATGATGAAAAATGCAAGAAGAAAAATAAATAGGACAATACGATCTTGTGTATTTAGGGGAAGGATGTTACTTCAGGTACAGTGTTCAGAGAAAAGTCTTCTGTGTATCACTTTTGAGATGTTAGTTAAACAAAACCCCGTAGAACTCCACTCAATCCATATATATTATGAATCCATTTCTTCCTTTCTTTCTTTTTTAGAAATGGAGTTTTGCTCTTGTTGCCCAGGCTGGAGTGCAATGGCGCGATCTCAGCTCACTGCAACCTCTGCCTCCCGGGTTTAAGCGATTCTCCTGCCTCAGTCTCCCAAGTAGCTGGGATTACAGGCATGCGCCACCACGCCCAGCTAATTTTGCATTTTTGGTAGAGATGGGATTTCTCATGTTATTCAGGCTGGTCTCGAACTCCCGACCTCAGGTGATCCGCCCTCCTCAGCCTCCCAAAGTGTTGGGATTACAGGCGTGAATCACTGCACCCGGCCCCATTTCTTTCTTCTTTATAGTTGAAAGTCATTATAATATAACCATATACTTCCGAAATTATAGGAAAACATTATTCTTATCTGCTATAAAAACAACGCACACAGGCTGGGCATGGTGGCTCACGTCTAATCCCAGCACTTTGAGAGGCCAAGGCAAGAGGATCACTTGAGCCTCAGAGTTTGAGACCAGCCTGGACAACACAGTGAGACCTTGTTTCTGTAAAATAAACCAAAAAACCCCAAAAAACAACGCATACACAGAGAGAGATGTTGGCACCTTTACAACAATCTTCTCTAGTGATGTCCTTCTATGACGATCCTAGGGACACAGATTCCTGGACCAGGTGCTGACTAGAAACAGGGCTGAAAACATCCAAAATCCTCATTAACAAAGAATAAACTAGAAGGACAGAGGCCTCGGTGTAAAGTAGGGGGCAGTGAACAAAACGGAGATTAGCAGAGTGTGATGAAACCCTAACAGAAGTTCAAAGTTCTGTGGCAACACAAAGCAAAGAGATGAATAACCCATTTATCTGTGATTGCAATGTGCTCTGTTAACACCGCTGACCTTAAAAAACACAGAAAGCAAAGCCTGTTTAAAATTTTGAAACTACCTACATTTACTGCTTTTAGAATTTTCTGAATTGCCTCTTCCTCATCCCCCAGTCCTTAGCAAAACATAAAAATGAAGCTTTTAAAGATACTATTTTTAATGAGCAAAGGTAAAATCCTGCTTTCTTCCTTCAATCCTACCTAAAATGTTTCCAATTCATTTTCTTCAAAAGTGGAAAAAGAAGTGAGAAATTAAGCCGATCGGTTTTTGCCTTTCAAAATTGCTAGGCAGAAAGGGACTCTTTTTTTCTTTCTTGCAACGCATTTGTCCACTCTTAGTTATTCAAAATGTTTTCTAATGTTAAGATACTGCTTCTCATAATATGGTAAAGAAAGGATTCAAAGGCTCCAGGGATCCTGTGTGTGGGACAGTGCTTTGTTTGGGGCACATGTGCACAAGTTCTTAGTCTCAATTATATTAGATGCTATTCGTGGCAGTTTAATTATTGCCCATCCATACCAGCCTTGTCTGCCAAGTTCGTCCCCCAAGGAAGGATGAAGACAGTCATTCTTCTCTGATTCACGGTGCCAAGTGAATTCTGAATAGACAAGCTAGAACACACCAAAGGAAGCAATTTCCCCATTTACTTCAAGGAGATGGACTATGTTGCTACATTCCTAAGAGCATTCTAAGCAAGATGTTTCACATAATAGCTGGTCCCTGACACTTCATGGGTTTTGGGGGAAGCATAGGAGGACAGGTGAAGAGAAAACCAAACACTCACCAAAAGAGCATGGGCTGGCCGGGCGCAGTGGTTCACACCTGTAATCCTAGCACTTTGGGAGGCGGAGGCAGGTGGATCACCTGAGGTCAGGAGTTTGAGACCAACCTGGCCAACACGGTGAAACCCTGTCTCCACTAAAAACACAGAAATTAACTGCGTGTGGTGGCTGGTACCTATAATCCCAGCTACTCGAGAGGCTGAGGCAGGAGAGGCTGAGGCAGGAAAATTGCTTGAACCTGGGAGGCAGAGGTTGCCGTGAGCTGAGATCACGCCATTGTACTACAGTCTGGGTGACAAGAGAGAAACTCCATCTCAAAAAAAAAAAGAGCATGGGCTAAGCTCCTCTGAGGCTCTATTTTCTCCCCAGTTGCTCTCCTTCCAGCTCTTTCTCTCCTGAATCCCATACTGCCTAGGCCTGCCTATTCTAGAAGCCTTCTCGGTTATCTCTTGTCATCACTCACTTCAGCCTTTTCTGCATTATCAGCTACTGTCACACCATCCAAGAATTTCTGTGACCATCTCCACAAAAGACATCACAATCCTGGAACACAACAGGGACTCAAAAACAAACTTCGACACCTTAAATTTAAAATAACACTCTGTAATACTCTGCCTCCAATTTGAGTGAATGGCTCCACAAAATAAAGCAATCTAAATTTTTTTCAAGATAGCAAAGATATTCCTGCATTTGCTTAGAATTTCTCCCTCTTCTACTTGGAGATACCTGAGGCCTCCCTTTTTATAGTTTTAGTCCAAATATTTATAACATTTTTTTTTTAATGGACTCTCGCTCTGTCACTGAAGCTGGAGTGCAGTAGTGCAATCTTGGCTCACAGCAACATCCACCTCCCGTGTTCAAACGATTCTCCTGCCTCATCCTCTCAAGTAGCTGGGATCACAGGCATATGCCAACACAATGAGATCATTTTTGTATTTTTAGTAGAGACAGGGTTTCGCCATGTTGGCCAGGTTGGTCTCGAACTCCTGACCTCAGGTGATCCTCTCGTCTCGGCCTCCTGATGTTTATAACTTTTTTTTTCTTTTTTTAGAATGTCTAGAGATAAATACAAAGTCACAAGAAAAAATAGCTTTGCCTTCAATACTCACAGGAAAGCAGGAGTCATTCATTGAGTATTATAGAAATTTGAGGGGCCATTTAGATGATGGCCCACTGCACTGGGTGTCAGAAAACCTGGACTCTATTCTTCATTTTCCCAAGGAATGCAGACCACAGGGCTGGGCAGAATGATTCATGCCTATAATCTTAGCACTTTGGGAGGCTGGGGTAGGAGGATTGCTTGAGCCTAGGAGTTTGAGACCTGCCTGGGCTAAAGACTCTGTCTCTACAAAATGGCAAGACTCTGTCTCTACAAAAAATAAAAAATTAGCCAGATGTGGTGGTGCACACCTGCGGTCCCAGCTACTGGGAAGGCTGAGGTGGGAGGATCGCTTGAGCCTGGGAGTTTGAGGCACCAGTGACCTGTGACTGCACCACTGCCCTCCTGCCTGGGTGGCACAGCGAGACCCTATCTCTGAAAACAAAAAACACAGAAAAACAATGCAGACCACAGTCAAAAACCCTTTCTCTGGTCTTCTACCATTTTGTGTATGAAAGAATTGACATTCACTCTGTTCACCAACCTTTCCTCTTCCATGCAGATTTTATGACTTAGAGGGAAACAGGCTTGGCTGAAAGTATGGGTGCTTGAAAGTATGGGCTGAAAGTATGGGCTACTCGAATTCTATCATTAACTTGCTATGTGGTTTTGGGCATGTTTCCCATAGGGTAAATGCGCATGTAAAATAGAGAGACTGGCACTAAAATCCATTCCCAAGGATAAGCCTCTTTGAGTCTGTGACTGAGACATTAAACTCAATTACTCCTCCCAGGCAGCTTCCTGATTAACTGCATCTGACTCTGATCATCTCATTCGCTTGCACACTCAGTTGGCGCTGAATCAAATTTTCCCAGTGCTGAGCTCTTTGCAATCAATCTCATGCCTTTTCCACGAAGCTATAACACCTGGGTCCAGATGGGGTGTTTTCGTCCTTCTGTGTTCTTGAGCTGCACTGACTCCAGGGACCCTGGGAAGAAGAGAATTCCCACCGCCCCGAACACGCTTCCTATCCATTCTAGTGCCTTTTCTCTCTGTCAGATAAAAGCGCAGTCTGACCAGCAAAGGTTTGATCTTTAAAGAAACCATTCAAGTTAAAGGCCATTTTTTGCCTCCTGAAGGAAAAGAAATCCTGACAGCCAGGCAACCAGGTCAGAGGAAATAAAAATTGGAAAAATACCCAAAGCACCTCCCATGCCTGGTGCCTGTCAGTCAGTCCCACGCCACATCTTGGCTCTCTTGTTAAAGCCACACTGAAGCAGGGCTTGCAACTCCCAGATAAGATGCCCTGACAAGAGGACAAAGTTTGCTATGGGAATTTTCTCTTCTTGGTAATAAGAAATAAGATGCTGGTTTCAAACCATGAGACCAGCTTAATTATGCTTCAGAGCTTACATTCCAGCAGCCAGTAATAACCACTGGTTCAAAGAGATTAGAATCGAGCAGCTTTAAACTGCCTGGATATGCGATGATGGGAAGAAAGGGCCATTCAGTGTGTTCTACAAGTTCCCCTGGCCCCCCTCCCCTTATAGGCACTTTTTCTGTTCCTGAATTTTCCAGAACTATAGACAGCCACAGGGTTCTTTATTGCTGGCAAATTTTAAGTGAGGGGAGCTCAAACTACATTTTAGCAATTAAATTCACTTGATTGGCTTGGCACGTGGCTCACACCTGTATCCCAGCACTTTGGGAGGCCAAGGAGGGCAGATCACCTGAGATCAGGAGTTTAAGACCAGCCTGGCCAACGTGGTGAAACCCCTTCTCTACTGAAAACACAAAAATTAGCCAGGCGTGGTGTAATTCCAGCTACTCTGGAGACTTAGGCATGAGAATCGCTTGAATCCAGGAGGCAGAGGTTGCAGTGAGCCAAGATCACGCTACTGCACTCCAGCCTGGGCAAGAAGAGTGAAACTCCGTCTCAAAAACATAATAATAATAAAAATAAATTCACTTGATTCAACACTATGCCTTAACTACCTTCTATCACCAAAAATGATCTTCTATCTCTTTTCCATAAGGAGTAGGATTAGATCCAGTCTTCCAAAGCCAGCCTGACTTCCAAACAGTCTGACTGATCACAATTCACTGAACCCTTTCTCCCATGAGAATATGAGGAATAGCACGAAACTAAATCTTAGGCTGAGATGGTGCACAGCGTGTTTATGGCATCCAAACAGCTTGGAATTTCCAGGACAGTCCTGTATTTGAAACCTCTCGCCCTACTGTGTCCACGAATACACTGCAACTTTTCAGTTTCAAGATCAGATTTTTAGTTGAGAAAGTATGATCCTTTGACTTGAGATGTAGAATTGTTTATATTCAAAAAGTATAACTGAGTTGTTATTGAAAAGATAAAGTTAAACATTACACGAATCCGACCATGTCTAAGTAGTCACTGCATGGGCATCTGCCCTGATGCCACCTCAGCCGTGTGGAAGCAGGGAGAGGTGTTGACAGAAAGGAAAAGAGGCCAAAGATCAGCTCGCTGGATCTGCTTTCCAAGGCTGGGAAAAGTGGCAGAGAACAGTGGATAGAAAACCTGGAGCCCACCGACCTGGTTATGTCACTGCAGGGCTGGAGGGCGGCTAGACATTATCTACCCACCCCTTCTGCCGGAAGCTGGAAGACGAGGAATAACCACAGTAGGTGGGCAACTGCACCCTTACGTGACCTCAAGGCAAATGTCACTAAATCTTCTAGTGTGAGCCAGCTCTTCTCTTACACTTCTCATTATCAATCAGCTCTTTCTAGGAGCAGAGTTGTGAGGGGTTAGTCAGGGGCTGTGATGTATTGACAGTGTGACAGGTACTACCCTGGAGTTTTATACAGATTATCCCGCTGAATTCTTACAGTAAATTTGCAAGGCACATAGTACAAAAAATCCCCACTTTAGAGAAGAAAAGAAAACTTAAGGAGATCAAGAGACTTGTCTTAGGCGGCAGGATCAGCTAGTAGCCTTCTGCATCCAAGTTCTTTCTGTTTTGGTTCATTTATTTTCAGTAACTATTACTGGGTTTGTTATTTTTTCTGAATATAATAGTACATACCCAGTAAGGGAGAAGCCAGAACGTCAGAACTAGTCGGCCTGTCTGACTCCAATGTCCAAGGTCTTGGCACGTCACCAGGAGGCCTCCTTGATCACAATGTTCCCTCCTTTCCTGAACAACCACTGAAAACACACCCAGTGACCAGTTCCAACTGAGGCACAGCAGTATAGGGAAAGTCCACCAGAAACTGCTATATATTTGCAGTTTCTCTGTATTTTGGAATGACCTGGGCCTCCTGGACT
This sequence comes from Colobus angolensis palliatus, assembly GCF_000951035.1. Classification (NCBI taxonomy): domain Eukaryota; kingdom Metazoa; phylum Chordata; class Mammalia; order Primates; family Cercopithecidae; genus Colobus; species Colobus angolensis. Next base: position 1,740,814 of record NW_012119598.1, read on the forward strand.
TGAATTTAAACCAAGCAGGTTCTCTATGTATGGTGAGAAATTTAGCTTGGCTGCTGAGTGCTCAAGGCCACTCTTCCTAAGACGATTGTTTCAAAGGAAGCGGCCTTGGATAAGGGGCCATACAGAAGGGAGCTTCAGAGTCTCGGGCAGGCAGTCGGGTAAGAGGGACGCTATGCCAAGGCTTCTCAGGAGGAGGGTTTCCAGATGGCTACTGTTTCCAGCTAAGATAACATCAAAAGCACATGCTCCCATTGGCGGAGTCCTTGACGGTCTGTGAGCAACATAGATCACAGCCACTCTCTCTTTCCATACTCTCACAGTTCTACGCAGTCAACAAGGCAGCTTTTACATCAGCTTTTGCAGAGGAACAATATCCAGCAGACTTGAAGTGTTCAAGTGACTTGCCCAAGGCCACAGACCTGGTTAGAACAGGACCTGCACAGGATACCCAGCTTCCCAATTTCTGGGCCAACGTCTGTCTCCTAAAACCCACTTCCTCTCCTGAGCATAAGGCCAACACCCATTAGGGAAGATAATACAAGAGAAAACAATAATAATGTACCTAAGGAACAGAGGGACCGTTGGGGGAGTCATCTCTTCTCTCCATTTTGGATAAGTGGGTTCACCTCTGTTCGGTGTATATACTCCCCTCCCCTTTAAGACATATTTATGATTATTCTACATGGTTACCGTATAACTGCTAAAAATAAATCACAGCTAGGCAAATATTTTTCCTTTCTAGAATAATCACCAGTGTCTACATGGCTGGGCTTAATCTGGTTAGTGGACTGCATTTTCCCCTCATATGAGACTGTGGTTCCACAACGTACATTTCTGGTGAACTGAAACTGAAAAGAACAAGGACATGTACTATAGAAATGTGGGATTTCTAAGACATCACAGGTATCTTTTTTTTTGGAGAAAGGTCTTACTCTGTCACCCAGGCTGGAAAGCAGTGGTACAATCATGGGTCACTGCAGCTTCTAACACCCGAACTCAAGCAATCCTCCCACCTCAGCCTTCTGAGTAGCCTATAGATTACAGGTGTGGGCCACTGTGCCCAGCTAATTTTTGGATGTTTGTAGAGATAGGGTCTTGCTATGTCACCCAGGCTGGCTTCAAACTGCTGGAATCAAACAGTCTCCCAGGCTTGCCCTCCCCAAGGGATGGGATTACAGGCGTGAGCCACTATGCTGGCCACAGGTGTCTTTAAAGACATCAAACAGAGTGCCTGGTGTGGTAATCTGCAGGGCGAAATGCAAGAGAGAAATAATACAAGTATTGCTACATACTAGTAGAATCTATATTTATCTTTACATGGACTAAAGGAACTTACAGAATCAGAAAGCAAAAACATCAATAAAAGCGTACAGTGGGTAAAAGGAGACGGGACATGAAAACCAGAGATTTGCGTTTTTACTTGTTTCCTAGTGAAACATAATATTAAGGTTTGCTACTTTGATACAGAAATGTTTCAGTAAGAAGTTCAGAAATTCTGCCTGAAGTGAACTGTCAATGCTTTAGGAAGGGACAGGGAAAAAAAAAAAAGAGAAAGTCACAATTAATACTAGGATGGTGCAAAAATAATTGTGGGTTTTGCCATTTAAAGTAATGATGAAAGTCGCAATTACTTTTGCACTAACTATAACAAATCTTAGTAGATTGTTCCTTACTGGATGAGCATGTATCAAAAGCAGAAGCAGGTTTCTCAGTCCTATCAACCGATTGAGAATTTGTACAATGCATGTCTTTTAGTCAATCAACAGTAGCAACAAGACATTTTAAATTATTCACAATACCAAAATAATTATGTTATTAGATATCTAAATTAAAATGAGAAATGTGCTGCCCTAGAAGAGGGGATGGCTTTTTTTTTTTTTTTTTTTTTTTTTT
>NW_012119598.1:1743041-1745295 GCF_000951035.1 Colobus angolensis palliatus
CAGCCTCCTGAGTAGCTGGGACTACAGGCACCTGCCACCATGCCCAGCTAATTTTTGTATTTTTAGTAGAGATGGGGTTTCACCATATTGGCCAGGCTGATCTTGAATTCCTGTCCTTGTGATCCGCCCATCTTGGCCTCCCAAAGTGCTGGGATTACAGGCATGAGTCACCGCGCCCGGCCTTTTTTCCTTTTTTTAACCAAATTCTGCTACTACAACATGAAACTCTCCCATCAAGGAAATGCTCAACAAGACCTTATCACCTTTAACCACTAAGAGATTTTGGCAGCCAAAATATTTGAGTCCTAATTCTTCATCCCCATTCACTTCTTTTTTTCTCGGTTTTTTTTTTTTTTTTTTTTTTTTTGAGATGGAGTTTCACTCTTGTCCCCCAGGCTGAAGTGTGATGGTATGATCTTGGCTCACTGCAACCTCTTCCTCCCCAATTCAAGCAATTCTCCTGCCTCAGCCTCCCAAGTAGCTGGGACTACAGGCACGAGCCACTATGCCCAGCTAATTTTTGTATTTTTAGTAGAGAAGGGGTTTCACCATGTTGGGACAGGCTGGTTTCGAACTCATGACCTCAAGTGATCCGCCCTCCTCAGCCTCCCAAAGTGCTGGGATTACAGGTGTGAGCCACTGCGCCCATTCACCTCTTTCTTCATTCTATTCAATGGTAGACCTGGCACAATTACTTGTGGATGTGTAGAGGACATAGGTAATAAACTAGGCACACCAGTTGTGTTTTAGCATGAAAACAACTCGGCCTCACTCATACTCTCCACTCTCATACATCCTTAAAAAAAAAAAAAAAACTCCTTTCCTAATACTGATTATCTAATGCATTTCAACACTCATCAATTTCCAGAAAGAACATGTTAAGGAACCAACCCATGTACATGCAATTCCTCATCCATCAACCTTGTTACATCCACCCAACTAACCAATCAATAAACCAGAACCAGAAAGTACTCTCAATATAAGTGCAAGATGATCGATGAAGGCCACGGAGCTGACAGTAGCATCTCCATCCTCCTTGTGATTTAGGAACTTAACGTGCATTCTCTCTTCAATTAAACATAAAGAGATCAAAAGATCACCTTTATTATGAAGCAGTGTGGCCCAAGGGGCAGACGACGAGTTCAGCTGTAAGTGCTTCTACTGTCCAGAGGGAAACATTATAGATGGTTATGTTTAGAAAATACAATAGAAAGAAGAAATTATCTAAACAAGGTCTTGAAGGATGACCAAGTAGAGAAATACCATGTGCTTTTCCACCAAAGGGGTTGGTGATTTCTACTGCTATGATTAACCAAGGGAAACAACAGCGCTGAATGAAAATGAAACAACTTCCATGAACTCTTAGAACTTATGCCAAAATGAGCTTTTGATTATTGCCTTCAGTATTTAAGATCTAGAGTGAGGTATTCCCAGTAACTTATTAGGATTGGCTTTTGAGAGTTAAAACGAATCAACACATGACTGAACAAAAATCGAGATAAACAAAGCCACATAAAGAAAAGAGGAAAGTTGCCAGGCCATCAAGTCTGGTCTACAACCTCCCTGAACCTGTACACACATCTAACGAGAGAATCAACATTTGCCATAGGAATTTCTGGTCAGCCACAGAAGGCTGGAACCCATTAACAGAGGCAAGACCCAGTGATGCAGAACTACAAGGGCTGCAGGCAAAGAAGCAACTTTAGAATAAACAGTCTTTGTGGGCGGGGCGTAGTGGCTCACATCCATAATCCTAACACTTTGGGAGGCCAAGACAGGTGGATCACTTGAGGTCAGGAGTTCAAGATCAGCCTGCCCAACATGGTAAAACCCCATCTCTACTAAAAACAAACACAAAAAATTAGCCAGCCATGGTGGCTCACACCTGTAATCTCAACACTTTGGGAGGCCAAGACAGGTAGATCACTTGAGGTCAGGAGTTCAAGACCAGCCTGGCCAACATGGTAAAACCTAGTCTCTACTAAAAATACAAAAGAAAAAAAAAAATTAGCCAAGCATGGTGGCACACGCCTGTAGTTCCAGCTACTTGGGAGGCTGAGGCAGAACTGCTTGAACTTGGGAGGCAGAGGTTACAGTGAGCCGATATTGTGCCACTGCACTCCAACCTGGGCAACAGAGCGAGACTCTGTCTCAAAAAATAAATAAATAAAATAAAAAATAAAAGTCTTCGTGGATTCCAAAGTTAACATTAAGGAAAGAGCTTTCTACACTGGAGATGAGGCAGGCTTACTGC
>NW_012119598.1:1746035-1769898 GCF_000951035.1 Colobus angolensis palliatus
GTGATCCACCCGTCTCGGCCTCCCATAGTGCTGGGATTACAGGCTTGAGCCACCGCGCCCGGCCGAATAGCCCCTACTTTATAGGAATGTTGTGAGGAGTCACAGCTTCTGGCACTTAGGAAAGACTGCAGAAGTGTTTGTGGTGATTATTATCATTAGTACTTTCACAATCAGCATGTTTATCATTTGAGAAAAGACTGCTAGAATGATTACGCCCACTTACTCCACTACCCACTATCTGTGACCCAGCTCTGGGGAAATGAGAATCTGCTGCTTATCAGCCTTTGTGTGATCCAGGGAGGATGCATCCCACTCCATGAAGTCAGCCAATAAGGAGCTGACACCCTGTAAAGGACCTACAGGCTGAGGACCCAGAGTGAACCTGGGGCTCCAAGCCACAAGGGGAAACTCACCACATAGAGCTTTCGCCAGATGACAGCCCATTCTCGTAGAGTGGACGTGAGCTCCTGCACCAGGGGGAGCTCGCCAGGAATCACGGTTTCATGCTGCCTGCAAAGAACCAAATGAGGGTTACTTTATTCCAGGCTGATCGGCACTGCTTTACTTGATGGGGATCAGACTCCCCAGTGCGCAAGGATGAGAATGAAGCTGGTTGGGCATGAGGGCAGGAGTTGTGCAGGGGACTTTATCACATCCAAGCATCTAGGAGAAGAGAGAGAATAAGACAGCACAGTCCTCAAAATGGGCTCAGTTCCTGCAATTGAACGAGCCTGCAGCCCAGCCTCGATCTCCCCAATTTGGATTTCTCCAGGAGGCTCAATTACTGAGCCAGGCTGGCTTCAGTGATTCTCAAAGATGGAAGCAAAATATGCAGCATTTTAGCTGGTACCACCAAGCAGCTGTTTCATTTGGGAGGCTGGATGGAAAGGTGTGTGTGGCATGAGTGTCCTGGGGCTGTGACTCCACCCAGAACCTGGTTGGGGCAGGGGCCAGGGTAGGGGTGCAGGACACGGAGGCAGCACCCCTTTCTGGATAGTCCAGTGTTTTCTTATCATCTGCAGTTTCACAACATAGAAAACGTACACTTAACAAAATCCTTGCTTACTCACAGAAGACTCTCATAAAGGTAAGTACTATGTACTATGCTTATTCACATACATCCTCTCTGGCATTTTTATGATTAGCAAAAAGAAAAAAGGAGAAAGCAAGAGCAAGCAAACAAATGGGAATTGGTGGTAGGACTGCCAGGCTTAATGAGGAAAAACACAGGAGGCCTAGTTAAGTTTGAATTTCTGGTAGAGTAAGAAGATTGTTTTAGAATAAGTGTGACCCATGAAATATCCGGGAAATGCTTGCTATGAAAAACTACTTACTATTTGAATTGCCAATGTAACTGGGCATCCTGTACAACCCTAACTGGTGTGAATGTGCCTCCCCACCTACGTTTCCACCAACATGGTGGGCAGCAGTGGAGAGAGCCCATGGCCGACCGGGAAGAGGACTTCTCCAGCAGGGCAGGAGACCTGGTCTTTGGTCCTGGTTCTGCCACCAAAGAGCTGCATGGCTCTGAGGACATCTTGACCACTGTCTGTGAAATGATGGTGCTGTCATTTCTTGTTCCCTGTGCTGTATCTGGGAGTCTGGAGTGATGAAGACCTCTGTGCTCTTAGGCGGGTCCTTCCTCTTTTTGTTTTTTTACTGTTTTGGAATTCTTTTGGACTCGACCCAGCAACAGTTTCAATGTGTTCTGATGATTGGTTGTTAGTCAGAATGAAAATAAGGCCCTTTGATTACAACACGGAAATTAGAATTGGTGACATACACCTGGTAGACAACTGTCCTTAACAAGACTGTTCTCATTTAACTATGAGTTTTCTTATCCTGGCACTTCTTGTGGAATCAAGAAGATGATGTTCCAAAGAAATGATGTTGCCCAATTATCAGAGGTCAGTGACAGACCAATGTTGCAACTACCTACGAATTTCCAGCGGTTTGCTATGTGAAGAGGCTTAAATTCCCATTTGTGACGCATTTTGGAATGAGTGGGTTTGAGGCCAACGCCTTGAAAGATACTACTCAAAAAATGAAAGGACAGGAGTCATCGGCTCCCACACAAAGTAAAACATGTGAACCTAATTTTAGCAGTGTTAATAAGGAGCAATTATCCACGAGTCACTGCAACAAAAACGCCTGTGTTCTAACATCCTCTCCTCCCTGAGGCACGGGAGCAAGTGGCACAAACTTGTCTGGGAACCAGTTTCATCAGTCCTGCTGTTGCATGGGTCCAAAAATGAGGAGCAATATCTGTTATCAATTTCACTACCTTTTGGATTTTTGGATAACATTATCTATACTGTGATATTTACAATTTTTAATGAGTTAATTTTAAGTGGAACTGTCATTCTAATTTTGTGAAATCAAGTTCATACAAAATAAAGCTTGCCAATAATAATAATAATAATAACAACAATAATAATAAAGAAATGATGGTGCTGAACTACAACTGGGAATGCTCTTTCTAGCTGTGAGGCTGCATGGCTGTCCCAGCTGTCCATTCTCTCCTCTCCATCAGCCCCAGGATTCCAGTCCTACCCCAGCCTCTCCTTACTGCCTCCAGAACTCTCCTGTCCAGAAACTCACCACCACCTAAGTGACCTCTCTCTCCCACTTGACTAAGTAGCTCACTCTTCTTAGCTGTCACAGAGGCAGTACTTCCCAGGACAAATGAGGCGGGCAAGATGAGGTGGGCAAGAAAAACAAATACCAAAACGTAGCAGATCTTTTCTGCAGGGCACATTTGCATACATTACCTCATTCAAATCTCATGACAAGCTCATGATCAAAGTAGGGCCAGATCGTTTTCCCCTAATATGCTGTGAAAAACCCAGGATCCCCTTGAGGCTAAATGACTCATCCAAGGCTCAGAGCTGGTAAATGCAGGCTGTCACTTAATCATCTATCTCTCAAGGATCCTAAATTGGGGGCTTCTCAGAGCTTATCAGTTAGCATCCCAAATGTTCATGTGTGCAAATACACACACACAATCAGTGAACAGGTAATACAAATAATGTAGAGGCAAAAGCCCTCAGTTTGCTACTTCTGTGTTTAGTATTCTGGAGAAGTAACGCAAAGGAGGAATTACATCAGTGAAAAGTTTTTCTTCATTTCTCTCTCATAGGAGAAGTAGAACTGACAAGATGACAGAATTTTTTTTTTTTTTGGGGGACAGCCTCGCTCTGTCACCCAGGTTAGAGGGTAGTGGTACGATCTCAGCTCACTGTGAGCTCTGCCTCCTGGGCTGGAGCGATTCTCCTGCCTTAACATTCCCAGTAGCTGGGATTACAGGCGCCCATCACCAAGCCCGGCTAACTTTTGTATTTTTAGTAGAGATAGGGTTTCACCATGTTGGCCAGGCTGGTTTCGAACTCCTGACCTCAAATGATCCACCCACCTCAGCCTCCCAAAGTGCTGGGATTACAGGCGTGAGCCACCACGACCGGCCTGAGATGACAGAGCAATTAACATACATAAGGCATTAATGCCCTAAGATTATCATTAATGATAATGTTACATCTTCATCATTTTGGGGGAAACTTCCCAGCTTGGAACTTACCCCAGGTCTTCCACAGTTGCCTCTTTCAAATGGATATACGTTTCAGGGAAAATGCCCTACAGAGAAAAGAATTTTGGTTATATGGCCATAAAAACAAAACAAAAACAAAAGCCAAACAAAAACCACCTCAGCCCAAAGTAAACAGAATAAATGTGAACACCCAGGCAATAGCTAAACTCCTGAGATCAGGTTTGCAGGACATTACTTATACTGGCTGGCTACCTCAACAAAGGCATGGTGGAAACATCAAAAAGGCAGAAATTAAAATTTGGGTTCAGAGAGCATAGGATATTTTGTGAATGAAGAGGCAAACATGCTGTGTCAGCTCAGAGATAACATAATGGGAAGGAGTGTAATTGTGAGCTCCTAAACCCCTCAGATGCTACTTGCCATGAGATGCTTCCCATAAAGGGTTTCACATAAGGGGTGACATGGAAACTATGCAGTACTCAGTAGCCCATAAAATAAGTCATCCCTCAGAATATGCAAGAGATTGGTTCCAGAAACTCCCTTCCCACAAAGCATATACCCAAATCCGCACATACTCAAGTATGGCACGCAGCCCTGCACAACCTGCATGTACTTTTACACAGGTTTCATGTCCCAAGAATATTGTAATTATGATTTGCATTTGGCTAAAAAAAAAATCCATGTGTAAGTGCTGCGGACTTCAAACCCACATTTTTCACGGGTCAACTACATAGTGATTTTTCTAAAGTCGTTCCTCTCAGCACTCCCACTTAAACCAAATGCACTCAAAATCAACGGGTGTTAGTTACCTGGTTATTTTCAGCACCTCACAGTCTCAAACTGCTCTCCATTCTATATCCCTAAGAGGCAATTCTACATCAGCATTGTAACACTGCCCCTGGGGAACACTTAGGCCTGGAAAGACCTAAGAGAAAGGGGAGAAACTGGTGGACAGAACTCGGAGAACGGAGGACCAGATCTAACCAACAGGAAGCAAGTCCCAGATGTGAGTGTTCTTATGCGTACCAAAGCTTCTGCTGTTTACTGTGTGATATGTTCACGCACAGACAGAGGAGATGCCATCTGGAGACAGCAATGCTGATCTGTTTCATGGTATCTTACATGGAGCTTATAGCTGGCACTGTTGGCTAATTGCTCCTAGCCCTATTCCTGGAAGAGTTGGTGTGAACTCCATGAACATGACACGTCACGGGTGGCTGATCATAAAGGTGGGAGGGGATGTCCGAGTGCCCGGAGGCATGTATACCCACTGATCCTTACTCCACTCAGACAGGAGACCAGTGAACATTGACAGGGTTGTTCTTGTGTCCAGTTGCATGTGCTATATTTGTCTGTACAATACTCTGCTTTCTCTCTTTTAATCCATTGCCAATAAAACAGGAAACAGCAAGAACATCTGAGATCAAGCTGCTCCTAGCACTGGTGATGACAGAGTGGATCCTGCACATGCTTTCCCACCAGACACAGAGCCCCAAAATAAAAAGGCATCCCTTCTCCTCCTTGCTTTGAGAAGCGGGCAGACGTTGGGAACATGAGCGAGAAAGTATGACTCTAATTCCAGTACTGATGAGACCAAGAACACACACAGATGCAAGGTGACAATGACCTCTTTCATTATGGAGGTGGGATTCAGAACCATTTTGGGAAACTGATCAAAAAATTGAAAACAAAAATTAAATGTGTGTCTCCTGTGGGGCACAGTAGACAGGACATTTTCTCAATGTGCCACCTCTCAGGTCAGGTGAGCTTGGCCAGGGAATTCTATAAGTATAAAAGATACATGCGTAGGCACACCATCTAAGTGAAAAAGAAGGAGATAAGCCTTCTGACTTTATTCATTCATGCATTCATTCATTTATTCATTCTTTGAGACAGTCTTGCTCTGTCGCCCAGACTGGAGTACAGTGGCACAATTTCGGCTCACTGCAACCTCCGCCCCCTGGGCTCAAGCAATTCTCCTGCCTCAGCATCCCAAGTAGCTAGGATTACAGGCATGCACCACCATGCCCAGCTAATTTTTGTATTTTTAGTAGAGACAGGATTTCACCATATTAGCCAGGTTGGTCTTGAACTCTTGACCTCAAGTGATCTGCTCACCTCAGCCTACCAAAGTGCTGGGATTACAGGCGTGAGCCCCCGTGTCTGGTCTATTTAACTTTTTTAATGATCAAAACAGGGAACTGTCCTTCGCAGTGCCTGGCATGCAGCAGGCACTGAGTAAACATCTGCTGAATATAGCAATGAGGAAGGCGGGTGTTCAGTTCACAAACTGTGTGCGATTCCTCTGGGGCCTGATTTCTGCAGTTTGGAAGCTCTAGGCCTGTCCCTAGGATGCCTAAGGAACTGTGGGTGTTTCTTCTGCCTGCTGTGCCGCTGCACCATGGTAAATGATTTGTTGACTATCATCTCTGCGGGTAACCAAACTGGGATGTTGGGAATTAACCTTGAAGACATTACACTAAGTGAAATAGGCCAGTCACAAAAGGACAAATACTGTATGGCTCCACTTACACCTGGAGTAGTTAAATTCATAAAGACAGAAAGTACAATGGGGGTTCTGAGGAGTTTGCAGGGGATGGGGGACAATGGGGAGTTAGTATCTAAAAGGGACAGAATTTTAGTTTGGAAAGACGAAAGACTTCTGGAGATGGATGGTGTTGATGGTTGTACAACAATGAGCATGTACTTAGTGCCATTGAAATGTATACTTACAAATGGTTAAGATGGTAAGTTTTATGTTATATATATTTTTACCACAATAAAAAAAAGTCCAAAACTCATAAAAAAAGCAGGAGTGGGGCAGGGGAGGTGCTGAGCAGAGATAAACTGTTTAGTTACAAGGATCCAATTCTGGAAGTCAAAAGTGAAATGTTACATTGCTACTACAAAAGAACATCCTTGCTGAAGGTTTTTGAAATGAGAAGGTAAAGGACCAATTAAAATTTTCATGCATTCACAATCTGGTGACTAGTCCCTCCTAATAAATGGAGAACATTCAAGTTAGAAGTATTCGGAAACATAAATGCACAGTGATGAATTTTGTGACATCTAAGCAGATCATAAGCAGACAATTCATACTGGGTGTTCAGACATGATTGTTTTCATATTAAAAGAATATTTAAGGCAGGGCACACTGGATCATGCCTGTAATCCCAGCACTTCAGGAAACCAAGACAAGAGGATCGCTTGAGCCCAAGAGTTCAAGACCAGCCTGGGCAACAAACTGAGACCACAAAAAATTAAAAAATTAGCACAGAATGGTGGCACATGCCAATGGTCCCAGCTACACAGGAGGCTGAGGCAGAAGGATTGCTTGAGCCCAGGAGGTCAAGGCTGCAGCAAACCACAATTACACCACTGTACTCCAGTCTGAGCAACAGACTGAGATCCTGTCTCAAATATATGTATGTATGTACGTATGTATTATATTACCACTCTGTCATCTGTAGGCTTCACCTTTCCATGATGATACCTGGCAATTTACAGTCATAGAATTTCTCTGGTAAATTTGATGCTTATAGAATGTCTCCTATGCCATGACGGCACACAGAAAGTCAGAGTAAACCTAGGTCATGTGTTTCTGATTTACAGCCTATCCCTCAGTTCTGCTTTTCCTTGTTCCTTGTAAGTCACTCACTTGAGTAGAAAAATAAACGAATGATTTTCTAGATGTTGCCCTTATCCACACTCCCACAATTCCGCCAGGATCAATAATCAGTTTCAGAAAAGCACTTGGCTTCTTCGATTTGTAAAACCACTAGCTCCTTTTATCACTCTAAATGACTGAGTCAGCTTATAAATGACACCAAGAATTTCCATTAAAACATTAGGGCTTGCAAGTAGCTCTGCCCCCTAAAGATGGAGAAATGAGGGACAAAGCACAGGAGGGCATTTCTAATGAGCTGATCTCTTAATGAAGGGGTGTCAAAAGCAGAGCAGAATTCACAGCAACTGAATTTGAATTCCCTGTATTTTCCCTGGATCTCTCCACACGAAGGATATTTCGACTTAAAACAACCATCAAATAAATGCATGGCCCTTGTCTGTGTCATCGTTTCATTGAATTAGGAAGTTTTTCTTTACTATCAAGAGAACAAAGAGAAACTCTCACTAAAAGATTTCTTCTAAAGGGTGAGATCTTAAGTTTAAACGTTTTAAGCACTCCTTAATGAACACAAAAAAATTAAAAACATATCCAGAATTTATCATTTAGATCCCGGTGGGGCACCCTATCTATCTACCGTTCAAAGCCAACAACAACGGCACTATTAGATAGATTGATTTTCACATACACAAGGCCCTCCATATCATGGGTTCAACCAACCGATGATTAAAAATATAGAAAAAAAAAGTAAGCAGACATTTATTTCCTTGTCATTATTCCCTAAACAATACGGTATAATAACTATTTACATGGCATTTACATTGTATTAGGTATTATAAATAATCTAGACATGATTTAAAGTACACAGGAGGAAACGCAGAAGTTACATGCAAATACGACGCCATTTTTTATCAGGGACTTGAGCATCCATGGATTTCGGTATTGTGGGGATCCTGGAACCAATCCCCTGTGGAAATGAGGAATGACTGTATTAAAAAACCATAGGATACTTTGGAAAGCAAGGTCTTCCATGTTCAAAACGATCCTTACATACTGTAGTCTGTGAAAAGGAAGACCTGATCTAGGACCTTGGTTGAATGTAATTGAATTTCCCAGTGAAAAATCAAGAGTTTCATTTGTTCCTTAAGTTCATCACATAATTTGGAGGATGGCTTTTTGTTTATTGTTTTTAAATTAACATTTTAAAAAAAAAAAAGATTGGGAATTAAGTGACGTAAGTATTCTTACTGTTTAACAAATTCGGAACATGAAAATTGTTAAGCTCTCATTGTGCTTTGAAATAACTACCACTTCCATAACCGTGAGTAAAATTAACACCAATAGGGCTAAAAAAGCAGGAGTGGCCATTATCAAGTACTCTGTGTCACTGCGGATCCCAGAAGAAAAGTTTTCACTTGAGTTCTATCATGTTCTCATTTATTCTAGCATGCCTGCTGTCTTGGACCCCTATTTGACGGCCCAGAGAAACTGAAGTCAGCAAGAGATTAAATGAAAATAATTTGGTTTGAAATAAAGACGTGTGACACAAGAATAACTGTGGGTAGAAAAGTTCATTCTCTGGCTTGGGGTGAGAAAAAAGGATCAAAATTGCGGGAGTTGCATTAAAAGCAAACATTCCTTTATTGTGCTAGATTAGTAAACTGTCAAAGTTAACAAAATGTGTATGTGCACACATACGTGTGCAAACACTGAGTGTGATTTAAGCATCAATAATGCAGAAGCAGTCCTGGTTTCTAATGAACTATATCTTGTAGAAAGGTGTTTTCCTGGGCCCTATACTCTTTGGAGAGTTGGGTGTGTAACATCAGCCTGTTTGTGCAGGATTACGTCTTTCTCACGCTGTCTGTGAAGAGTAAGAACCATGGGTCTGGTTTTGTTTTTTCACTCCTCTTTTGATAAATTCTAAAACGTTTCTCTCATCCCTTTCCTAATTTGCTATTTGGCATGTGAACTAATTGTGAAATAATATGGCCCTATCAACTCTGCTCTTTCAAAAGGAAGTGCTGACATGTCATGCTGCCCCAGTAAGCAGTATCAAAGGAAAAGTGCTGACAAGACCTAAAAGAAACTGAGGGGGGTATTAACATAATTAACAGATTTTCTTTAGCCTGACGATTAGTAGTTCTGGCACCGGCAAAAGGATCCATTTAGTTCAGTATTTTTCAAACTGTGCCTTTGTTGCACAGTAAGAGATACATTCTTACGGCAACCAGTATTACATATGAAATACATAAAATATAATAAAAACAATAAATTACAATAAATTATATAACTAAAATAAAAGTTTCACGAAACAGTACTTACCACTGCATCTCATGTTCTCTACTTTTTGGTTTCATTTTTTGGAAAAAATTGGTTATAATCCACCATATTGATTTCATAATGTATTACTGGGGTGTGAGGCTCACAATATGAAAACCACTCTTGTTCATCCAATTTACAATGAAGGAAAGGATCAAGCAGAAATGGGGAGATCCTTTAGTTTGGAACTGTAGCATGGGAAGTAAAAGACAAAGGAAGAAGCGTGGGTCCACCCCTCCCTGAAAGAGAGATCCCACTAGAGCAATGAATGTGTCACCAACTTGCTTAACTTGAGGGACAGGAAGTAAGAAGTCTTCCAGGACTCTCTCCTTGAATTGGCTGGTGGGAAATATAGTCAATGGGATTTACACTATTACATTTAGGCAGTGAGGTCAGAGAATTTGCTTTCAAATTCAAAGAAGAGCCAACAAAGAGAAAGCAAACTAGGTCTAGAGACAGCAGAGAGCAGAGGAGAGCGTCACATAGCACAGTACAAAACTAGCAGACAGATTCCAAACGAAATAAAAAGTGGATGAGAAGTCATACCTTTTTAGATTTATTTTGGAGGGTATATCCTCTGTACCAACCTGTCAGAGCAAAAGAGAACACAAAATATTTTATGTTTTCTGGGATATCAGAAAGGTATTAGCAATATATACTCTCGTGTTCTATTAGCAATACAGGGAAGCAACAATTGACAGAGATGATTAACAGATAGTACATTAGAAGATGAATGTTTTAGTTTATTACACAATAAAAATCTAACTGAATTTTAGAGCTGTATTCTCTTAATAACAATCGGATTTAAAATTCACGTAGAACCTAGCCTCATCTCTACTCCTTTGGAGGAAGAATAGAACAACAGCTTAAAAAAAAAAAAACCAGGACAGCCCGTTTCTTATCACCCTAATACCTTACAGTCATTTAATAAATGTTTTTGCATGAATAAGTATGGACTTTCATTGTATACATGCTTTCTACATGTCACCTTATACTATTAATTTTTTTTTTTAATAACTTATATTTGCTGTAACTCTTCTGAGTTCCCAGGTTAAGAACCACCATTCTGGGAAAATTTTAAATTGAACTAGCATATCTTATGGAGACAAATATTTGCACTTTAAAAATAATCCAAATAATGAATAATAAAATGAAATTTGTGTGCAATTCTTGGTAATGCTAAAAGCAACACCCCCCCACCCGGCCCCCCATAAAAAGATCTTATGTGTTTGCTTGCTGAGGCTTTAGGTAAAGGCTTTAACTTCTTTTTAAAAATTCCGGCCAGGCACAGTGGCTCACGCCTGTAATCTCAGCACTTTAGGAGGCTGAGGCAGGCGGATCATGAGGTCAGGAGTTTAAGACCAGCCTGGCCAACATGGCGAAACCCCATATCTATTAAAAATATAAAAATTAGCCAGGTGTGGTGGTGCATGCCTGTAATCCCAGCTACTCAGGAGGCTGAGGCAGGAGAATCCCTTGCACCTGGGAGGCAGAGGTTGCAGTAAGCCGAGATCACACCACTGCACTGTAACCTAGGTGACAGAGCGAGACTCCATTTCCAAAAAAAAAAAAAAATTCCAATTAAGGCACACACCCCTACAGATATTTTCCAACCCTTGGTCTTCTAGAGAGTATACAATTTAATCTGTACCTAAACAGATTTTTTATATTAACTATTTGCTGAACACCTACTGTAGGAAGTTCACTGTGATAATTTCTCTCATTCCCCATGCCCATCAACTAAAGCATCAGTGTGGTCATCTTACCCAGGTAAACCTTGTGGTATTAGGCTGGTGCAAAAATAATTGTGGTTTTTGCCACTAAAAGTAACGGCACACATATATAAAGTAGCCATACACACATAGTGAGTAGATGCAAACTGTAATTAAAACTCCAGGCATCTGCCAATAGGATCCTAGAACTCTCTTGTAATTTGTTCTACATGAAATCAACCAGAAAATAGACACATACTCTATTTCATACATGTTACAAGTACAAAACTGAATTTACCTTTTTTGGGCATATATTCAATAATATTTTCACAAATATTATTGTAAAAGTAATATTTCACAAATATTTTAAACTGTGGCATTCAGACATTGAAAGGATTTGCTACGTTTTACAGGGAGGCGTGGGGTACTATGCTGTGGAATTGTGGTTTGCATCGAGGCACATGGCTGAGAAAAAGATATCTAAACAGGAAACACTTCCCCTGATTTAGGATGCCAAGTGTAAGAGATTCAGGAATAAGAAGGATACTAAGCTAAGCATTGCTCCCCAGGTCTCAAGGTCTGTACCCATGTGTATATACTTGCTTGGTTGTGTGAAAACATGAAAATGGGCTTTTGCATGACTAAATGGCTTTGAAAATTCACCCTGGGACAAGGGTGGAGCGCGAGGGGAGCAGGCTGAGAAACAAGATATTCATCTTTTCCAAGTAGTTTTCGTAGTTCTGTGCCCTATAAAGCCAAGCTGTCACAATACAAACTTCATTCCACTTTCAAAGAAGAATTTATCTGTACTTCTGTAAACAGTATTTTGCACAGCCATTCATCACGGAGTTATGCTTCCTAAGCCTGTCACTGTTGAAAAAACTTTTTTTTGTTCATCTCCTATGTCTTCTCTAGAATTGTGGTATGTGTATAAGCCCCATCTAAAGGCACAAAATTATCATGCTGAATTTGTAAACATGAATGTTCATTTTCCTTGTATCACGCATAAGAGAACAGATCTACCTCTGGAGCTTTAAGCATATACTGTCAGAACTCCATAAATTCTATTTTAATAACTGCACAGAATATGGTAACAGTTCGCGAGTATGTTCGCTCATTTCCACATTACATACCTGGGTTGTCATACAAGCAAGAATCCAGTTTTCCAATTAATCCCGTGTATTTACAGTAAGACGATCATAATTAAATATAGTTTGCTATTAGGCTTAAGAAGGCATAATGCAAAGAGGCAGCTGCAATCGGTGGGTGGTGTGAACTGGTCAGCAGGATCTCAGATGCTTTCTTAAGTTATTCCACTATTAAAATAAAGGGAATGGTGAGGGGATAATGAGTCCAGAGGGCTACTCTTGTCTACATTTAGGGGAAGTAACAGTTGCAAAAAGCAAGTTCATAGCAACCATGGCGAACACCAACTTATTCTAGGCTGAGGGTTGCTCTTTCAGGAGGCTCACAAGTCATTCCTGCTTTCTTGGGATTGCTCTAATCCAGAATAAAAATCTGTCCTCTCCAATTGAAAATAACAGAGAGTTGCTAATTCCACTGTCAAAATTATTTACTTTATACCTGGCTTCTCAAGTAATCTCCGTGAGTCAGGACTCTCATCTGCTCCATTTCACTTCACCGATCCAAATGTCTCTCTGGCTGCTGCACACTTTCTGTCCAACAGATCCCTTACCTGATTCTTCTCCTCGCTACATGCAGTCATTCTATAAATCTTTATTAAGCACTAATTAAGAACCAGGATGTAGTGGAAAGCAAGAGTTCACATGAAGATTATTACACTCTAATGTTAAAAATATACACAAGTAGGATGAGAAGAGATAACAACAGTGCGAAGAGGAAGAAGTGCTCAAGGAAAGTAACATGGCAGAGAATGGTTGGTAACATGGTACATTATTTTAAATATGGTGACTGAGGGCAGATTACTCTAAGAAGCTAAAAGGAATGAGCCATTAACAGATCTGGGCAAAAAAACTTCCAGACAGAAACAAATCAAGCGAGTAAGCTGTGAGGCAAGAGTAAACCTGAAGTTCAAAGACAGAAGAAAAATGGCACAGCCAGAGTTTAGCGCAAGAGACTGAGATAGGGAGAGGCAATAAGAAGGTAGTTAGAGGAAGCCCGGTTCTCAATCCTGGACACTGAGGAGATCCACCAGGAACTTTTACAAGTACTGATGCCTGGGCCACACCACCAAATATTCTGATTTAACTGGACTGGGGTGAGGCCCAGACTTAATGCTTCTAAAAAGGTCCTCCGGTAATGCTAATGTGTAGCCAAGATTAATTACCAGACATAGGTATTATATGCCATGGAGAAATTCAAGTTTTATTCTAAGTACAGCAGGAAGCATTGGAGGGTTTCAAATGTCATCATGCCTTATGCTTATGCTTTTTTTTTTTTTTTTTTTTGAGACAGTCCTGCCCTGTCGCCCAGGCTGGAGTGCAGTGGTGCAATCTTGGCTCACTGCAACCTCCTCCTCCCAGCTTCAAGCAATTCTCACACTTCATCCTCCTCAGCAGGTGGGATTACAGAGCTGTGCCACCATGCCCAGCTAATTTCTTGTATTTTAAGTAGAGACAGGGTTTCACCATGTTGGCCAGACTGGTCTTGAACTCCTGACCTCAATTGATCCACCTGCCTCGGCCTCCCAAAATGCTGGGATTACAGATGTGAGCCACTGTGCCTGGTTGCCTTAGGCTTTTAAAAGAGCATCCTTGCTGCTATATGGGAATGGATTGTGGGATGTGAGGTGTAGTAGAAAGAGGAACACCAAAGGGGAGTGGTGGGTGCAGCGAACAGGAGGAGAGATGAAAAAAAAGCAGGATATATATATATTTGTGAGGTTTTTTATTTTTTTTGTTTTTTTCTTGTGGCAGGATCTCACTCTGTCACCCAGACTAGAGTGCAGTGGCACAATCATGGCTCACTGCAACCTTCGCCACCCTGGCTCAATGGATCCCACCTCAGCACCCACCCCTGACCCCTGGTAGCTGGGACTACAGGCACATGCCACCACGTCCGGCTATTTTTCGCATTTTTTATAGAGACAGCATCTCCCCATGTTGCCAGGCTGGTCTCAGGCTCCTGGACTCAAGCAGTTCACCTGTCTAGACCTCCCAAAGTGCTAGGATTATAGGCATGAGCCACCACACCCAGGCACATGATATATATGAATCAACAGGCATTTGCTCAAGAGTTTGCTGCGGGTGGCCATGAATCGGGGAGTAAAGGCAAATTCTCAAAAGTATTTGTATCTTGGTCTTAAGCAAATAGGAGGACGGTAGTCTTTGGTATATGAAGATTGAAGAAAGGAAAAACTTGCGGAATGGGAATCAGGACAGAATCAGGAGATGGATCCTGGCCCTTCTGCTCTCCCTCCTGGGCAGTGAGTCCTGAGCCATGGGGTGGAGCAGAGTGACTTGGGCATTTGCAATGGGGGAGGGCTGCACATCTGCAGAGGGATCCAGACTGGCTTGGCATGTCAGAGCCCCGGGGGAACGAGCTGAGCATCCATGTAAGGGAGCAAACGGGGTGTCAGAGCCTAAGTGAGGTGAGGGGTATCCGCACACAGGACTTGGGAGTGGTGCACTGGCCTTGGATATCAGAGCAAAAACGGGGTGAAGGGGGTGCTCCCATGGGAGACAGCATGCTAATGGGGATAAGTGAACAGTTACATACAAGGAAACTGATCAAATAGCTAAATCTATTAAAAATATGGGAAGCTAGGTTTCTTACTATTACAGAATGGAGCTATAAGCCCCAGAAGGGAAAAATCTCGAATGAACCCTGTGCTGCCGGATTGAGATTGAAGGCATCCATCTGGATTCATGACTTTTTATACACGTGGATCAGTCAAAATGAACAGGTATTAATCTATAAGTATACAAATGCATACTACCCCTAGTTGAATTACCTAGTTAGTTCCTATTTTTCTGTCCCCAGGAGAGATGATAAAGGGAGCTCTCAGAAAAAGAGCTACGTCACTGGGAAAGTGCAACCAGTCCCAAACTAGGGAGGGGGACAGACGGTCCCATGAGGAATGAATCCAAGAAAAAAAAAGGAACTGAGAAATGATCTTATCTGTCTGAACATATTAAAAGGCAGGCAACAATTCTGTCAGCAACCTTGAGTATGAAATAGAGGTACATTCACAGAGAATGAAGAAAAAAAGGAATTAGCTCTAGAAAAACTATTATTCAAGAAAGGAAATGTAATCAAGGTAAATCCCACAGCCTCTGCTGCTTACACTACATAGCCATAATAACCCAAATCCTAAGTGTTCAAAAAAAAACTCAGGAAGCAGAGGCAGGAGAATCGCTTGAACCTGGAGGTAGGGGTTGCAGTGAGCTGAGATCATGCCGCTGCACTCCAGCCTAGGAGATAGAGTGAGACTCGGTCTCCAAAAAAAAAAAAAAAAATTATATCTATATTTGCTTTTCTAAGAGGGATTAATAGGTATCTGTATGGTTGGTGGGATATAGAAAAGAGTGAAATTGTTATCTTCCACAGTAAGAAATGAATTTAGAAATGAAGAGATTTATGCCACAAAATTGGCTGAAAGAGGTGAAAGACTTCTGAAAAAGCTGAAACTCCTTAGAATTCGAGAGGAGTTAAAAAGGGTCTCCTGTTTTTCATTATAAACCTTGTAGAAATGGTCTTGATGTTCAAATTTATAAACACATATGACTGATAAAATTTTAAAAATATACAGCTGATAAATCCTGGTAGGCCAGAACTAGGTAAAGGCAAAATTACAAGGATAGAAAATGGATGAGTAGTTGCCAAGTACTCAGGGTGGCATGGGGATGACTGAAAAGGGACACGGGAGAACTTCGGGGCTGACAGAATGGTTTTGTAGCTTGACCATGGTTGTGTTTCATGATTGCATGCATTTGTCAAAGCCTGCAGAATTTTACATTAAAACGGGTGAATTTTACTCCATGCAAATTATAACTCTAAAAAAAAGACACAGTGAGATACTATCCACACACTGGAATGGCAAAGGTAAAAAGACTGACTGCGCCAATCACTGGTTAGGGGATGGAGCAACTGGAACTCTCCTCCATTGCTGGTGGTTTCTTATAAAGTTAAACTTACACTTATCCTATGACCTGGCCACATCCTCACTCTGATGCTTTATGAGAATGTTTATGAATGCTTTATTTTTAACAGTCAAAAGCTGGAACCCATCGAAATGTACATCAATGGGAGTATCAACAAACAGTGTTGTATGTACATATTATATTATTTACTATAATATATGATATGTAATATATTTCTATTTGGCAATACACAGGAATAAACTACGGATGTGCAACATCATGGATGAACCTAAAAACCATTACAATAAGTGAAAGAGACCAAACACAAAAGACACATCTAATTCCACTGATATGACGTTGACTCACAGGTAAAACTAACTCGTAGTGATCTAACCTAGATTGGTGGCTGGTTACTGAGGATGGGAATCGTGTGGATGAAGATACCAAGGAATTTTCTGGGGTGAGGGAAATGTGTTTTATCTCGATCGGAATGTTTAGGTATATAAGCTGCATTCATTTCATAAAACACACTGAACTGTAAACCTAAGATGAGTGCACTGTGTTGCATATAAATTTTATTGCAATTTTTTAAATGTAAAAATTGACACTGTCAAGTGAATATTACTCTATAAAGTAACCACCTCAAAGTAACACAGAATTGCATTGCTGAAACATGACTGAATATTTTTGTTTGGAAATGTCTCTGAAACAAGTTTGAGTCATGTGTGAAAAAGCACAGAACTATTTCTCCATTACTTTACGTGGTATTGTGTCTTCCCAAAGACATTATTCATCTTAATTACTACTGCATGCTCCAAAATTCATTCTGAACAAGTTTTGCTATTTCCAGAAGTTCAATTGCAGATTGGAGATTCATTTCTCCAGTGAACAATTAGTTACAGATGTTAGGAAAGCAGGGTACTCAATGTCCCCATGTCCTAAATCTTACTTAATAATGGAAAGAAAAAAACATATGTGTAAACACACAAGCATATAAACAAGAAAAGTAATTTCATATAGGGCTAAAAGTTACGAAGGAATAAAAGAGGCTAACCTGGGAAAGGCCAACTCCTGAGAATGAAGCTACTTTAGAAAACATGGTTAGAAAATTCTCTCTGGGTGTGGTGGCTCACATCTATAATTCCAGCACTTTGCGAGGCTGAGGTGGGAGACCAGCCTGGGCAATATAGCCAAAACCCTGACTCTACAAAAAACTAAAAATAAAATAACTAACCAGGTGAGGCGGTACACACTCATAGTCCTAGCTACAAGGAAGCCAAGGTCAGAGGATCCCTTGAGCCCAGAAGTTGGAGGCTGCAGTCAGCTATGATTGCGCCACTGTACTCTAGCCTGGGCAACAGAGTGAGATCCTGTCAAGAAAGACAGACAGAAGGACAAAAAGAGAGAGAGAGCGTGAGAGAGAGACAGAGAAAGGAAGGAAGGAAGGAAGGGAGGGAGGGAGGAAGGAAAGAAGGGAGGGAGGGAGGGAGGGAGGGAGGCAAGAAAATTGTCTCTCTCTGAGGATGTGCATTTAGGCTGAGGACTTACATTACTAAAGTGGTCTGTTCATTCATTATACATGAAAACACTTATTGAACACCAGTGTGCCAGACACTGTCTTCAAGGAGGAAGGAAACATATCTGTAAACAAATAACTAAATACAAAAGGGCTTTTAATGGTAATGCTTGTAGACTCTGGCACACAAAAGAGAAAGTCATGAATATGCTGAAAACTCAGAAGCAATTACTGAGAGGTACTCATGATTTCCCAACAAGGAAAGCATCCTTTAGATGCTGGAATTATGGAGTGTTTTATAAAATCTCTCCCTACTTTCTGATCACAAGATAAATTAGTTTTATCCCACGGACACACATAAAAGATCAACAAATTATTTTTAACCTCTTAGGAATTAAAGGTAATTATGAAGGAGACAAGGAGCTATGTTTCTATACACCTGCACTGTGTCTGTGTGTTTGCTGGGGGTGGGGGCAAGGGGGGCGGCGGTCTCAGAGAAGGAGCAGGTGCTAAATCCTGTTGTTTTTCTCTTAAGTGTTGCTGGTCTGGTAGGTTGCTGGATAAAACACAGTTAATGGGGCCAAGGTCAAAGGCTCCATCACCTGTAGGCCAGGTAAACTTGTCAGGTTTCCACGGGCATAGCCTGTCCTCCCATCCCCAGTGAGTTGTCCTTCCAATAAAAGCTGGCTGTCTCTTGGGAAGCCAGTGAGCAGAAACAGCTGGGTGCAAACTCATCACAGGACAGACAAAGGGCTGGGTCTAAAATCCTTCCTTACGGACAGATAGTGGCTGCACCTCTGCCTGTGAGCAGCACACTCACCGCCTTCCCGAGCCTCAGGTCTCACGATGTCCACACTCCACATGCATCTCATTGGGGCTTTTGAAAATAAGTTCAAAGGCAGAAAGTCAAGGGATGCAAAGATGGTAAAAGATGATTCTATTCTTTTATACTTCTTGGTGAGACAACTGAGTTTTCCAGGTTAATTATCTGAGCTCAATTTTGTGGATTTGAGATCGCCAGATATTGGAAGGAACTCAGAAATCACTGAAAAATAACAACCTTACTTAAAGCAAAGGAAGGCAGGTGCAGTGGCTCACACCTGTAATCCCAACACTTTGGGAGGCCAAGGCAGGAGGATCGCTTGAAGTCAGGAGTTCAAGACCAGCCTGGGCAACACAGTGAGACCTTTTCTCTTAAAAAAACAAACAAACAAAAAAAACAAAACAATTTTTAAATCAGCCAGGCATGGTGGTGCATGCCTGTAGTCCCAACTACTCAGCAGGCTGAGGCAGGAGGATCACTTGAGCTCAAGAGGTTGAGGCTGCAGTAAGCCATGGTGGTGCCACTGTGTTCTAGCCTAGCCAATAGAGCAAGACTGCCTCTTAAAAAATAAACTAAAAAGTAAATAAGTAAATTAAAAAAAGAAAACATAGTTAAGGAACTGAAAAGGCTTGTCCCATATCTCCCAGTCACTTACCACCTAAGCTGGGGATACAAACACAGGCCTCCTACCTGCCAGCTCATTGCTTTCCCTTATACCAAGCTGGCCCATGGCCCTGCTGGGGCACAGTAGACAGGACACTTTCTCAATGCACCACCACTCAGGTCAGGTGAGCTTCGCTATGGAATTCTATCAGTATAAAACACACACGCATAGGCACACCATCTAAGTGAAAAAGCAGGAGATAAGGCTTCTGACTTTATTTATTCATTCATGCATTCATTCATTTATTCATTCTTTGAGGCAGAGTCTCGCTCTGTCGCCCACACTGGAGTATAGTGGCACGATTTCGGCTCACTGCAACCTCCGCTCCCCAGGCTCAAGCAATTTTCCTGCCTCAGCATCCCAAGTAGCTGGGATTACAGGCATGCACCACCATGCCCAGCTAATTTTTGTATTTTTAGTAGAGACAGGATTTCACCATATTGGCCAGGCTGGTTGAACTCTTGACCTCAAGTGATCCACTCACCTCAGCCTCCCAAAGTGCTGGGATTACAGGCGTGAGCCACCGTGCCTGGTCTATTTAACTTTTTTAATGATCAAAACAAAGAACTGTCCTTTGCAGCACCTGGCATGCAGTAGGCACTGAGTAAACATCTGATGAATATAACAATGAGAAAGGCGGGTGTTACTGAGCCACTGGCTAGGTACAGAATAGACTGCTGTAAGGAATATGCAATGAGACCTGCACCCACAAGACACACTTGGGCAGCAGGGTCTGAGTGACCCTTCTTTGTTCTCCTGGGATCCCATGCCCAGTGGGTAGAGACAGGCAGGGTTAAAGCACCCTGCCTATGAGGCCAGAATGTCCGAAATAGAAGAGCCACTGCTTCTTTATAAAGAGAACTTGTCTGACACGAAAAGGCCTGGTTCTCCATCCTAACTCCACAATAACCAGCTCTAGGGAACTCCATTTTTTCCATTGTCAATTTTAAGTTCTTATGGTTTCAATCTCTTAAATTTCCTTCCACAAAAACATTACAATATTTTTAATCTTGCTACCCCATAATATCTGTAGCAAAGAATACCAAGAAAGTTTCTTCTGGTTGCCTATAATAGAGGGTGATGGCAGAGATTTCTATTTGCAACCAGCAAATACCTTCTGAGACAAGCAGAGAGACCTGATCCAGGCAGTGAGGGGCGAGGAAGAGGACCAAATCACGGTCAGCAAAATAGAGAGATGATATATCCAAATTTCCACTGCAAAACAAGGAAACCTCCCTCTGTGCCTTCACAGAGCCCTGGAAGCTCAGCGAGAGGAAGGAAACAACACTTCCTGTATCCTGGACAACATCATCTACTTATTGGCCAATTCCCTTTATATTTTCTGGACGTGGCTTTTCTTTCTTTCCTTTTTAAAGCAAAGCAATCTCACCAGCGGTTAGTCCCTCTTGCTAAAAGTCTGACTTTCCTCTTCTGTGATGCATTTCTCTAACTTATCGAACCAGTCAAGAAAGCCGAGATGATAGGAGGTAGCATGTGGTTTTATCAGGAGGAGCCATGAATTTGCTGCAACTCACTCTTTACGTTGCTTTTGTTATCATCAGCATGAGTTTGAAAGATGAACAAGAGAGAGGTACAATTAACCAACCAAGATGAGGTCCACTTTTTATAAAGAGTGATGCTAGAGGCGATGGGACCTCAAGCAGTTTGACAGTATAACCTCAATCCCTGATCCCTCTCCAGGACAGTGAGGAGACCGCTGGGTAAAAGTGGCAGGTTTGTGTGCTAAGAGCCGTGGAGGGGAGCTAAGTTCAGGAAGAGCTCACTGCAGTATAGACACATTTGGGATGCGGCTGAACTTTTCAGGTGGCTGTTTCAAAAGCAAAACAACCCTATCCCCTTTGGAAAACTTTATGCCATGTCCAAAGTGTAAACGTCATTTGCGGAAGGGCTGCCTGGTGTGGAAAGAACAATATACTAGGATTACACAGGACCCCGGTGGGAATCACAGCTCTGCCATTTAATAGCTGTATGGATTTCTTCAAGTTTCTTAACCTAAATCTCCACATTGATTAAAAGAGCATCAATAACTCTGGTCTCCCAGGATTGTGAGAACTGAGAGGCATTGCATGGAAGGCCTTAGCTCGATGCCTGGCATAGAGAGGGATGTAAAATGTCAGACACGGAAGGCACCCAATGGCACAGTTCAGAGATCATCTGCAGTGCTTAGGGCTGTCTTCTGGTTCCCATGCTGCTGACTGTGGAGGGTTCTATTTGGAGTTCTTTTTTACTTACTTTTTGAAGAATGTGTTTGTGCTCCTCAAAAAGAGCAGAACCTCTCTCAACTACTTAAATTACTGCCAACAACCAAAGCTGAGACACACAAAACAGCTAGAATACCATGCTAGGGGTATCCAGACTGTAGTACCTGATATGAGGACATAATTTTATTTTTCAACATAACTTCCCTACTCCAAGAAAATGGTAGAAAAGATGACTTTAAAAGAAAGAGGACAAAAAAAAAAAAAAAAAGCCAAGAAGAAACAATTTGAGTGATAGGAAAACCCTAAGACTGTGGCTAGAATCATTGAGAAACATGGCACTGAGTAACCAGGGCCTTGGCAGAGACCAAATGGGGCCGAACTCAAAAGTTACCAAAATTGGTTATCTAAGGCCTGATTAAACACTTAGTGTCAGCAATGAAAGTGACACTAAGAAAAAAAAATTTCACCCTTTGTATCTTTCCATCCTAACTATAAGAGATTCTTTTTTTTTTTTTTTTTTTTGAGATGGAGATTCGCGCTGTCAACCAGGCTGCAGAGCAGTGGTGCGATATTGGCTCACTGCAACCTCTGCCTCCCAGGTTCAAGTGATTCTCTTGCCTCAGTCTCCCGAGTAGCTAGGATTACAGGCACATGCCACCACGCCTAGCTAATTTTTGTATTTTTAGTAGAGAGGAGTTTTTGCCATGTTGGTCAGACTGGTCTTGAACTCCTAACCTCAAGTGATCCACTCGCCTCAGCCTCCCAAAGTGTTGGAATTACACGCTTGAGCCATTGCGCCCGGCCTGTAAGAGATTCTTAAACTGGCATTGGTGAAAACTAAACAAGTATTCAAGGTTAGTAACGTAATACTCATTGTTCCTGCCATTTAGAAGATTAACCAAATTGCTAGATACAGTTGTTTAAAATCCTATATTCCCATGCCAAAATTAAACACACACACACATATTTAATATTCTTGGTTGCCTGACAAACATTAGGAACAGATACACAGAATATAATTGTAAGACTAAGAATCTTTCTGTAACAAGAAACCTTCGTGTGTTGCCTTGTCCATTCTTACTTGTAGCCTGAATTATACACGGAGATGAGGCAAGGAAGAGAAGTGAAGTTTTCCTGGGTTTCTAAGACCCCTCAATAAAACACAAGTTTTTTAGGCAGTCTGTTTCCTGCTATTATGACCATTTCTGTTGAATCATTCAGCTCCATGGGTGAAACAGAATGGGTGTACTGAAGCACAGAGTTAATATTTATGACACAAAAGTCTCCTTATATGCTTAAAATTTTTTAATAGCCTTTAATTTTAGGTCCACAGCAAAACTGAGCAGAAGGTACAGAAAGTTATCATATACCCCCTGTCCCCTGACAAGACAACCCTGCTATCAACATACCCCACCAGAGTGGTACATTTGTTGGAATCAAACCTACACTGACACATTATCACCCAACGTCCGCAGGTTACATTGGGGTCCACTGTTGGTGTTGTACATTCTGTGGGTATGGACAAATGTATAATGACATGATTCCACCATTACAGTATCATACAGAGTAGATTCACTGCCCTAAAAATTCTCTGTGCTCTACCTGTTCATCCCTCCTTCCCTCTAACCCCTGGCAACCATGAATCTTTTTTACCATCTCCATAGTTTTTCCTTATCCAGAATGTCATACAGTTGGAGTCATATGGATTGACTCTTTTTACTTAGTAACATGCATATCTATGTCTTTTCATGGCTTGACAACTCATTTCTTTTTAGCATTGAATAATATTCCATTGTCTGGATGCACCGCCTTGTTTATCCATTCACCTACTGAAGGACATCTTGTTTACCCCCACATTTTGGCAATTATGAATAATGCTGCTGCAAACATCTATGTGCATGCTTTTGTATGGGTATAAGTTTTCAACTCCTTTGGGTAAATACTAAGGACAGAAATCAATGCATCGTGTGATAAGAGTGTGTTTAGCTTTCTAAGATGCTAACAAACTGTCTCCCAAAGTGGCTGTACCATTTTACATTCCCGTCAGCAATGAATGAGAGTTCCTGTCCCTCCACATCCTTGTCAGCATCTGGTGTTGTCAGTGTTCTGGAGTCTGGCCGTTTTAATAGGTGCATAGTAGTATCTCATTGCTTTACTTTTCAATTTGCTAATGATATGTGATGCTGAATATCTTTTCACACACTTACATGTCATGTGGATATATATATTCCTCGGTGAGGTTTCTCTGAAGGTCGTTGCCCATGTTTTAAGTGGGTTGTTTTCTTATTATTGCGTTTTAAAGCTCTTTGCATGTTTTAGATAATAGTCCTTTATCAAACATCTTTTTTTTTTTTTTTTTTTTTTTTTTTTTT
>NW_012119598.1:1769948-1778972 GCF_000951035.1 Colobus angolensis palliatus
AGTCTCACTTTGTTGCCAGGCTGGAGTGCAGTGGTGCAATCTCGGCTCACTGCAACCTTCGCCTCCTGGGTTCAAGCAATTCTCCTGCCTCAGCCTCCTGAGTAGCTGGGACTATAGGCGCCTCCCACCACGCCTGGATAAGTTTTGGTATTTTTAGTAGATATGGGGTTTCACCATGCTCGCCAGGATGGTCTCTATCTCTTGACCTCATGATCCACCCGCCTCGGCCTCCCAAAGTGCTGGGATTACAGGCGTGAGCCACTGTGCCCGGCCTCAAATTTCTCTTTTACAAAGATTGTCTCCCAAACTGTGGCTTAACTTCTCATTCTCTTGACATTATCTTTGGCACAGCATAAGTTTTAAATTTTAATAAAGTCCAGTTTATCACTTATTTCTTTCATATAACTGTGTCTTCGGTGTTATATCTAAAAGTTTCCCCCATATCCAAAGTCATTTATATTTCTCCATGTTATTATATTCTAAGAGTTTTATGCCTTTATATTTTACATTTAGGTCTAGAATTCATTTTGACTTATTTATTGTCAAGGGTAAAAGGTCTGTGTATAAATTCTTATTTCAGCGTGTGGTTGTCAGGTTGTTCCAGCACGATTTGTTAAAAAGACTATCTTTTCTCTATTGTATTGCCTTTGTTCCTTTGTCAAAGGTCAGCTGACTATATTTGTGTGGGTCTATTTGTGAGCTCTCTCTTCTGTTCAGAGATCTGTTTGTCTAGTGTTCTGACAAAAACCACAGTCTTGATTACTACAGTTTTATAGTAAGTTGTGAAATCAGGTAGTGTCAGTCCTCCAACTTTGTTCTTCAGCTTCATGTTGGTTGTTCGGAGTCCTTTGCCTCTCCATGTAACTTTAGAATCCATCTGTCAATATCAACAAAATAACTGTCTGAGATTTTAATTGGGATTGCATTGAATCTATAAATCAACTTCAGAAGAACTGACACTTTGACATTGAGTCTCCCTACCCATGAACATGGAACAGCTTCCATTTATTTAGAATTCTTTCATCAATATATGCTTTTGAAGATATGACTCTTATATTACCATGGACAAAGCAGAAGCGTATATTTAACATTTTTTTCCAAATATAAGCAAGAGGAGAAATATCTTATGATCATTTGCCCTCAATCAATTTTAAATCTTCCTCTAAGGCTTTCTCCTTACAGTAATCCTTAACTGAGGCTTAGCCAGCCCAACAGTGATGTTATGTGGAGATAACCTAATACATTTTTTAAAAAATAAAGGTTATGCACCAAATAATGTGAATGGTCCAGCAATCGGGGTGTGAAGTCAGCTGTGAGCGGGTATGTGTGTGCATGGGATGGAAGGACTCTGCTCCCATTTCGACCCCTTGATCCAACCAAGATCTGTTGCAGTCCAAAATCTGTGCAACGCTAAAAGGTCCTGAGAACATTCCTCCAGAGTACTCCCAAAAGCATCTTTGCTTTCACTGTGTTTGCCTCCTTAGGTGCATGGGAGCTGCCCAAATAGGTAATTCCCAAGTACTTAGTCATGACAGAATAACTGAATGAAGATACCACTCAGGAAACAGTTCTGAACTCTACAGTAGAAAACTATACCTATACCTGAATCATGCATATTTTTAAAGATGGAATTTTAGGGTTGGTCATGGTGGTTCATGCCTGCAATCCCAGCATTCTGGGAGGCCAAGGTGGGCAGATCACATGAGACCAGGAGTTTGAGGCCAGCCTAGCCAATATGACAAAACCACGTCTCTACTAAAAATTGGTTTGGTGTGGTGACGTGTGCCTGTAATCCCAGCTACTCAGGTGGCTGAGGCATGAAAATCGCTTGAACCCAGGAGGCAGAGGTTGTAGTGAGCAAGATTGCATCACTGCACTACAGCCTGGGAGACAGAGTGACACTCTGTCTCAATAAAATAAATAAAGGTGGAATTTTAGAAGCATATTGAAACATACCTGAAAGGAAAAATTGCCCGCTGTCCCTCCTCACAGAGGCCTGCTTTACAAAGATGAGATTTAAAACACATACAGCTCAAGTCTTAATCCATTTTTACTCCTTTTCATATTAGAGGGGAGTAGATTTTTTGATTAGAATTCATTCAAAATCTGGCCTCCTCCTTCTATACAGAAGAAATAACATGGGTATTCTGGGGAACTCCTGTACATATACAAACACTTCTTTTTGTTTAACTTTTCAGGCTTGCCTATTTCCTCTGGTTCCAGTCCAAGCACTTGTGCTATCCTTTGAGTCTTTACAAATTGCCCTGAAATAACATAAAACTGTGTGCTGCGCCTGCCTCCGTACAGTGACACTCTGTCTCAATAAAATAAATAAAGATGGAATTTTAGAAGCATATTGAAACATACCTGAAAGGAAAAATAGGAGAAGGCATTCCCTTTTTTTAAAGATTAAATCTGGATAAGACTTTTCACTGACACTCCTTTTAATTAATTTCTCTGGTAAACACCCTCCTGCTGCCACACATATCTTTTGAAAAACACATCTCAGGAACATATGTCACCAGCAGTAGTAGCTAACGCGCTGTACTTAAGGTAAAGGTCAAACAGATGTGGGAAGTGACCAAGCACACTCAACAAAATGCCACATGGCCTTATCTGCTTTCCAGGCTAATGCCAAAATGTTTGCACGCAGTGTCATAAAATCTAAGCTGTTAGGCTCACTGCCATTTACATATGTGAAAGGCAGTGTATCTGTACCTAGATCATGGCGACTGTATAGATTTTGAATTACAATAAACTTTCAATTATTTTAATTAGTGGGTAACAAAAGTAAATGAAAGTTACAAATACCTTAGATGCCCCTATTGAAGCTTATATCCAGTAAACTTTTACACGTTCTATTAAGAATTGATTTTTAACAGCAATTTTGAATCTTTTGTCTCTCTCTTCACTTCTAACCACTGTACATGGATGACTAAGTAGAGAAAGACCAAGTAGAAAGGAGGAACAATAAAGAGATTTCAGTGTTACAAAATTAATTGTCATAGAGCATAGCAGAATATGACAATCAGACATTCTCAAAACGTTAGATACCATACTGTGTCATAATCCAACGCGGGGTTTCTACTACCACATCTCTGAAGGATGATTAGTAAGCCTCTGCTTGAAAAAAATCTTTTAAAAGCACTCTTTTTTTTTTTCTTTTTTTTTTTTTTGAGGTAAGAGCCTTCCTGTGTCGCCCAGGTTAGAGTGCAATGGCATGATCTCAGCTCACTGCAACCTCTGCCCTCCAGGTTCAAGAAATTCTTGTGCCTCAGTCTCCTAAGTAGCTGGGATTACAGGTGTACACCACCACACCTGGCTAATTTTTTTAATCTTTTTCTTTTTTTTGCTATCCCTCCCCACTTCCCCCACCCCATGACAGGCCCCAGTGTGTGATGTTCCCCACCCTGTGTCTAAGTGTTCTCATTGTTCAATTCCCACCTATGAGTGGGAACATGTGGTGTTTGGTTTTCTGTTCTTGTGATAGTTTGCTGAGAATGATGGTTTCTAGCTTCATGCATGTCCCTACAAAGGACATGAACTCATCCTTTTTTATGGCTGCATAGTATTCCATGGTGTATATGTGCCACATTTTCTTAATCCAGTCTATTACTGATGGACATCTGGGTTGGTTCCAAGTCTTTGCTATTGTGAATAATGCCCCAATAAACATACGTGTGCATGTGTCTTATAGCAACATGATTTATAATCCTTTGGGTATACACCCAGTAAAGGGATGATTGGGTCAAATGGTATTTCTAGTTCTAGATCCTTGAGGAATTGCCACACTGTCTTCCACAATGGTTGAACTAGTTTTCAGTCCCACCAACAGTGTAAAAGTGTTCCTATTTCTCCACATCCTCTCCAGCACCTGTTGTTTCCTGATTTTTTAATGATCGCCATTCTAACTGGTATGAAATGGTATCTCACTGTGGTTTTGATTTGCATTTCTCTGATGGCCAGTGATGACGAGCATTTATTAGAGACAGGGTTCTGCCATGTTGGCCAGACTGGTCTCAAACTCCTGGCCTCATATGATCTGCCTGACTCAGCCTCCTAAAGTACTTGGATTGCAGGCGTAAGCCACCGCGCCTGGCCCACTCTCTTCTTTTTTATATCTCTGTTAGAAAGTTTGAGCAAACAGGCAGACAAAATTCATTGACATGTTACTTACCTGTCATAACACTGCCCGCTGTCCCTCCTCACAAAGGCCTGCTTTACAAAGATGAGATTTAAAACACATACAGCTCAAGTCTTAATCCATTTTTACTCCTTTTCATATTAGAGGGGAGTAGATTTTTTGATTAGAATTCATTCAAAATCTGGCCTCCTCCTTCTATACAGAAGAAATAACATGGGTATTCTGGGGAACTCCTGTACATATACAAACACTTCTTTTTGTTTAACTTTTCAGGCTTGCCTATTTCCTCTGGTTGCAGTCCAAGCACTTGTGCTATCCTTTGAGTCTTTACAAATTGCCCTGAAATAATATAAAACTGTGTGCTGCGCCTGCCTCCGTACAGCTCAGCTCACCTTTGAGACGTCTCATTGTGTTTGTTCCAACAGCAGTCAATTGTGTTGTATTTACCGCAGAAATCACTGCTAACACCAGCACACCAGCCACCCTTTCTCATGAGCTTGTGAGTGGTTTATGGAGCAGAAGAAGAGTTAATCGATGGATATGAATTAAACCCAGGAAACCAGCACTAGAGGAACCTGAGACTCCAGGCCTAAAACCACTTGTGACTGGAGCGAGGTTAATCACAGGAGAGGGGAGCTCCATGGTAACAGGATGCTGAAACCTGACACGTACAAGGTACTACGCACTTTTCAAAGCACTTACATTTGATCACTTTCTATTCAAAAAGTGACTCCAATTTAGATGAAATATCCTTGTCACAAAGACAGCTGCAATGTCTTGCCCAGGGACAGTCAACCTAGACAAGGACGAAAGCATCTAACCTACAGTAGTCTTCCTTCTCCCTCTCCATCGCTGCCCTCCACCTCTGGCCTCTTCTCCCCATAGCATTTGTAAGCACATATCTGAATTGTTTTGTTTACTTACTTTGTTTGCTTGTTTTTGCCTATCCCTCCAATGTAAACCCTACGAGAGCAGGAACTTGCATTTTGTCACTCAAGAGACCACAGAGTACCCAGAACATCTCTCATGCTCAATACATGTACTTGTCACATACTTGGTGCTCAGCAAATAATGTTGAATGAATAAATGACCTCATGGCCGGGCATCTCCAGAAGTCAGTGCACTTTCTGCCATGGATCTGGGGTGGAAAGGAATGTTCACAGTAATAAACAGCTACCTCGCTGCCAAATACATTCCACAGTAAAAGAAGCAAAGACACAGAAATGACTGTGGGCAGGCCAGTGCCAAAGATGAAGGAAGGCAAGAACGCTTGCTTCAGTCCTTAAGGAATTCTGTTTCCTGATAAAGTCTCTGAAGACAAATAATTCCTGGAGACCTGTAGTGGATGAGCAGTAGATAGCTTCTCAGTCAGTTCTGCTTCTTTCCTTTTCAGGGGCAAGGCCAGAGAGTCAAATGAGTGAGAAAAGATAATGGATAGAAGCTCGCTCATCTGGACTCTGGTCACTTATTTTGAAGCCAAAGCTCAATCAGTCTGACAGTTCCTCAAAAGATTAAACATTGAGTTACCCTATGACCCAGCAATTCCACTCCTAGGTACCTACCCAAGAGAGATGAAAACATATGTCCACATAAAAACTTGCATGCAAATGTTCGCAGCAGCATTATTCATAGTAGCTGAAACATCTAAACAACCTAAATGCCCATCAACTGATGAATGAATAAAATATAATGTACCTACACAATACGTTATTACTCAGCAATGAAAAGAGATGAAGTTGGGCCGGGTGCAGTGGCTCATGCCTGTAATCCCAACACTTTGGGACACTTGGCCCTTGGAAGGCCAAGGCAGAAGAACCGCCTGAGCCCAGGATTTCGAGACCAACCTCAGCAACATAGTGAGACCCTGTCTCCACAAAGAATAAAAATTTAGCTGGGTATAGTGGTGTGCACCTGTAGTTCCAGCTACCTGGGAGGCTGGAGTAGAAGGATTCCTTGAGACCAGGAGGTCAAGGCTACAGTGAGCTGTGATCATGCCACTGCACTCCAGCCTGAGCAACAGAGCAAGACCCTGTCTCTTTAAAAAAAAAAAAAAAAAAGAGAGAGAGAGAGAGAAAGCGCGAGAGAGAAGACGTCCTGATGCTAAATGAAGGCAGTCAGTCACAAAAGACCACATATTGTGTGATTCCACTTATATGAAATGAATTTGAAGCTGCCTAGAGCCAGGGGAGGCATGACTACCGATGGGCACAGAGCTTCTTTATGGGATGATCAAAGTGTTCTGAAAGTAGATAGTGATGATATTTGCCCAACCCTCTGCACAGTGAACTTGGTAAATATCCATCAAACTGTATACTTTAAATAAGTAAATTGATTGGTATTTGAATTATATTTCAAGAAAGCTGTCATTTAAAAACAAAAAAAACCCACAAAGCCAGGCATGATGGCTCACGCCAGTAATCCCTACACTCTGGGAGGTTGAGGTGGAAGGATCACTAAAGGTCAGGAGTTCCAGATCAGCCGGGGCAACACAGTAAGGCTTCATAAAACATTAGCTGGGCATGGTGGCATGTACCAGTAGTCTCAGCTACTCAAGAGGTTGAAGCAGGAGCATCCCTTGAGCCCAAGAGGTCAAGGCTACAGTGAGTTATTATTATGCCACTGCATTCCAGCCTAGGGGACAGCAAGACCCTGTCTCTAAAAAAAAAGATAAATAGATAAAATAAAAACAAAAACTTCAGCAATGACTAAATCCTCCTATAATCGCAGAGGACCAAAAAACATTAGCCTTGAATCATAGAGAAGGAACAGCACCTCTGCCTTGTAATACCCAGGGTTTTGTGGAGGTGATCCCTGACCCCCTTACTCTCTACACCAGCTTGCCTTGGTCTCCTATTTTATCTTCATCATTCAATAGATTGTTGCTGAGCACCCGCCATATACCAGGAGCTAGGGAGGCACAGGCTCTGCAGATGAAGAAGGAGCAAGCTTTGCCTTCAATGAGCCAATACTTTCTGAAATTTTTCATCCAACCACACAGCAGGAAACAGAAAAAGGAGAATCAAAAATAGTATTCTGTCCTGGGCGGCGGGCAGAAAAAATTTTTCATGTCTGGGTGGATTCATGTCCACGCTGGAAAAACACACACAGATCTGGTATGCAGACATCTGGAGGGCAGGGTGGGGCAGGGTGCAGAGGGAGCGCCCCAAAGTCAGCTCCGACAGGAAGCTGAAAGACACGAATCCCAGGGCCACAATACAGTGCCAGTGTCACCCTTCAGTTCCGCCCGGCAGGACTGTCGATGTTTTCATTTTGTTTATTTTTCTAAAGTTAAGAGGGACTAGGAGAGGAGGGGTAGGAGACAAGTGATTACTCAGCATTCCCATCGCGTTTCATGTTTGCAAAGTACTCCTGCCCTTGCCTCGAGCTGCCTTAAATAATAAAGGAATTTGAGAATCCAGCCAAGAACCCTAAGTGCTTAGCAGATACAAGGACCTATCACGGGGCATCTGGCAAGGTAGGCACGATTTTAAAAACTAATCCCAGAAAATAAACACTAATGAAAAATATAATCCAATATAGTAATCTCTCTGTCAAGCTGACCTGCCACTTGGTGGTTAATGAACTTGATAAGCTCACGATGCAGATTTGAGTGTTCTCAATCTCCCTCCCCTTCACACCTTAACATGTGCTTACTTTTAAAAAACAGGCACTGACGTCCTTTGAGATGAAAAAGTTCTATGGCTGATGCAGCAAAAATGTTATGGTAGCAATTAAGAAGAGCAGTTTCTTGCTGGCAGGACTACAGCATCCGGACCATCATAACTGAAGAAATTAACCATTTTTGTGTGACTGTCAAATGGGCCAGCACATCCTACAAGCATATCGTAGTGTGAGCTGTAATATACTAGAAGCACTGTGGGTTTTGGACTGTTTGGACGCAAGTGCATGGTATTTGAAATGAATGTAAATGTGTTTATATTTATATTCAACTAAGCTCAGTGACCCCCTTAGCTTGGTCCACACGGATGCTGTCTTGAGGAATGTTCACTGGCCAACTGGAGAACTCTCGGTAAAGCATAAACAGTCAGCACACTTAAAAATACTTTCTTTTTTTCCTTTTGAGACAGGGTCTCACTCTGTTGCCCAGGCTGG
This sequence comes from Colobus angolensis palliatus, assembly GCF_000951035.1. Lineage (NCBI taxonomy): Eukaryota > Metazoa > Chordata > Mammalia > Primates > Cercopithecidae > Colobus > Colobus angolensis. The sequence continues at coordinate 1,778,206 of NW_012119598.1, forward strand.
AGTGCAGTGGTATGGTCAGCTCACTGCAGCCTCTGCCTCCCAGGGTCAAGCAATCCTCCCACCTTAGCCTTCCAAGTAGCTGAAACTATAGGTGCATGCCACCACACTTGGCTAATTTTTAAATTTTTTGTAGAGACAGGGTCTCACTATTTTGCCCAGGTTGGTCTTGAACTCCAGGCCTCACGGGATCCTCCCATCTCAGCCTACCAAAGTGCTGCAATTACAGGAGTGAGCCACCACCCTCATCCTTAAAATTACTATTGATATGAACCCTAACAGGATAAAGTGCTTCAATTAACTATTTCTTAGAAATATGCCGAGGTCATATAAAAGTGAAAAAAGAATTTGAAGAAATTCTGGGCCAGGCGCTATGGCTCATGCCTATAATCCCAACACTTTGGAAGGCTGAAGCAGGAGGATCATTTGAGGCCAGGAGTTTGAGATCAGCCTGAGCAACTTGGTGAGACCTTGTTAACTAGGCGTGGTGGCACATGCCTATAATTCCAGCTACTTGGGAGGTTGAGGCAAGAGGATAGCTTGGGCCCAGAAGCTCAAGGCTACAGTGAGTTTTGATCACACCACTGTACTCCAGCTAGGGTGACAGAGCAAGGCCCTGTCTCAAAGAAAAAAAACCAAAAAACAAAAGACATTACCTACTTTATTTCAGATTAAGTCGCCATTCTTCCCTCCCACACTCTGTAGGACAATTAGAAAAGCTTGACAAAACAACACACACAAATAAATACACACACCGCTCCCCCGCCCCC